>NC_057861.1:459357579-459668329 GCF_019393635.1 Dromiciops gliroides
TTGAAATCCTGGCTCTGTTACTGACTACCTATGTAACTTTGGGCAAATCACTTATATATAAAATATAATATAAAAGTGAAGTACCTAAATGTCATCTACTGGCAGTGCTAAACAAGTCACTGAGATAATTTATGGGTTATTCAATCCAAAGATGGAAAAAAGAAGAGGACAAAGGGATATCATCTAGGAAGGAAAGGAAGCCTTAAGGATTTATTTTTATCTCCACTGCTTGTTTCAGGCCTGTAGTTAATTATGCCTTTAAAGTACATAACGAACTAAGGAATGGCAGTAGGCAGGAAGCACTTTTAGGGTCTAAGGCATAGGTGATGGTTTCAAGTGGGCTGAAATTGCCTGCTAATTTGGAACACTATATAATTTGGTTTTTCAAACCCCAAGACCTCTACCCGTCCCCAAATAACTTGAAATGGATAATTAGCAGCAAAGCAAAAAGCATTTCTAAATGCTTTGCTGGAGTTCTAAAGGGAAAGAAAATTTTTTTTTTTACTCTTAAAGATTCTCTAGACTGTTGTATAAAGGCCAGAGCTCTATTAATATTCAGGCATCTGTTTGACCCTAGATCTAATCTTCTGAAGATCACTGAGCTCTTTTGCAAAGCATTTATTTAAAAGTCGTTAGGCTGGCTACATCTTTGCATATTCTTGTAAATGAACATGTCATATTTGCTCACCTGTACCCCTCTTTTTTTTTTTTGTAGGCATTTGGGGTTAATTGACTTGCCCAGGGTCAAACAGCTAGTAATTGTCAAGTATCTGAGGCCATATTTGAACTCAGGTCCTCCTGAATCCAGGGCTAGTGCTCTATCCATTGCACCACCTAGCTGCCTCTTGTACTCCTCTTCTTAAATGAATTTTCTTAAAAAAACAAAAAAAGACCAACCACCAGCAACAGGGGTAGGAAAAGGGAATGGAGACGGTTAATGGGCTAGATTAACTGCACTAAAGGTTACTGTAGTATTATGTCTCTAATTTAAACAAATTAACAATGAAATACAGCAAATATAAGCAGGGTAACCTTATTCCCTTAAAAATACTGGGTTAATCTACTGGGACTTTAAAATGTATTTAGCATGAAAATGGAAATTGCCTCTTATAATCTTGTCATTTAGTGTAATCATTCCATCTAGGATATGAGTCCACCCTAGTAGGACACCAACCACATGGCTGAAAAATCAGTCATTACCTGCAGATGAAAATCTGTTTCACAATTCATCTAAAATACAAATGTAACAGACATATAAGCTGTTTTGTAAATTTCTTAATATCCCTCAGGATATTTTATCCACCCATTATTGTAATAGCATACACATCTATAGTAGTGTAACTTCAGTAGATAGGTCTTCCCTGACTCCCAAGGCCATCTCTAAGTTCAAGTCCCAAGTATGATACATACTCACTGTGTGGCCCTGGGCAAGTGACTCAACCTCTTAGTGCTCCAGGAAATTTAAGACAAAAGCTGAATAAGTTATTTATGCTGGTAGAGGGATTTTCCACACCTCAGTTCCCTATACCAATTTACTCATAGGTCTGAACAAAAAACTTCAAAGAAACCACATATTCAGGTCACACATTCTATGTAGACAGTTTTAGATAAGTACTTCTGGAACCCTGGGTCACCTCTATGCCACAAATGAAATAATGGACTAAGGTTCTGAGAGAAGTACTATATTATGATTTTTTCCCCCTTTTTGGGTGGATGTGTTAAAGAGGAATGGCAGGGACAGCAACTGCATGAAGACTTAGGCTGATGCTGAATCATCATGGCATGTAGGTGACCCAGGACTCTTGCAGTCTATGTCAGTGGACCATAAGCTCTGGCAGGTTCTACAATGCTGGAAAGACTGAGTACAGTACCTATAACAGATTGTGCCTATTTTTGTAAGAACCATCTTAAGTACAGTGAGGAATATCATCTACAGGTTGACCACTTGGTGATGAATTCTTTGGCCCTGGTAACTCATAAAACAAAGAACAGTACAAAATAGCCCACATTCACATGCAGTCACATTCACATGCAGTCATAAGGTAGTTGGAAGAGGGGGGGACAGCAGGGTGCTAACAATAAAATAGATTTTGGACTACCTCTAATAAATATTGACTTAGCTATTGGCCTCCCTGCTTCAAGTTTCTCCCCGCTACAATTCATACTCCACTCAACTGACAAAATGATCTTCCTGAAGTGCAGGTTTGACCATGTTACTCCCCATTCATTAAAATCACCTCTGTGATCGATTATAAAATCTGTTTGGCATTTACATCCTTTCATAACTTGGCACCTTCCTGTCTTTCTAATCTTCTTACACCTTACTCCCCTTCATGTATTCAGTGATACAATGACATTGACTTCCTTGCTGTTCCTTCCAAACATGATACTCCATTTCCCAATTCTGGGCATTTTCACTGGCTCCTCCCCAACCCTGAAATGCTTTCTGTCCTCCTACCTTCTCTGGTTCCCCTTAAATATCAACTAAAGTCCCACCTTCTTCAAGAAGCCTTTCCCAGGCCTCCTTAATCCTAGTACCTTACTTATGAGAATATTCCCAATTTATCTTGCATGTTTCTTGTTTGTACATACTTGTTTACATATTGTTTCTTTCCACATTAGACTGTATTAGACTGTTCTTGAGAGTAGGCACTAATTTTTTTTTTCCTTTCTTTGTATCCAAAGAGCTTAGCACAACGTCTGGCACATAGTAGGCTATCAGGCACTTACCAAATGCTAACTAATTGACTGTGACTCTAAATACAAGGTATTTATCCAATGACCCAGTGGACATATCAGAGAAAATGAACTGCATCAATACAGACATTCCTTCTATGAATGAAAAGAAAGAAATTACAACTAAATGAAAGGATGGGACACAGGTTTTTCTTAGAGAGGCAAATAAAATAACTGGCAAATGTGGTTTTAATGTGCAGCCAAAGGTAACAAGTTGTAAAATTCATGGATATTTGGACATCTCTTATATGGCCCCCAGCATAAGCATATGCAAAAAGACCCAGCTAGGTAAGTAATTGCAGCTAATGCACTGACCTTTCAAATGAAATCAAAATATACTTTGATACCTGGTACCTCCAATGCATATAAGAATAGCAAAAATAAAAACACTCTGGAAAAGTAATTAGACTAAAGACTTGTAAACTACATAGGAGCCTTCTGGCAATAAATCATAAATAACTTTTTTGGAAAAAAATAAATGGAAGGAGATGTACAAGGTAAGCACTAAATACTACTACTATTATATTATACTATTGTTAGCTAGCATTTTTAATACAGCCCTTTGTGCCAGAGATTGTGCTAAGCACATCACATTTATTATCCCACTTGATCCTCACAACACCCATGGGTAATAGATACTATTATTATCCCCATGTTACAACTGAAGAGACCAAGGCAAACAGAGGTTAGTTAAGTCACTTGCCCAAGGTCATACAGCTAGTAAATGTCTGATATTCCTTTATACTTATTGATTATAAAAAGGGAGGGAAAAAAATGATTCAGTCGACTAAGTGCCAGCTTAAAAGGTTTACCACTAATAAGGTTTTAGCTGGGTAAGTCAAAATAATACAAGAGTCCTTTAAGGCTAAGATGCCTGATCATTAAAATCAGGCAAGGTATAAAAGAACAATTTTGGTTTGTCAGAGGAGTCTGCCTTGGTCATGGGAAGAGATCTTGTGCAGAGTTCAAATTAAAGAGAGATCTCCTATAGACCATAAAGTGCACTTGATATTCCTATAGACAGATTATCATTCTGGTTGCTAGAACCTGGCAGTCTCCTAAATGAGATCCATAATAACTCAAAATATTTTGGGCCTAACTATTCACAAAGGAAATACAAATGGATGAAGAAAATCTATTGTATAAACTGTTCCAAGTGCAGTTGCATAAAACCCAGAGAATTTACCCATTTATCTTGTACGAACATTAAAAAACATACAATAGGCTGGGCCCAGAAGTGAAAGGGAACAGGAAAGTCAGTTGGATTGCTTGTTCAAGGCTGTAAGGTTCTTAAAGCCCCAAATTTCTCCCTGAAACAAAGGCCTATATTTTCTTTTTTTTTAAGTGAGGCATTTGGGGTTAAGTGACTTGCCCAGGGTCACACAGCTAGTAAGTGTTAAGTGTCTGAGGCCGGATTTGAACTCAGGTACTCCTGACTCTAGGGCCAGTGCTCTATCCACTGCGCCACCTAGCTGCCCCCTTATTTTCAATAAATATTTTTCCAGTGATGTAGTGTGACTGCAAGACATGGAATACCAGCCTCCAAAAAATGAAGTTAAGGATCATTGCCCAAAAGGAATCAGAGAGATCCAAGATGGTGCCCATCAGGCTGCAACACATTATAAATAGGGAATTATACATAAAAAAGAATTGTATAAATTTTGACATATTATAATTATATGTAATGTAATTCTATAATTCTATATGGTGATATGTCACTATGTTATTATTATATATTATTTCTTACTATAAAACCATAAGACAAATTTCAGTTAAATAATAGCACACAGACTCTTCTAAGAGAAGCAAATTGGCAAAGATGGTTTTCCTGTGTAGTCAAAGGCAATGAGACAAAATTTCATGAGCACCCATGATAAGCCTGTACAAAAAGATAGGAAGTCTTATAAAGGGTGTCCCCCCGCCAAAAGCAGTGAAAAAGAAGAGGGGCTAGTCACATGGTGAAAAGGAGAGATAACTGACCCACAGACTTTGTGCTTCATCAGTATTCCTTTGGTGTCAAGAGAACATGAAGAAGGCCCCTAGAACATTGGGTGGATCCTCTGCAGCAATGAATTTATGGGAGGACTTATCTAAGTCCTGACCAAAGAAGTCTAAGCATGGTGCTACCTAATGAAGAGGCCAACAGTTCCTCCTTCCTGGTATAGGCGTTCATTATACCTTCATATTCTCCAGATCCTTTACCAGACAGGGATAGTGCATTACAGTGATTCCAGTATCTCTTTCCTTTGTCAGCCAAACTTTGAAAAAGTTGTCTGCATACTCTGCCTTAACTTTCTCATCTTTATTCACTCCTCAACTCTTTGTAATCTAGCTTTTGACCTCACTCAAATGAAATTGCTCTCTCCAAAGTTTAATGACCAATTCTGATCTTTTCTCAGTCCTACATGGTTGAACACTCTTCTAGTTTTTCATGGCATTATTCTCTCCTGCCTCATTCCCCTCAGCATTCCCCGAACCAGTAGAAGTGAAGACCACTTCTTGGTTTCCTTTCCTGGTTCATCATGTATTTCACATCTCCTAACTGTGGGTGATCCCCAAGATTGTCTTGGGCCCTCTTCACTTTTCTCCCTATATTCTTCTCTCTTGGTAACCTCATTAGCTCCCATAGGTTTGGCTATCATATCTCTGTGCAGCTGACTCCTAGATCTATAGTTCACCCTAGTTTCTCTCCCGATCTTTAGTGCACATCACTACTTGCCCACTGGACATTTCAAACTGGAAGTCCTAGAAACATCTTAAACTCAACATGTTTAAAACAGAACTCATTAACTTTCCCTCAAATCCCTCCCCCTCCTCTAGACTTTCTTATTTCTGCAGAAGGCACCACCCATCCTCCTGGGTTCATAACTTTGGCACTATTCTTACTCTTCCTCATTCTATATGTCAATTCCCAAATATAGTTGTTTCTACCTTTATGGTAACTCATATACGACCCCGTCACTCTATTCACAGAACTACAACTTAGTTCAAGCACTCATTTTCTCTCATTTAGATTACTGTAGTAATAGCCTCCTAATTGGTCTCTTTGCCTCAATTCTCTCCCTATTTTAGTCCATCCTACAGTGCTGGCAAAATAAGTTTCCTAATGCACAAACCACATGACTTTCCTATTCAACTTAAGTGGCTTCCTATCATCCCTTCAGTCAAATAAAAACGCTAGCTTTTACAGATATTACTTCCCCTCCCACACTGTGATCCAATGAAACTGGCCTTTTTGTTCTTCACTCAAAATATTCCATCTCCCACGTCTGTGCCTATGCACTGGTTGTCATCCCTCATGCCCCAAATGTACTCCTTTTACCTAACTCTCATAGGTAGCTTCCCTTAAAATAAAGATTAAATATCTTCTGCATGAATTCTTTTCTGACTTCCCCCCAAATGCTATTGTTCCCTCTTCCAAACTACTTTGCATTGTGTATGTATATACAAACACATGTATTTATTTATTTTTGTCTTGCCCTTTAGAATGTAAGCACCTTGTGGGTAAGGATTGCTTCATTCCTTGTATTTGTAGTTTAATACAATGCCTGGCATACAGTAGGCACTTATACTTTTGTTGGTTATATCATGCATTCTCTCTTACATCTAAAGATCAGAAAAATATTAGATATTTATTTCAAAAAAGCACCTCTAGAATACAAATTGCTGGGACCTCCCATGTTACATTATATTTTGGGTATCTAAAGGAATTGTGTTTTGCACTTAAATAGGCTTATGGGGAAGTGAACATGAAATTGAGAGGCTTAGCATGTGACTGATGTAGTCCTTTGATTTAAATAATTTATGGAGTTCTAACCAAAAAAAAAACTTAATCACTTAAAACTTTAGATATGAGCATTCTGGGTATGGGTTTGAGAACTACAAAGATGATTTATTTAATCAATCGGGATGTGAATACAGCATTTTTTCAAGAGATTTAGAAAAGGCTGCTGACACCTATCAGTTTTAGAAAATAGAATCCCCTATCCTTATTGGAACATTTCCCTGTTCCTCCTTATTTTAGCACTTGGTACTTTATAAAAAGGACAATCCCATTATGTGTGAGCTATTTAAAAAGAATATTAAAACCTATTCACACTTTGTACACTTTAAAAGATATCTGCAGGAACTATCGAAGACCAGGGAATGAAATTAATCAGATTTTTCACCAATTTAATTAAAATGAGTTACTAGATAACTTTCTTAACATTCCAGTTTGGATATATTTAGAGGAAAATTTAAACATGAACATGTTCAAACACAAAAGTGAAATACACTTAAGAGCTAAATGGAAGGTTCTCTTGTACAAAAATGGAAAATGGTCTCCTAAAGATATCACTAAAAAAAAATAATGGCACAAGCAACAGGGAAAATCTGAACCATAAAGGATTCAGCACAGGTCTTAGCAGGTAAAACAGAAGAGGTAAGCTTTCAGTTTTAAGATGCCATTGGAATTTTAACAACATTTCAATTCATCTTTGAATAGGTCTATAAACCACGCATGACAATTAATGCATATTTTAAACCAAGGTTAACACCTAAGGAATGTAACATTGTTAAATAATACTGCTGAATCCCTTCAAGGAAGAGGTATGAATAACTCAGAAATGTCTCAACTACTCCACAGAAAAAGCTATTGAAAATTTCCCTAAGAAAAATATAGGAACCTATCAAGTTTTTAAGTCTCATCTATATAGCACAGCATAGTAGTCAGCCATACATATGATCAAGAAGACCTGGGTTCAAGTCCTATTCCTGATACATAATATCTGTGTCCTTGGACAAGTCACTTAGCTTTTCAGTTGGCACAAGCTGAAACTATAACTAGCAGAAACTGTAATTCTTCATTAGTGAAGGATGTTTTCAAACTGGAAGTTTTCTATAGTGATGAAATGGGGGGGTTCGGGTACCCTTCCCACACCAAAAAAAAGCTCTAATTATCACAAATTAAAACTTCACAAGCAGATACTTCTTCAGGAAGGCTTTTACTAGTTTATTTTATTACCAGAGTCTCTGAGATAAAAATAAAATACAGGAGACTCACATTTATTGTTTCACAAATTTGCTGTGGGTTTTGCCAACCAAAGCTATCTTCCCAGCAATGAATCTATTTTTACTGAGCCCCAAAGTTGTACACAGAGCTCTGCAAAAGGGAGGAAGGGGTGGGTGGGTACATGTTACTAAACAATTCTGAATTCACATTGTTACCAGTCTAACTAGTTAAAATGTGTGTGGGGGTGGGGGAAGGGGAAAGGGGGGGAAGTAGAAGGGGGAAGAAGGTGTGTTCTCTGAGAAAGCAAGACCAAAAGTCAGATCCACCTGTTTCTCTCTTCCTTATCCTTTACTCTCCAATCCCCACAACAAGAGATAAAAGTTCTGAAAGGCAGCTGGAATGATTCCAAAGATAAACTTTGTAATTCTGTCCAGGGTCCTAGGAAGTAGCCAGTGTTTCCCAGAACTGTAAGGACTAATTTGGAATGCTGCAAACCTCAGCCTTCCACCATCTCCCTGGGTCAGGCTGGTATGGTTGCCTCTGGTTTGGTATCTCCCTGACCAATTATGTCCCCTCCCCAACTGGGAAGGAAAAGAGAAAATGGACAAAGAGGTTTGAGATAGAGTCATGTGTCTGCAAAGGAGGGACAAGTAGATTAGGCTCTGACTTTGACATTATTCTCCTCCCACCTCCTCCCTATGGTGCCAGTGAAAATCCTCAGAAAGTCTAGAATTCTATCCCTATGAATGTTAAGGATTTCCTATATATGCCTTGGGATAGTTTAAAGGATGCCATAAAGATTCATATATATAAAAAAAGTCTTGGGAGCCAATGAATGACATTAAGGACCCCCAGATTCATAGTCAAAAAAGCAGCGTTTGAATTCTGCTTATGCTCACTACCTTATTCGACCTTCAACTTCTGGTTCCCATGTCTGTAAAATTAGGGAGTTGGTCTATATCTAAGGTCCTTTTCAAGCTCTCAACATCTTGATCATAAATAAAATAACACTCCTTAAACTTTTTAAATGACTACATTTTCATTATCAATGGGGTCTAGTTTTAACAAATGCCTCTTCCAGAGTAAAATCCAACCTATAAAGCTGCTTCATCATCCATTTCATTTGTGGGGTGTCAGTTATGCAAATGTCAAAGGGACTGCATTATAAGGTTCCTATGTACATGGCTCAGCCCTAACATATATAAAGATTTTTCTACTAAAGAGAAATATAAAAATCTCCTATACCACAAATTTAGGGGAAAAAAAGTTCTTATAACTTGTTTCTTAACAAGTGGTTTGAATGGGTAGCATGATGTTCCTTGGTTCCTGGAATTACTAGAATTATAAAAAGGTGGATAGAACTTTTATTTTTCCAAAGCAAAAAAATAAAACAAAAAGCATATTCCCTTTATGAAGCTAAAATAAATAGGCAACAGAAATAATTATATGCACAAATATCACCAAACAGAAAGTGTTCCCCTCAACTTCTTTTCCTCTTTGGCAAGAAAATCAGCTTCCAGAAGAGTATGTATTTTAAAAAAAACACATAATACAACCAGTGCTTTATACAGGAATATAAAAAGGAGGGGACTTTAATTTGTATGAAGGGTATAACAGAATGAACCTATCTGCTTTCCCATACAATTAGGATTATTATATTTGATTTATTTAATGTTTACATATAGGTCATCAATCTTAATTGCAGGCTTGTCTATAATGAATATCCTATATCTGGAGCTTTTGTCATTATTGTAGCTAAGTGGAGCAATAAAAACAAAACTTTGCTATATTCTTTAAACCTGCTAGCACTATGGTGTAAGAAAATCTTCCATTCATACATTACATTTATACACTTTAAATGAAATTTGAAATTGTGCCATATTACACTCAATACTAATGGCAATTAGAGAGCCATCAGTTGTTTATAATTGTTTTTAATTTCTTAAGGTAAAGCACAGAATCATAGTACCTTGTGATGTAGACCAACGCTTCCCCACTATAAGAATACCTTCTACAGCATTCCTCAAAAGTGCTTGGTCAACCAACCTCTGCTTGAATAATTCCAGTGATAGTTTTGCAATATTTAATTATGATAAACTGGTATTTTTTCAATTTAAAATATTGATATTTAGGCTTTCCTTCTAATTCTTAATCCCTTAGGATAAAATCAAATGGAGCTGGAATATCACATGATCAGTTTTATATATATAAAACTTATAAAAATGATAAAGGAAAAGTAATCTATGTCCTGTTCTTACTATTAAAAATTATGTTAGTAATTTATGGTTTAGTTACATATATCTACTTTCTCACTTTAAATTGACAAAGGGTGAACAGTCTAGTGCTTATCAAACCAAACCATGAGCAAAGGATACCCAGCACCCTTAGCTATCATTGATTACAAGAGAAACAGGTGAAAAAACAGATTAGACATTTAAACATAATAGGTGAAATGTAAAAAACAAAACAAAAAACACTTTTCTGAAAAACTATGAAAGAAAAGGATTACTTACCCCTTGGAGTCCTTGAAACTGGATTGAAGGTCTGGAAGGAGTTAAATTCTATTAAAAAAAAACAAAAAAACAAAAAAAGCCACACCAATCAGTTTAATCTGTGTTACAGCAATACAGTAATATCTCTTAAAAATTTCAAATCCTTTGCAAATTTGGTAAGATCTAACAAAAAAACTTTTTATCTTACTTTTAACAAAATGAGATCACAGTAACATGATAAAAGATAACATTGTTTGAAATATAAAACCTAAAAATGTTTCCATTTTAAACTAATTTTTCTCCCCATACCTAGTTTATTGCTAACATGCCATAAGAATATATATATTTTTGGGGCAGCTAGGTGGCACAGTGGATAGAGTACCAGCCCTGGAGTCAGGAGTACCTGAGTTCAAATCCAGCCTCAGACACTTAACACTTACTAGCTGTGTGACCCTGAGCAAGTCACTTAACCCCAATTGCCTCACTAAAAAAAAAAAAAAAAGAATATATATATTTTTGCTTAGTTTCTCAAAAATTTTAGGACTGTGGGGGGAAAAAAGGAAGCCAAACAGAAATACAGAAATGTAGCTGGCTAGTATAAATTCAGTAACTAAATATTTCAGAACATTTGGTTAATACTTTGTACCATTTCCTTTCCCTTTTTATCATGGATAAAACCAAGGGCTAGGTTAATATATGGGGTGCTTAGATCTCCCTCTTCCCAAGGATCTAGTTCCAAAAGAACATATTTTCTGGTACAATATTTTCAGTTTTATTACAAAACTTCTTTGTGTCCTTTATAATGAGTTGAATATTTGATCAGAAATTTTACTTTTAAATATGTAAGTTTTGAAATATTTAATCTATCTTGGGACCATTTTTTTGGCAGGGGGGAGATAAATGCATCTTCCGAAATTTAGTTTTTAAAAAATGTATTGTCTTTCTACTCTTTTTGTACTTCCCTCACATCCCCCAATCAGGTTGTAAATTTAAGGTCAGGAATTGTGTTTTAGTATCCAGGAGTATTCATTCATTCAGCAGACATTTGTTAAGCACTAAGTTGGTTGTATCCAATCAGCGTTTGTTGAATTGAACATATCTATTCCATGAAGTGAATCTATACCTCATATTCAATGTAGAATAACAATTCTGCAAACAAGACTAAAAAATACTGAAAACAGTTTCTAGCTATAGTATTCACTTCTGGCACAGATAAAAACATACAAGCATGCACAAACACTTCTATGTTCTTTCTCATTGACAATTATTTGGTTATTATTTTAAATTTACAGTTTACAAAAATTTTTTTCACACTGAATGAAGTCAGTAATATGGGAGTGAGTCAATTAAACAGACGCAGGTAAATTAGCAGGGCATGCTTCAGAAGGATATCTCTATAAAAACTAAGGGAAACACCTATCTAGTTTTAATTCATGAAAAAGGACAAAAATGTTTTGGAATATTATTATATGGCAAAGTACTATGATGATTATGATAGCTAACATTTATATAGGCTTACTCTATGCCAGTCACTGTGCTAAGCTCTTTACAATGATCTCATTTGATCCTCACAACCACCTTGGGAGGTAAGGGCTATTATCTCCATTTTACAAAGGAGGCTAAGTGACTTGCCAAAGGTCACACAGCTAGTGTCTGAGGTTAAAAATATAAAAAAAGAAATGAACATAACTGCCAATTTTAGGCTTATCAATAAAACTGAAATTTCTTAACAGACAAATTCATTTGTTGGATTTGGGAACTATGGGTATAAAAATACTAATCTACCTGTCTGTATGTCTGTCCATTCATCCATCCATCCATCCATCCATCCATCCAATTTCTCCTACTGTTTTTTACAGTTAAACTGCCATAACTGAGATGGTCTACCCCTGCCTGCCTCTCTAAGGTCACCCAAAAACCTTTTAATTTCTCATATTCTTAATCTATCATGTAGAGAGATTATTATTTGTAATCTACACAGGTGGCTAGCTAGCTGGCTCAGTGCAAAAGGTTCTGGGATTTGGGAGTCAGGAATAACTGAGTTCAAATTCTTCCTCAGATACTTAATGACTCTGGACAAGTCACAACCTCTCAGCCTCAGTTTCTTCATCTGTAAAATGGGAATGATAAATATAGCACTTTTCTCACATGGTTGTTATAAGGATTTAATGAAGTAACATCTAAAGTACTTTGCAAACCTTAAAGCACCATATAAATGTTAGCTATTATTGTTGTTGTTAGGTCCTCTTGATACTAATAGACATCACTTTCTTTCCGAAACTGTCTTGTCCTCTGGCAATTTGTCCTACATCCTTATGTGGCTTTTCTTCTGCCTGTCTTTTCTTCTTTCTCCAAGCTTAAATTGTAGTTATCTCAAAACCCCCATTCTTGGTCTTCTCATTCCATATTTGTTCCATGAGGAAGCTCATTACTCTTATAGTTTTAGCTACTATCTTTAAATAACTTCCCCCAAATCTACATCTCCATTCTGATTCTATTAGCTCTCTAATCTTATACCTCCAAATGCCTAAAAGACATCTCTGTAAGCATAATGACTCCTTATATGAAATGTTGAAAATTGACTTTCTTTCCTCTCACCCTCCATCAAAAGAGGAGCCCTTTCCCTATTTCTACCAACCATGACTGAGCACTCTGGCCCTACAGACTCACAACTTCTAATTTATTTTTGGTCTTATTTCTCCTATCCCCAAATGAATCAACAGTGTAGTAATACTTAGGCCCAACACCATACTAAGTACTAAGAGAGAGACATAAATATAAGACATAATTCCCTGGCCCTGAGGAGGTTTTGTTTTTGTTTTTGAGGGTTTTTTTGGTGGGACCATGAGGGTTAAGTGACTTGCCCAGGGTCACACAGCTAGTAAGTATCAAGTGTCTGAGGCCAGATTTGAACTCAGGTACTCTTGAATCCAGGGCTGGTGCTTTATCCACTGTACCACCTAGCTGCCCCCTCCGCCTGCCCCTGAAGAGTTTATGACATAGAACAATGATGTATTAAACTATACCAATCATAAAATTAATAATTCTGAAATGAGAGATAACAGAGCAACTAGGACAAAGTGGATAGGGCAGGCTACAAGAAAGCAGAAGGAAGTGAGCTGGATTTTGAAGGATGGATAACAGTGAATGGAGGGGTAAAGCATGAGCAAAATCAAGTCAGGAATGGCTATGATGTCTACCAGAAAGAAACAAAGTTTTAAAATGGGAAATAAATTGATAGTTAAGAATGGAGGTGAAATTATGGAAAGCTCTGAAAATTGGGTAGGGAGTTTAAATTTAATGAGTCAGACAATAGGGAATCATTGTAGGTTCTTGAAAAGTGAGATGCTTTCAGAAGATAAACTGGATTGGATACTGGAAGAAATTGTTGATTATTTGGATAACTGTTGCAGTGAGATACAGGTGTGAGGTGATGGTCTGCACTAAGGCAGAAACTGTGGTAATAAAGAAAGGTAACTCTTACGAATTACAAAGTGGGGAAAATGAAGGATTATATTAAAGGACTGGGTTCACAGGATCATATATTTTAGAGCTAGGACGGAACCTTAACCCCTTTCATTTTACAGATGAAACAGTTCCCAGAAAGGTGAAGTGATTTGTTTTCCTTTGCTTTGGGCCCAGGCTGTTCCCCTTCCCCAGAAGCGTTCCTGAGGCCCCTTGGTCAATCCAGGTTTATCACTCAATTCCCTCATGACAACTCAACATTTAGCCTTCTAAGAAAAGTTCCCAGACGGTCTTCACCCCATGCTGATTACTCCTGAGCTTCTAGTTCCAGGACACTTAAACAATAATGTTATGCTAAGCACTAGGGAGACAGATTGGTGAAGTGGAATGAGGCCAGGACTTCAGAGTCAGAAGACTTAGAAATCTCTCCTTTGAAATTCACTAGTTATTTGCCTGACAAGTCACTTAACTCCTCTTATGTAAAATACCTATAGTACTTAATTGACAGGGTGACAGTGAGAATCAAATTAGATAATGCACATAAAATGTTTTACAAAATCTGAAAGTGCTATACAAATGACAGCTATTATGATTATTCATTATTACTGCTTTGTAATTTCTTCCATGATGTGTGACTTGACTCTCTAGTGATAATGTAAGCTCCTAGAAGGCAGGTACTTTGTCTTCCATTTCTATGGTTACCTAATATATTGTCCTCAGAATGCACTGAGCAGTAGCTTAAAATATACTTGCTGAATACATGAATTTTAGGGTTGTGAGCCAACAGAATGCTTTGCCTAGAAATTTGTAAAAAGGCAGTTATCTTTCCAGAATGGTTCAGTACAGAAATAGAAAGATGGAGAAAAGGACCTTTTCATCATCATTTTGGTATTTTGATTCTAAAGAAAGATGACTTTTACATAATCATTACGATTTTTCTCTTGTGTAGTTAAAAACATGTTGACATAGGGAAAAAAAAGCTCCAAGAAGCACCTCTCTCACTAAATATAATTCTAGTAACAAGATATTCTTCTTCTAAGGTATTCTATTCTCATTTTTCTTTTTTTTTTTTTTTTGGTGGGATAATGAGGGTTAAGTGACTTGCCCAGAGTCACACAGCTAGTAACTGTCAAGTGTCAGAGGCTGGATTTGAACTTAGGTCCTCCTCAATCCAGGGCCAGTGCTTTATCAACTGCACCACCTAGCTGCCCTGTATTCTCATTTTTCACTGAAAAATTGAAAATCTCACAACTAATAAAGGAGCCTTGCACACAAATTCAAGTATACCAGAATAAAAGTCCTTTTTATTAAAAAGCTACAACAGAAAATGTCTACAAGTAGAATGACTTAGAATAGACTCAAATATTGTACTGTTTTAAATTCTGCTTCCAGACTCAAATATAATTCTGGACTGTTGGGAAGGTGGGGGTGGGCAGAAAGTCTACTTTAGAGTCAGGAAGCCTTGGGTTCAAGTCACACCTCTGACATATACCTGTACTAAGTCAAGTCACTTAATTTACATTCTTCATCCCAGGCAATTCAAAAGCTATAAATTGCAAAAAAGGTGCTGATTTTGCACTGCTAGGGGGAGTCTCCTCAAAAGATATTCCAATGTAATCATAGGTCCAGCCCCATCCCACCTCAGTCTTAAACAAAAACAAAAGCATAGCTTTGCCTTTCTATGTGACTAGCTCCAAAGAACTGAAAATGAGTATTAATCAATCAGCAAGTATCTATGAAGTTCCTACTATGTTCTATGCAATGTGCTAGGCACTGGGGACACAAACACAAAAAAATGAATCCCTCTATGCAAAGAACTTAGATTTTAGTGGTGGAGACAAGGATGAATAAAAAATATATATAGCATTTGTACATATACATATAAAATGCACAAGGTATATTTAGAAGATAAAGAGATTAACAAAATAATAGAAGGTCTGTACACACAAGGTAGTTGGAGGGGCTACTAGTAGTTAGGAGGAATTAGGAAAGGCTTCATGTAGAAGATGGTGTTTAAACTCCATCTTACAAGAGAAGGACTTTCTGAGGGATAGGCAAGGAGAAAATACAGTCAAGGCACAGAGGTTGGAGATGGAGTATTATGAATGAGGAACAGAAGGGAAGGCCACTTTGCTCTGTCACTGTCAGGGTAGGGAAGTAATATCCAATACAGTTTGAAAAGTAGGATACCAGGGGACCAGGTTGTATAGGGCTTTGAAAGCTAAACAGAGGAGTTTTTATTTGATCATAGTGGCAATAGGAAATCAGTGGAGCTGACTTAAGTAGGGGAGTCATGTGGTAAGAGCTGTGCTTAAAGAAAATCATCTTGGACTGGAGTAGGGAGAGACTTGAGGCAGGGAGGCTAACTTAGAAGCTGTTGCAGTAACTTAGGTGAGAGGTGATACAGGCTTAAAATAAGATGGGAGCTCTGTGTGTGGAGAGAAGTGGTGAGGATGCAAGAGCTAGAAACAGCCAGATTTGGCAACTGATTGATATGTGGGATGAAGAAGAGTGAGGAGCCTGGGATAATGCTGAAGTTACTAACGTGACAAACTGGAAAATAGCAAAGAGGGAGGGATTTAGGGTAAAGTTATGGAGTCTTGACCAAGTTGAGGTTAAAATGTCTCTGGGATGTTGTTTGAAATGTCCAACAGGTAAATGGAAATGCAGGACTGAAGCTCAGGGGAAGACTGAGGCTGTGTATCTGAAGCTGGATCATCTGCATGGAAACAGATGACAGTTAAAGTCACAGGAGCTGAGGGAACAGTTGAGAGGTACATGGTGCATGTGAATGGGCTATGATGAATTAATAAGTCTTGTAAAGAGTGTTATTAAATAGATGTACAAGCATAAAAGATTGGCTGGTTATTGCAGCAAGAGCAAAGGCACCTGATGGACCACCTCTATGTTCTACTGGTGGCCTCTTGATGTCGAGAGAGGAAGGCCTCACTCAGAATGTTGGCTGAACCCCTGTGAATTTCTGGGAGAAAACTGGCCTCCAGGTAGTTCCTTGCCCAAGACACTCCATTTTCCAACTCCAGGCATTTCCACTGGAATTCTCTCCCTCCCCTGTCTAGCTGCCCTCATTTCCACCAAGCTCAGATAAAATCCCACCTTCTACAAAAAGCCTTTCCTAATCTCTTTTAATGCTGGCCTTTTCCCTTTTGTTGATTATATCCATCTTGTTTGTACACAGATGTTTCCATCTTGTTTCCTTTGAAGGAGGGGCTTTTCTTTGTGCCTGATACACAATAGGTATTTAACAAACGCTTAGTGACTGAATGACAGACAAGAGTTGCATAGGTTGAGCAGTTGTGATGCCATAAAATCACAAATCCATGGCTCTTAATCTTGGTTGGTTGAGAAATGCCTAATTATAATAATCAAGCTTGACCCAGGGAAGGGAAATCACTTCCCTCCTTTCTTTGCAAGAGGTGGAGGACGAGAGCATGGCAAACTGCAAATACTGTCAGACATAGATGGGGTGTTTTAATAGGTTTTAATAGGTAAGCTGTTCTGTTCCCTGCTCCTTCACTCCTTTTCCTTCTTAGAAGGGATAACTTTCTCTAGGAGTGGGAAGGGAGGAGAGATATGTTTGTAAATGAAAGTGATGTAGGAACAAAGTCTATCCATAAAATAAAATGAAATAAACTGGTTGAAATGACCAGATCTCAAAATTAGTAATAGATTGAAAGACTTATTGGCCAAGATAGCTGTCTGAATGGAAGCGGGCTACCTAATTTTACTTCAGCAAAACCCTAAAATCTTCACTAGACAGAACAATAATCAAGAAAACCAACGAGAAGTACAGTATAGTGACTTCTTCCATCCAGAGAGTACATAAAATGTCAGCCAGCAGCCCAAGGGCAATAGAAAGGACCACCAGGAAAGCTAGTGACAAAGACAAATAAGCTTGGAACCTCCCAGCTGACCAAAGAAGGGCCAGATATTCATAGCCTGCAGGGCTTTCTATCCTGAGGCAGCAAAGGCTCTCCCAGAAAGCCCCAGGGGGGCTATAAACCTACCTTGGGACCTTTAAGAGCCCTTGGCTGGACAGGATAACCAAGAGGTCCTTAATCATTTTGTTCTGACAGACCCAGAGGGCCCTGAAAATTCAATGCTCTAAATCTCAGAAGATAAAGGGGTGGAAAAGCCTAGACCTGGAAAGAGGTTATCAGCCCAGGAACCCAGGTGACCTAGGGCAAGACTACACCAGTTTGATCACCCCACCCAAAAAGCATAGCCTGTTCCTGGCACAAAACCCTAATTCAGGAAATAATGCTGGAAAGATGAAAAAAAACAAAGGAGTCACTGACTAGCATACAATTTTAAGAAATAAATGGAGAGCTCTCTCAAAAGGAGAGTCACTCTATAATATGGATGTTCCACAAGAACTACACAAATACTTAGAACATATAAACATAAGTCTCAGAGTCTCTTTACTATATATTCTAGTTTTCAGAGAGTTCATTACTTGGATAACAGTAAAGTTACCACTTTCTCTTTGTACGTCAAGAGCAGAACAAACTTCTTTGATCCTGAAGGGGAAATTAAAATAGAAGAAAAGCAAAGAACTAGAATCTGAAGGGTTGTTCTTCAGTTTGGGAATGTCTGAACAAATTGTAGTATATGAATTCAATGGAATATTATTAAGGCATAAGAAATGATGAAAGAGATGATTTCTAAGAATCATAGGTAATATGAACTAATGCAAAGGGAAGTGAGCAGAAGCAAGGGATTATGTAAGCATAACAACATAGTAAAGAAAAACAACTTTGAATGACTTAAGAACTCTCATCAATGCAATGAACAATTATGTCTCCAGAGGAACTGCAGTCAAACATGTTACCCATCTCCTGACAGATGTAACTTTTTTTTGAGAGGGCTATTATGTGGATTTATTTTACTTGACTATGCTTATTTGTTACAATGGGTTTTTCCCTCCTCTTTTTGGGGTTTTCAATTTGTGGGAAGGTTAGGAGAGAAGGGGGGGGTCAGGTTTAGAAATACTGATCCCCTCCCACAGGGTCATGGAAACATTTTTCAAACGAACAGAGCACCAGATTGATTAGTTTAGAAGAAAGCAATGACAAGTAGGACAATTTTAAAAGTGTTATGTGGAATGTATTATATGCTTAAAAAATACTCAAGCAGTATGAAATATTCAATTCTCTTTTTGTGCTGTATGTGGAAATACCCATTTGGGGGTGTTTACATTCAAAATTTAAAAGTAATTAAAAAAAATAATTGGGTTGACTTCAGCTCTGAAGTTCTCTACTGCTATGCTATCTCTACAGATCTAACCTTACTTAACCCAAGCTGTTCAATATTTTTATTAAGAACTTGGATGAGGGGCAGCTAGGTGGCGCAGTGGATAAAGAACAGGCCTTGGATTCAGGAGTACCTGAGTTCAAATCAGGCCTCAGACACTTGACTTACTAGCTGTGTGACCCTGGGCAAGTCACTTAACCCCCATTGCCCAGCCAAAAAAAAAAAAAAATTTAAAAAAAAAAAAAAAAGAACTTGGATGAAGGAATAAATGTCATATACTTATAAAAATCTGCAAAGGAAAAATAAGGCCAAAGGTCATATAATTTTGGACGGAGCAGAAAGGATACAGGACAAAAGCATTTATTTGCTCATGTTATGAATTCTATTTTGTTAAGAGTTAGGGAGTTAAATAAAATACTGCCCCTTATGTTGTATGCTTATTCAATTATTTTTTATTGTAAAGAAAATTAAGACAACAGTTGTGCTAAAAAGATCTGTCAGCCTTCTGTGGCTGTACAAAAAGTGGAAAGGACTGCCATGGTAGATATTGGGTTCCAGGTCTCTGGAGGTCTTCAAGTAGCATCTAAATTCCTAACTGTCTAGAATGATTTAGAGGAAATTCTTGCTCAGGCAGAAGTTAGATTAGGAGATTAGGATGCTCCTTCCAACTCTGGAATAGTTTGTGGTTCTATGTTGCTGAGAATCCCTGGCAGATTTCCCCTTTCTACCTCAGCACGTTTCTAGGTTGCCTCATGCTACCATGATTTTTTTTATGGCATATAAGAAACTTCATACTAATGTAAAAGGACACTTCCATCTATCTCAATGCTTTTGCTCTGACAAACAATAACAAATTTTGTAGGCCAGCATAGTCTTTGATTCGTCTCTAAGGCTGGGTCAATGTTTCCAAACTTTCGTCTATAGAAATCTGGTGTTTGAAGACTGATGAATTCAGCAGGTTTTCCTTTTCTTAGTGGAGAGGAGGTGAATTTTAAAAGCAGAACGAGTTATAGAACTCATTGAGGCATGGCCAGTCTGTTGATTTTTTTTTTTTTTGCTACTTCACTTTCATAACAAAGGAAAGTAATCTGCTATTTTGATATTATTCTTGCCATTCTCTCTCTCAGTATTAACAGGTAGATGTATCCATTTCACAAGATAATTTTAAAAGAAGTGTGGTCTATATGAACCATCACCATCATTGGCTAGTCTTTTTCCTTTTCTTCATCCAAAGACCAAAGGTTGGTGGCAAATAACTTCTTTCTTTTGCAACAAAGAAAAAAGTCTTAAATTTAAGTCTGATGTTTCCTGCTCCTGTGATTGGCTAATTATGAACAGTTAGGATATAGAGGTTTTGATAATTTAGTAGAACAGATCATGTTCCCTCCCTAAGGAGTCTATTTTATATACTATTCTAATAAATTTTTATTTATGTATATATTTAATATTAATATAATATTTGATGAAATTACTTTTAAAAATACTTTATTTTTGGCAACTTCACTAACATAAATGTAGTCAATGTAATTAAATATTTATGGGGAAGGGGGCATCTAGGTGGCACAGTGGATAGAGCACCAACACTGGATTCAGGAGGACCTGAGTTCAAATCTGGCCTCAGACACTTGACACTTACTAGCTGTGTGACTCTGGGCAAGTCACTTAACCCTCATTGCCCTGAAAAAAAAAAATCTATGGGCAAATATGCCTAGGGGCAATGGTAGCAGTGGGTGAGAGGAAATGCTTAATAAAACACCAACAGCCTTGTGGTAAAATCAAAATAGAACCAACCAACCTTTACTTTCCCGGGTTCATGGGAGGAGAGGAGATTAGAATGACAACATGCATTATGAAGACAACAGAGAGTCCAGATTCTAGCAGGCTAAGAAGTCTCTTTATAGTAAACTCTTACTAAAATACTCCTAAAAGGGTCAAAGGGTCAGAAAAACCAGACTATTGAGCAGCAGCAGCAGCAACTATATAAATAGTATTTTAAAGTTCGAAAAGCATTTTACAAATCTCGTTTTATCTTCACAACAATCCCGGGAAGTAGGTATTATCCTCATTTTATAGGTGAAGGCAACAGAGGTAAAGGGACTTGCCTAGGGTCACACAGCTTGTTCAGTGTCTAAAGTTGCATTTTGAACTGAGGTCTTCCTTGTCTCCAGGCCCAACGCTCATGCTACTATGCTACCTAATGTATCCTAACTCTTCTCTGCAGATGTGTAAGAGCCACACTCAGCAATTTAAGTAATTATACAGTTTATCCAGTAAAGAAAAACTGACTGATTTCTAGTTATTACAGAAAGCCCAAAGATTTAAGAGAATTAAAAAAAAAAAGGATCCATTCTCTGTTCCACACAGCAAAAATGATAAGGTTTTTGTTTCTTTTGGAATTTGGATTCAAATCCCCCATCCAAGACAGACAACTGTAACTTAAAGTCTTAAATGGATACCTGAAGTGACTTCTCCAGGGGTACGTAGCTAATGTGGATCAGAGGAAAGACAAACTCAGCTTTTCCTAACTCCAAGGCCTGTCTTCTACCACTATATTACCCGTCATTCTATAAGGAAGAATACTACTAAATGATGGCTACTGAAAAGCTATATGTATTGGAGGCGGAACATTAAGAACAAAGTCAAAGATTTTAGCACTGTTTCAATGTTAGGATTTTAAATGGCTCAATTTAAGAGACATTTTTATCTGTACCATTAGCTAAACAAAAAAAAATGAGTTCTTGTGAATCACCTACTTTGTACCTGCTAGAGTATAGTAGCCTTGTCTTTTTTTCAAAAGAGATCCATTTTGGCCTTTTAGTTGTCCGTTCCTCATAAAGGAAAAAATAGTTCTATGATCAAGACCAATTGAGTGAAAGATATAGAGAGTAAAATGGCAAAATAAGCTTTCCTGAGAGGTAGGGTGATACTGAGGAAAGAGGGCTGAATCTGACAGAAGGAGCCTAGGTTTGAATCCTGGCTCTTCCACTTCACTGCCTGCCTGACCTTGGGCAAATTAAATTATCTAGGCCTTGGTTTATCTGTAAAATGAGGAGATTGTAATAGGTAACTTCTAACGCCCTTTCTAACTCTCAATATACAGGCCTATGAAAAGGCATGTGGTTTTATAAGGAAAACTTAGAAAACTTCCCTAGCTTAAGGGAGAGTCCATAGAACTCAGCTTCCAAAAACATCTCCATTGCTATTATACACATATTGTAACTATAAAATGTAACACGTTGGTTTGCTGATAGTTAAAGAAAACTTGGCATTGTTTTAATATATGGAGAGTATTTAGGAGGTAACACTGAGCTAAAGTCATGGTTATCCTCAATACTAACCTGGTTCTAAATAATATGATAATGTTTTCTATCCCCTAAAATATTTTAGAAGAAAAACCTACAATATAGATATAGTTACTAAAAAATTGGATTTTTCATTTGTAAAGGATATGTTCATTTATTCAGCAAGTATGTATTAAGAATAAACAGTTGGGGAGGGAAGAGGTCTATATTCCTTGTTAAAAAGTGCAAACAATTTCCACACCATTAAAACCATAAATAGGGGCAGCTAGGTGGCGCAGTGGATAAAGCCCTGGCCCTGGATTCAGGAGGACCTGAGTTCAAATCTGGCCTCAGACACTTGACACTTAGTAGCTATGTGACCCTGGGCAAGTCACTTAACCCTTCAGTGCCCTGCCCAAAAAACCTCCCAAACCATATATAGTCCACTTCATAATTCTGATACCCACAAGCCTTAAAGAAACTGTCCTTCACAACAAATAAGTTTATGATTCAATTACATTCTTGTTTTCTCTCAAGATATAGGATATATTATTTTATAGATCTTATACCAGTACCTTCTTATTAATATTTTTATTGAAGCAAGAAATATCTATTAAATTACTCAACTAGCCTTTTACTGTATGTGATCCAAGATCAGTCAGTCATTCAACAAACACTTAAGTACCTACTATGTGACAGTCACTGCACTAAGCACTGGGAATACAAAGAAAGGCAAAAGAATCCCTGCTCTGAAGGAACTCAACCTAACAAGGGAGACAACATGCAAATTACTATGACAAACAAGCTACATACAGGATAAATAGGAAATAAACAGAAGGAAGTCATTAGAATTGAGAAGCATAGGGAAAAGCTTCAGGTGGAAGGTGAGTTCTTAGCTGTGACTTCCAGGAAGCCAGGAAAAGTTTTTGTTTCTCTTATTTGATTGGCCTAGATCTGTAATTTTATCCTCTATCGACACAGGATAAAATCTTGACAGGCAGTATCAGTGGAAATGAAAAAAAAAAAAATATATATATATTTTAAATGGGAGTCATGTAAAAGTGTCTTCTCCAGTAAATATTTAAATCCCAAAGTGAGTAAGTGCATCTAAAATGAAAATTTAATCTATTGGACTGTTCTTGCATAGATTTTCTGTTGTCAAACTCTTTGACAGGTCAAACCCTATCCAGTGAATAAGGTTCATTGTTTAGTAGAAAAATTTTCTGGCAGGTTACCTCAACAGACTATGAACCAAGTGTTGCTAACTGGACCTTTTATAGCTTTTAAAAAATGTATTGTAAAAGCTTTATGTACTGGATTAGTGTGTATGTGTTTTTAAATTTCCTTAAAGAAATTCTCAAACTAAAGGGGAATGAGACAATCAAAAGACATGGGAGAACAGAGATGGAGGGGCAAGGGAAAATAACAATGACTTCTTTTTTTCAATAGTTTAATTAGACTTAGAAATGGAGCTTCAAATTATAAATAAGGGCATATACCACAGTAGTGTTACTTAACTTTATAACTACAATGGTTATCATCTTCAAGTAAGAAAAAGATTTTTCTATTAACAGAAATCTCTGGAAGTGTTAAGTATATTAATTTATAGAAGTTATGCAATTAAGGCTACCAAAAAGGACTTAAAACACCTATCTCAAACTCTAAATCCTCTTAGTTATGAGGGAAAAAAGGCAGACAAAAAAATACACATTACATCCAAGATTTCCTTTCAGTTTGACTTAAGAAATATTTCCTAATTTCAGAGTCTGATATTTTTCTTGGTGGAAAATCACTTTTCAAACCTTCACCCAAACAAACCACTTATCTAATCATCCTTTAACTTAGCTGAAAAAATTTAGTCTGTCACTAAGCTTTAACACTGGAAGGACTGTTAAAAATCTAGAGCCAAGATCTGTAGATTTGCTTTCAGTCATCTAAAGGTCATTTACGGTTTGATAGCAGACACATTCTCCGATAAGGAAAGCTGAAGCATGACCCTATTTGTCTATATTAATAATTTAATTACTTACAGTACCAGTAGAACAAATTTCTCATTTTGAAAATGCTGGCTAAATGTTCTATATTCAAATAGGAGCAACCAATTACTTCTGGGCTTAAGTTCCTGGATTTTGATTACATAAAGCTTTAAATCATTTATATGAAAAAAAATTTTTAATTAAAAAAAATAATTTATATGCTTGTTATTTAAGGTTCTGTCTTTCTCCCCTCTATCCCATACTTAAATGACAACCAGAGATTCTGTCGAATGGGTTCCAGGTATGTACTTTCCAAGCTGTCAGTGGAATCCTTAGAACCAGTTCTTCCTGAAGGTTTAACATAGCCCATTGATAGCAATAACTCCATAGCCAAGCAAAATAGAGTTACAGCCTTCCCATGTAACTCTGGCCTGGATTATGTTTCATATTTCCCAACAGTGATTTTGACGTGAAAAACCAGTTAGAACCGTGCTATGATGCTACCTGCTTTTTAAAAGTTTTTTTTTTTTTTAAAACAACTCAAGGAGATTAGGTGAAATTAAGAAAATAATTTAGCCAGGTATGTTTTTAAAAAATACTTTGAAATTTTCTAAAAAATCACCAACACACAAAAAAGGAAAAAGATTAGGTCATTTAAAATGCATTACCACTTGAGATACCTTTCAGAAACTTCTTTCTTTTTTTTTTTTTAAGTGAGGCAATTGGGGTTAAGTGACCTGCCCAGGGTCACACAGCTAGTAAGTATCAAGTATCTGAGGCCGGATTTGAACTCAGGTACTCCTGAATCCAGGGCCGGTGCTCTATCCACTGTGCCACCTAGCTGCCCCCTTTCTTTCTTTTTTTAACCTAGTTTCCAAACACATCCAGCCAAAACTAAGAAATAGGCTGTACTCTTTGTAAAGTAAGGAGAAGGGTCTGACTATTGCAAAATTACACCAATGACTCAACAGTTGAAAATTATATTTTAGAACCTTTATGAACTTACACTCTGATCACAATCTGACAAGCTAAAATAGAGCTGTAAAGGCTGGATCCTGTGCTTATTGTTACTAAGCATATTAATTATTATTTCAATATGTAAATGACCCAATTGTGTATGTATTCATGTATGTATACATATACATATACACACATATGTAATATTTCACCTTCCAGTTTCACCATCCAAGTTCTAACTTTTCAGACAATCAGGATACTTTTTTTCAGAACAATCTTTCAGTTATCACTGAATGATCTATTCCTATGAATTCTCTACTACATGAAATCTTAAGCTTGAGATGAAGGTTTGCATTTTAAATTATTTTCAATTTAAAAATCCATATAGATAATTTACTGAATGACAACTTTTGCTATTTTAAGTGAAGAGGGATTTTTGTTAATTGTGCACAAACCATATTTATATGATACTGAGAAATGTTAGTAAAAATTAGAAATAGAAAATTGATGGAAGTGAGGGAAGATGACAAACAAGAAAAAGAGAATTAAGTCAAATCAAGAAGCATTTATCAAATTTATTCAATCCTACTATGTGCTTGGCATAGTGCTGGGGATACAAGGAAAGGCAAGAATTGTCCCTTTCCACAAGGAGCTCATAATTATGCAAACAACTACCTTTAAACAAGATATATAGAAGATAAATTGGAAGTAATCTCAGGGGAAAAAAGGTGCTAGCATTTAGGGGAACCAGAAAGTTCTGGCAAAAGATGAGATTTTAGATTATCCTAACTCTGAACTAGCATACTTAAATGTAATGGTAATCCAGTTTTGGAAATTTACCATGGCAAGGATATCAACTAGTGGATCTGAGTATTTTACTTTATTTAACCTAGGATTCAAAGTATATCATTGATAAAGGGGAAAGATGACCGGCCTTTGATTCTACTGTGAAGTAGAATTCAGTTCAAATATTTATTAAGCCCTTATTACCATGAGCAAGGCATATTGCACAGATAATCATTTTGTTAGTTTAAGTTCTGAGAATTTTCTGCTTTGGTAATAAGTATTAGTACTTAAGTATATTGATTTAAACTCTGATGTTGAGAAAACCCTAAAAACATGAATTTTTAAATGCTTATGTCTGAATTTGTATATTATTTACTACCAGGTGCTAATAAAAACAAGACAGTTTTGTTCAAATGTAAAATTAGATTTTACAAAAGAATGTGTTAATGGGATACTAGTTAATGAATGTGATAATTATTCTTCCTTCCTAGAAATTAACTTTCACACAGTCTCTCTCACTCAGAGACACACAAGCTTAGGAAGCTTTAAAGTTTGATTTAAAATATAAATACCATAATTAACAGGAAGTGGACATAATGATAATGCTTTGCACATAGCTTTTTCATTCATTTATTCACTGAGTATAAATGCCTCTAAAATTTCCATCAAGAGACAATATTCAATTGATTAGATTGGCAATGAAAGTAACATTTGCATAAGATTATTCCTTCAATTTAAATACTCAAACTGCCAAATCATTTTTACCAATGGTATTTGACAAACTAATTAAAATGTTTCCTGGGATGCAGTTAGGAAAAATTGATATATTAAAATGTTCCCCCCCATATTGGCACATTCAGACAGCAAATTTTAAAAAAAATTTCATGTCTCATTTGCCCTTTTCCTTATCCAGCTTACATTTACCTGCAGTTAGGACAGCTTTGCTAACGTCAGCAAATTATCCACATACTCATCTGCTCAAACATGTTTGTTCATAATGCAAGTCATGAAAACCTTTTAAGTTCACACACTTACACATATAACCTGTTTCAAACTGTTTCCAGATTCAAATTGACTGGAAAATTTCTTATAAAACAAATTCTCTCTCATTGCAACTTTTTACTCAGACCTAATTTGTATACTTACTTAAAAATCATATTATATAGGGAAAAACATTTGACAATCATGCAGGATTATCCTTCTTTTTAACAAAAAGGAGGGCACCTGACTAACTAAAATCAATTAGTTTGGGATGTCTTCTGAAGCAGTAAGGAATTGTGATTTGAGAAATGAGAGATTTCAGAATTTTAATTAAAGCAAAGTGTTTTCATGAACTCTATGTTGCATGGTTCTTTTAGGTTCACTCAACTACTACTAAGAACTTTTCATTTCTTCTACTTCACAGCTCCCAGAAGTTCTTAAATTCATCTCCTTAAAGCCTCCCAATTTTCAAGCCTGAATGGATTATCTCGGAAGAGAATCCAAATGGACAAAGAACAAGCTTAATTTGGGAAGGTTCTATTAATTGTACTGTTGAAATTTCTGGCTCTTAGAAAGTATTGTCCCTTTCAAGTGCTCAGACTGGGAGAAGTAATAATAATAGCTTTAACCTTGCCCAGCCTGAAGTCACTTGGGGGATGCATGCTGCTCTGGCACCAATCTCTTTAACAATGAAGAGCACAGGAAGGGTGAGAGAAATTTTATATGGGAAACTGAAGCAAATTTTTCTGTGAGCATAGACCTAACCCTTCTTTGCTAGTACACAACATTCAGATATATATGTACATTTCCTAATATAATTAGGAGTTTAAAGCTGCAGTTTAAAGTTTTTACAATTTATCCCGACAAAGGTTCAGGGTGAAAAGAGAACCAGACTGGCATATTTTTATAGATCAATATACCTCTTTTGGGGGGCTTACTGCTGGGGATTGTAGCTACTTCTTCCCTACCAATCTTTGGTTGACTAGAATCAAACTATTAGTGAGGAGGAAAATAAGCACTCTAATGCAGGGTCAGTTCTAAGATAAATTTGTGTCTGATTCAGTCTTTGTGTCTGATTTAGTCAGACACTGCATGCGAAGAGGTTGCATTGGGAAATAACCTCCCATTAGCTGGTCTAAAAAAGTCAATGTGGCAGCTCCCTAGTTTCTGATAGTTCCCCTACCTCTTGAAACACTTCCCACTTCCTGATCCATAGTGCCCAGCAGCCTCACCCTGACTCATAGCTTTGCCAAGCATGTTAAAAAAAGTTCTGTTGGTGCTATACTGACCGCCTGAGCTGTTGGTCTGGCCTTGGGATAGGAACTGGTTAAGTCCAGAGCTGGGCCTTGTCCTGTGGCAAATGCCAAGTCAGCAGGTTTCCTCCCCCTCCCCTTCCCCTCCCCCTCCTCCTGCACCCAGGAACTATGCACAGTACCAGCAACAGTTTTTCCTCCAGCTTGGTAGATTAGGAGAAAAGGGATCCTATGTCCAACCCATCCCACCTGGCTCCCATGCACAGAGAAATAAAGGGACAAGAAAAAACAAATTTTTCCTTAACACCTCACTCTGTCCCTACACAAAGAGTACACATATTTCACCAGTTTGCAGATGGAAGAGGAAAGTAACTTTATGGAAAAAGCCCAAAGCTAACACTGTTAATATTAACCCCCTGACTGATCCAAGGACTCAAGTTAGCAAGCTAACCAACACCATAAAGTCATTGTGGAGAGGGGGTGATGGGAGAAGATTTCCTTCCCTTCTCAGCAAGGATGATGGAAGATATACTTTTCCTGCTATCCACGCCCAGAGCTGAAAGCTGTGGGGTTTGAATTTGCTTGATCTTAACCCTATACTAGCCAGACATTAAAAGTAGTGAACATATAAGTGAATGCCGGAGAGAAAAGTAGGGAAAATAAATGGGTCTCCTTTCTCTGACCCTCAGAGGTGGTGCAGGGCAGCACAGACTCTGAATCACTTAATCATCCTGCTACCCTCTGAACAGCACATCTCTCCCTGTATGTCAGGGTTGTTCTCAGTATGAGAGTATGTCTGTCTTCCTCAATCTCTGTATCTAGTCTCTTCCATTCAAATTGTGTGTACGTCTCTTTCTGTATATCTTTCTGGGTGTACACTTCTCTCTCCTTGTGAGACTTTTTCCCCCCTTTGTTAACCACACCTGTCCGTTTTGAGTCTCTCTCCCACCTCTACATGCCCATACTGTCACCCCCATGATATTGTGTTTTTGTCCATAATCCCACTCTTGCCGACGTTCTCACTTTTCCTATACTTGAACTCATTCTTATCTCTCCGTCTGTAAAGCTGTGTTCTCTTGCTGTATATCTGTCTCCTTGCCTATCCTGCTCCGAAATGCATTTCTTCTTTTCACCTTTCCTTGAGTATCCTTCTGGCTAACTTTGTGAGCCAGTTCCCATTTATCTGTGTATCTCCCCCTCCTCCCCCATCCCTATTTCTCTGTCCCCAATCATGGTGGGGCTCTTCTCAGATCCCAAGAATATTCGTTCTGCCTTAAGACTCCCCTGTGCACGTCCTTTCACTCAGTGTCAATGTCCCTGTGCACGTCTGTATAGTTGTCTCCTCTTATGTGTACGCACTTCTACTTGTGAATTCATGAGTCCGTCTCTTCCTGGGGTATGGCTCACATGTATGTTTTCCTCCCTGGGAGTGTCTCTTTCTGTGTGTACCTATGTACCCTCTATCGTATCTGTATTCCAGTTCACGTTCCCGTGTGTACATATTCCCGGCCTTGGTGTTCTCTGTCTCCGTGTCTCTGTATCTCTCTGCTCCTCCTGCCTACTCTCAGGTCCCCTCGGCTTCTGTCTCTCCCCATACGAGTGGGTGTCCATGTGTCATTCATTGTACCTCCGCTTGGTGGGGGTTTCTGAATTGCCCCCTTTCGCCCCCCAATGAGGCAAGTGCTGAGTGTCCCTCAGACAGCTGTCCCTAAGCGTGTATGGCCGTGCCCTATGTCCCGACTCTGTCCCTTCTCCGCTGTCGCCCCTGTCCCCGGTCTGCCGGGCGGGTCCCAGGCTGTCCCGGGCGTTTTTCTCCTTTTTGCTGGGGTGTCTTGGGGTGTCCGCTTCCCGGGGAGCGGCGGGTCAGTGAGTACCTCTCTCCCTCGGGGTCGCGTTACGGACGGGGGTGGGGGGGGGCGGCGGACGGGCGTCCGCCCTCGGAGCCCTGCTCGGACTCAGGGGAGCCTCCCTGCCCGCCACCTAGCTACCACCCGACCAAGGGGCATCTGCCACCGACGCCACCCGCCGGCCTGGGGGTGTGCGGGACTGAGTGAATCCTCCCGGGAATGAGGCTGAGAGAACGGTCCCGGGAAAGAGGACGGAATCCTCCCGGGAGTGAGGCGACGCCTGCCTGCCCGCCCCGTGACTGCCCTGCCGGGACGGGACGGGACGGGACCGGAGAGGGCAGGAGCGCGCGGCGCAGCCCCGCTCCGGAGCGCCCGCTCCGCAGCCCAGCCCAGCCCAGCCCAGCCCAGCCCAGCCCCGGCTCGGACTCTCACCTTATGGGTCTGGTACGTCTCCAGCGCCCGGATCGCCGTCTCTGTGAGCTTCACATGCAACACCGTGATGTTGTCCTGGCCGAGCCTCCCGCAAGATAAACCGTAGCGCCGCTCCTCCCGCAGACCCGCTGCCGCCGGCCCCCCCGCCGCCATCTTAAACTCCCCCGGGTGCTGCTGCTGCTGCTACTGTTGCCTCCACTGCGGCCGCAGCTGCTCCGGCTCCTGCAGCCGCCACCACAGCTACGGCCATCCCGCTGCTGACGTACTGTCATATACTGAGCGCAACTAAACCCTCCCGCTGCCCCGCGGCCGCCACGTCCCGCCCCTTTCCACTCCTTTCCCTCCCTCAGGTTCGGTCACCGCCTCCCGCCTCCTCTCATTGGCTCTCTTATTTCAAGGCCCTCCTCCATTGGCCACGCTCCACCCGGAGTGGGGCGGAGCCTCTAGTGGCCTCAGTTTCGCTTCGGAGACTGTATGCCAGGGAACCGAAGGACTGACGTAGAGGTGACGCGACTCCTTAATTATTTCTGACGTCACTCATGGACACCTTGGCTAGTCGGCCACGATTGGTTAGTCTGGCCAGTGGTTCTTATCCTAATTGGGTGGCTGGGTTTAGGCTCTGGTTACCTGGAACCGGAGCCCCTCCCAGTTAGGGAGTGAAAGCGGGGGTTGCCGGTAGTGGTTGGCGTTTTCCCCCTTTTCAGTGGGATTCCTGAACTTCTGTGTGGACTTTTGGGACGTGAGGAACCAGGGCTGAGTCAGGGGACTGGGTGAGGGTTGGAGGTGGCCAAGTAAGGAATTTGCCCTCTTAAAGTTAAGAACTCCTGGTCTTCCATGTGAAGACAGTGGGTGGACTCTTTCCAAAGCTCGGACTCTACAGCTGAGGGGCGGGGACTCTACTGCTGGGGGCGGGGATTCTACAGCTCGGGAGTGGGGACTGCAGCTAGGGGGAGGGGAATCCGCTACTGGGACGGAAGGGACGCTGTAGGGCTCTGGTGTTAAGGAAAGGGGACTCTAAAGCAAGGGTCGCCCCCTTTGGTCATTTTCACCCTGAACCTGGAGTTGGTGCTGTAGACTTTATTTGGAAAGTTACGTTAGATTCTTTTAGTTTCTTTGCTCTGGAAAGAAACTGTATTTTAAGTCAGAGGTCCATTCTGCTCATTAACTTTGTGACTTTGGACATTAAATCATTCAACCTCTCTAGGCCTATTCCCTAATCTATATAATGAAAGGGTTGAACTCGATAGCTTCCAAGGTCCCTTTTCGTTCCAAATCTATAATTCTACAATAGTCTTTACTGAAACACTTGTTCACTTGAAACAACTTTAGTATATCCAGTGGTGGAAATAGGATTGCTTAAATGCAATTTTGAAGATAATTAGATCAGTTCCATTCCCACCCCTAATTACTTACAAGTGGTCAAAGTTGGTTGGGGAGCATGGTTAAATGCTTACTTTTGTGTACATATACCTATTGCTAGTTTCTGGAGGCTTTTCAAAGATAATTGGAACGTAAAATTTAACATATTATTCTTTCAAAGGATTGAAAATAGTCCAATTGGAAAGACTATTAATGAGGAGATGGGGCTTTGGCTCAAATTTTAAGTAATGTTAATTTTATCTACTTGACAAAGAAGTGGGAACACCTGAATGCATTAAAATGGTAGATTGAAGGGGAGGTTCAGAGGTCAACAGGAATTTGGGCATAGTAGGGAAATAGGGGTCATCTTATCCTTCCCATTTAAGAAGATATGTCAAGCCCTGACTGAAAGAGCGCTGCAAATAACCAATAATCCTTTTCCTATTTCTGTGGAAAAATCTTACAGATAGAATGCAGAAAATTAGTACTAACTGAATTGCTGGAAATAATATTTAATAAAGCCATTGCAAGAATTAAAAGGAATATTCCCCAAGATGTTATTCTTATTAACCCAACCCTCATTGCAACCAAACAATCCACACTGGTCTAACTGTAAATTGTGCTAATTGAATTAGATCGAATGAGATAATATCTGTAAAACTATTAGCACAGTGCCCAGCACACAATAGTCACTTATCCCCCACCCCAGATAATCAGTATGGCTTTAAAATTAAAGAAATATTTTTAAAGTAATGACTTTAGACAAAACATGCTTCTCTGTATATCAAGTAGTTTATGACATGCTTAAATTGATTATTTGTAGACATGAGGAGATATAATACAGTGTCAAAATTAAAATGTTTTAAGACTCTTAGAATCTTCTTGCAGAGGTACTTTTTCACACTTTCTGTGAAGTGGAAGCTTTTGCCAGACCAGCTCTCTAATACACTCCTAAAGTAAAAAAAAAAAAATGCTCAAATCATTTAGACTGTGGTCCTGAATTACTTTCCATTGTCTTATTGACTGTTAATATTGTCTGCTGTTCCATTGTCTTAAGACTATTGTCTTATTTTTCTTCTTTACTTTGGCAGTGAATCTCTAGTTATATATCTATTGTCTTGGTTATTTTGTGTGTTGGTAGAGCACAAGAATAATCTATATCTAAACTCTTTCCCTACATAGGATTTCTGATGGATGAATTCCCACCCTCAAACCATCTTAATTTGCTTTCCCCTTTGGTGGTATCTATTGCCATGGTAGCTTGGAAGCCCCTCAATAGGAATTTCTCATTCTATAATTTGGCATATATTGAAAATTTTTTCTAACATGTTAGAGCATATACCATATTAATGAGAATTAATGTTTACATTTCTGTTTTTTTCCTTTGAACTTAAGCATTTAATTTCTTGTGATTCAAGATGTTCATAAATAAAATGTATCAAGCAAAAATGCTATTTGGATGATCTGCCAGTCATTCATTGATGCCTCATAGGCACCCAGGACATCATGCTTGCATGAGGCTAGTCAGAGTTGTGATGCTGATATGGGTGATTATGAGGGGAGTGATGTAGAAAGACATTATGAAGGTTGTTATTTTTGTCATATCAATATTTGTTTTTTTTGTTTGTTTTTGTTTTTTTTAGTGAGGCAGTTGGGGTTAAGTGACTTGCCCAGGGTCACACAGCTAGTAAGTGTCTGAGGCTGGATTTGAACTCAGGTACTCCTGACTCCAGGGCCGGTGCTCTATCCACTGCACCATGTCATATCAATATTTCTTGGATACTTCCAACGTGCAAGATGCCATGGGATGTTTATTGGATACCTACAAACTGCAAGATGCTGTGGGGATACAGATGAATTTAGCATCTATAGTTCTTCTCCAGCAGCTTACATTCTGTTTGTGGTGACAGAACCAACATACATAAAATAGAAAGCAATTAAGTGCTGAACCATTGTTTAATACTGTGTTGGTGTAGTAGGAATTCAGGAAAGACCCATGTGGCCTGTCATAGGTGGGAAAGGTTTCATGAAGAAGGTAGATTTGGGGCCTTGAAGAACCAGTAAGATGTAGATAAATAGATGAGAGGTAGAGATAGGGCAGGGACTCTCTTCAATCCATTAGGTTCTTTATTTTTATTGTGATTGTTAGATGTCTGAAAGAGCTGTAAAGTATACAACAAAATATTGGGTACATTTAATCAAGTGCAATACTTTAAGGATTGGTGATATTGTCAGTGAATTAACTCCTCCACTTAGTCTATGGTCTTTGAGAGTTGTGGTGCTTAAAAATTCATTGTTATCCAGCCAACCTGCTAATGAGCCTCTTTGAGCCTAATTAGTTTGGCTAGGCAATTAAGCATTATGAAGGACCTCCAGTGGATAAGGGGATTGGAGTATAAAGAATAAAACAATGCCCTCTTGTAAAGAGCTTACATCTAATGAAGAAGACAGGAAGTACATATAACGATATGTTTCTGCGTGAGGCAGCTAGGTTGCTCAGTGCATAGCATACAGGACCTGGGAGTCAGGAACACCTGAATTCAAATCTAGCTTCAGATACTTGCTAGCTGTGAGACACTGGCTCTGCCTCTGGTTCCTCAACTGTAAAATGGGTTAATAACAGCACCTACCTGGAAGATTCTTGTGAGGATCATCAGAGATAATATTTGTAAAGCCCTTAAGCAGAGAGCACAAGATTTAAAAAAGACACCTTCCCTTTTCATCTATATGTAGAACATCAATACATAGAAATATTTATACTAAGTAGTTAAATACAGGGTAATTTAGGAGACTTGAGGAAAAGTTTCATGCCAGAGATAGTGCTTGAACTGTCTTAAAAGGAAGAAAGGGACTTTGAGGCAGAAATAAAGAGGAAACCCATTCCAACTAAGTAGGAGGATGGCAAGTACAAAGGCAAGGAGGTGGGAGATTGATTTAATTCATTCAGTAAATATTTTGTTTTTGTTTTTGGGTGGGGCAATGAGGGTTCAGTGACTTGCCCAGGGTCACACAGCCAGTAAGTGTCAAGTGTCTGAGGCCAGATTTGAACTCAGGTACTCCTGAATTCAGGGCTGGTGCTCTATTCACTGCACCACCTAGCTGCCCCCATTCAATAAACATTTATCAAGTGCCTACCATCTTCCAAGCACCATTCTAAGCTCTAGAGATACAAAAAGAGGCAAAAGACTGTACCAGCCCTCAAGTAGTTTACAATGGGGGAGATAGGGTATAGATAAATATATACAAAGCAAACAAAGTACAGGATAAATATAAGATAATCAAATGAGGGAAAGCACTGGAATAGATAGGGGATAGATAAGGTTTCTTGTTGAAGGTAAGACCTTTAGTGGAGACCTAAAGGAAACAAGGGAGGTCAAAAGTTGGAGTGTAGGAGGGAAAGGGTTCCAAGTACTGGGATCAGCCAGAAAAAATGCCCACAGGCAAAAAGATGGAATGTCTTGCATATAGAATAGCCAGGAGGCCAGTGTTACTGAATTAAAGAGTACATGTAGGGGGGGCGGCTAGGTGGCGCAGTGGATAAAGCACAGGCCCTGGATTCAGGAGTACCTGAGTTCAAATCCGGCCTCAGACACTTGACACTTACTAGCTGTGTGACCCTGGGCAAGTCACTTAACCCCCATTGCCCTGCAAAAAAAAAAAAATAGAAAAAAATAAATAAGATTCAATTAAAAAAAAAAAGAGTACATGTAGGGACAGCTAGGTGGCACAGTGGATAGAGCACCAGCCCTGGATTCAGGAGGACCTGAGTTCAAATCTAGCCTCAGATCCTTGACACTTACTTAGCTGTGTGACCCTGGGCCAGTCACTTAACCCCAATTGCCTCACCCCCCCAAAAAAAAATCAAATGAGAGGTTGAGGAAAAATTAGAAAAAAAAATTTTTTTAATTAAAAAAAGAGTACATGTAAGGGAGTAAGGTGTAAAAAGATTGGAAAGGTAGGGCCCCCCCCCCAAGGTTATGAAGGGCTTTGAATGCCAAATAGAGCATTTTGTATTTGATCCTGGAGGATTTGATGTGAGGAACAGAGAAGTCAGGCTACATAATAGAGAGTGAGAAAAGAGTAGTAATATTCAAAGAGACTGGTGGTGAAGAGCTTTTAAATAGAGAACTGAGTCAAATTTATAAGATTTTAAGTCATTCCCCAATTGGTAAATGATCAAAGGATATGAATGGATAGTTTTCAGACAAAGAAATCAAAGCTGTCTACAGTCATATGAAAAAATGCTCTAAATAATTATTCATTAGAGGAATGCAAATGAAAACAACTTTGAGATACCACCTGACACCTATCAGATTGGCTGATATGACAAAAAAGGAAATGACAAATGTTGGAGGGAATGTGGGAAAATCAGGACATTTGTGCACATATTTTTGGAGTTGTAAACCGATCCAATCATTCTGGGGACCAATTTGGAACTATGCCCAAAGGGCTATGAAACTTCATACCCTTTGATTCAACAATACCACTGCTAGGTCTGTATGCTAAAGAGCTTTTTTTTTTTTTACAAAAACATTAAGAATTGAAAACTGAGGGGATGCCCATCAATTGGGGAATGGCTGAGCAAGTAGTGGTATATGATTGTAATGGAATGATATTGTGCTATAAGAAATGAAAAGCAGCATGATTTCAGAAAAACCTGGAAAGACTTACATGAACTGATACAAAGTGAAGTAAGCAGAACAAGAAGAACATTGTGCACAGTAACAGCAATATTGTACAATGAAGAATTGTGAAGGTCTTAGGTATTCTCAGCAATACAATGATCCAAAACAATCCCAAAGGACTTATGATGACAAATGCTATCTGTCTCCAGAGAAAGAAATGTTGTTTAAATATAGACTGAAGTATACTATTTTTCCCTCCTTTCTTTTCTTCTCTCCCTCTGTCCCTCCCTCCCTTCCTTCTTTTTTTTTTGGGGGGGGTGGTGGTGGCAATGTGGGTTAAGTGACTTGCCCAGGGTCACACAGCTAGTAAGTGTCAAGTGTCTAAGGTCAGATTTGAACTCAGGTCCAACTGAATCCAGGGCCAGTGCTCTGTCCATTGCACCACCTAGCTGCTCCTCCTTCCTTCCTTCTTACACAAAATGACTAATATGGAAATGTTTACAATGACTGCACATGTATAACCTGTATGGTTACCATCTCAGGGAGTGAGGAGGGGCAAGAGGGAGGGATAGAATTTGGAATATAAAACTTTAAAAACAAAGCAATGTTGAAGATTATTTTTAACGTAATTGGAGGTGAAATTTTTCTTTAAATAAATAAATAAATCCACACCTGTAACCTTACTGGTAGAGGGAATTCCTATTGAGGAAATTCTCTTGACAAATACAAATCTATATCTGTTCTACACGTATAGCCTTAGACAGTTGCCTCTATTAATGAGAGGTTAAGTAGCTTACCAGGGATCATATAGCCAATATATGTTAGAATCAGGACTTAAACTACTTAAAACTTCTGACCCCAGGGCTAGCTCCATTGCTACTTTAGACTTCTTTGAATTGCTCTTCCTTATTAGTTGGTGATGTGCAAATGGTTCTCTGGTAGGAGCTTGCTTTGTTCACTCTTAATAACATAATTAAGTTGTAATTTTGCCCCTGTACCCTAAAGTCACCTAGGCCAGGATGATTAGGATGTTGATTGAACATTAAATTCACTAAGTATGTATTAAGTATCTGACATATACAGTGTACTATAGTATCCCCCTAGGGATACAAAGATGAAATGAAATATAGTTTCTTCCCTCAAGAAACTTACTGGAGTGGGGAAACGAGGTAGTTAAGACAAATACACAAGTAACTATAGTACAGATTATATGGTAAGGGAATAAAAGAAGTAGGGCAGGGCAATGTCCTGGGTCAGGGTGCCAGATTTTAAGGATATTAACTGTACTTACCTTTAATTGGAAGATACAACTGAGAATCTCTCAGCTAAGGACTTTGCCTCTAACTTTACCAAGAAAATTGAAGCCATTTGAGGTATGCTTCCTCTTTTTCTCTTCATCGAAAAATCCCTTGACTTCATCCCACTCTCTCCTTTCCTGCACTTCAACAATGAGGGAACCATTCTTCTTGTCAAGGCTAACCCTTCTACATGTACACTTGATGATTATATTGCTTCCTGTTTTATCTGTTGTTTTCTGTTTTTTGTTTTTTTAGTGAGGCAATTGGGGTTAAGTGACTTTCCCAGGGTCACACAGCTAGTAAGTGTTAAGTGTATGAGGCTGGATTTGAACTCAGGTACTCTTGACTCCAGGGCTGGTGCTCTATCCGCTGCGCCACCTAGCTGCCCCTGTTTATCTGTTTAAATTACTTAAGTCAACCCACTTGTCTGATCTTCAACTTCTCCTTTATTTCTTGATACTTGCCCTACTGCCTTAAAAAATGTCCAAGTCAAGCTAGCCTTCTCTCTTTGTTCTTTGTACACCCCATTCCTATTTTTCATCTCCTTGCCTTTGCACTGCCTGTGCTCTATACCTGAAATACACTTCTTCCTCCCCTCTACCTCACAATCTTTCTCTCTTTCTTCAAGATGCAGCTCAACTTCAGTGCATCTACAATAAGAAGGGAACTGGCAGAATGGGGAAAAAAGAGAAAAGTATATTAAATTTCTCAGCTGGGTGGGGGTATTACAAGATATCCCAAGAGTCTTGGTGTACTTTTTTTTTTTTTGCTGGGCAATGAGGATTAAGTGACTTGCCCAGGGTCACACAGCTAGTAAGTCTGAGAACAGATTTGATCTCAGGTCCTCCTGAATCCAAGGCTTTATCCACTGCACCACCTAGCTATCCCCTCTTGGTATACTTTTAAACACTAAGTGTTTTAAGAGACTCAAATCTCCATTACTAGGCATATATCCCATAGAAATCAATGATGAAAAGAGAGTCCCCCGGGCAGCTAGGTGGCACAGTGGATAAAGCACCAGCCCCAGTTTCAGGAAGATCTGAGTTCAAATCCAGCCTCAGACACTAGATCCTAGCTGTGTGGCCCTGGGCAAGTCACTTAAACCTCATTGCCCCACAATCCTGCCCCCCAAACCCAAACAAAAAAAAAAAAAAGAAGAAGAGAGTCCCTATATACACAAAACTTTAGCTACCGTTTTTAAGCTACTAAAGCTTAAAACTGCACTAAGACTTTTGGGAAACCCTGCTAAGCACAAAAATCATTCCTGAGTAGATCATAGAATATGAACAAGCGGCTCTCAAAAGAATTGCAAACTATTAACATTATGAAACACATGCAACAATTGCAAACATATGAAAGGCAGTGTTGTCACACTCCACGAAACCATACATGAGGATCCCTGGAGGTGGACATTTTTATTTATATTCTTAAATATTGTCTAATTACATTTTAATCTGATTCTGGCTGTCCTCAGGAGTGTTGTAGGCCCATAGGTATTTGACACATCTTCTCTAAATAACTAGTAATAAATGCAAATAAACACAACCCTGAGGTTTTACCTCACACTCAGAAAATTGGCAAAACTGACAAAAGGTGGGAAATATTTATTGTTGGAGATATTGTGGAAAGATAGGCATATGAAGGCGTGGAGTTCATTGATACACAAAACTATAGCAGCAATTCTTGTGGTGGGAATTGCTGAACAAATTATGGTACATGAATGTAATGGAATATTAATGTAGTGAATATTAATGAAGTGACAAATATGATTACAAAGAAGCATGGAAAGATTTTTATGAACTGATGCAGAGTGAAGTAAACAGAGTCAAGAAAACAATATACACAGTAACTGCATCAATGTAAATGGAAAGAACAAGCATCACAAAATAATCAAAAGTGAATGTTGCAGAATTACAAAGAATTAGCCTTGGCCTCAAAGACAACATATGAAAAGAAACCTTCCTTCACTGCCTTGCATATGTGGGATGTCCACTAGTGTGGAACATTCCAGATTTTTAAAAAAGTATTGATTGAGACAATCCCCAAGGGACTAATGATAAAGCATATGATCCACCTTCAAAGAAAGAACTGATATTGATTGAACACAGAATGAAGCATGCTATTTTTGATTTTCATTTTTTTATTCAATTTTTCTTCTATATAATGACTAATGTGGTAATGTTTTACATAATTGTACATGTATAACCTATATCTGATTGCATACTGCCTCAGAAAGGGAAGAAGGGATGGAGGGAAGGAGGGATAGAATTTGGAACTCAAAACTTTAAATAAAAATGTTTATTATTATTATTATTATTATTTTTAAAATGTACTGATTAGTTTTGCTGGGGTTTTCTGTCTTCCTCATTTTCCTTTTCTTTAAAAAATATTTGTTTATTATTTGGGAAAACTCTCTGGGAGAGGGAGAGATACTAGAAGAAATTTAGATATAAAAAGAAAAGAAATAAAATTCTATTTTAAAAAAACAGTGTAGTTCAACTACCTATATTATGCGTTCTTTTTTTTTTCTTTTTTCTTTTTTTTTGGTGAGGCAATTGGGGTTAAGTGACTTGCCCAGGGTCACACAGCTAATAAGTGTCAAGTGTCTGAGGCCAGATTTGAACTCAGGTACTCCTGACTCCAGGGCCTGTGCTCTATCCACTGCACCACCTAGCTGCCCCTATATTATGAGTTCTTAACCTGACATCTGTGAACTTTGTTTTTGCAAAACCTGTATTTTGATACTTTCAATATGATTAATTTTCTTTGTAATCCTATGTAATTTTTTTGTCTTTTTTTTTTTTTTGGCAGGCCAATGAGGGTTAAGTGACTTGCCCAGGGTCACACAGCTAATGTCAAGTGTCTGAGGCTGGATTTGAACTCAGGTCCTCCTGAATCCAAGGCCAGTGCTTTATCCACTATGCCACCTAGTTGCCCCTGTAATCCTATGTATTTTATGAATTTAAAAACATCCTGAGAAGGGGTCCGTAGGCTTCACCAGACTGCCAGAAGTGTCTATGACACACAAAAATTTTATGCTTACATGACTCCTTCCCAAGTTCCCCTACTGCTAGTGCTCTTCCTCCCCAGCTATCTTCTTTTTTGTTTATACCTATGTATATTCTTGTCTCCCCTTACAATATAAGCTTCCTCAGTGTAGGGGTTGTTTCATTCCTACTGATGTCCCCAGCACCACACTTAGCACAACGCTTGGCACATAACAGGTATTTAAATAGTTATTTGCTTGCTTGGTTAATTAGCATATATAATGAGTTAAAATAGAAAAGTGCCAGGTGATTCCTACCTTCTTCATACACTGTACTCCCACCCAGCCTCACTGTATACTCAACTGAATTTGTCTTAAAAAGTTAAGTTGAGGACATGTCTCTATATAATTTTGTCTTTTTGTAAAGCTTGTCCTAGGGTCAATGTCTCTGGGTTATGGCTTTAGGTATGAGAGATTCAGGAAGGGATAACTAATAGCTAGAGAGGAAGGGAATCAAGGGAAGGCTGCATAAAGGAGGTATCACCTGACCTAGGCAGAATATTGACTTTACTGTTCTAGGTGTGTTCATTGGAAATGTGAATTGTAGTATTGTCAGTACATAGAAGTCTCATAGAGCACCATCAGAATGTGGTGATAAGGTTAAGAAAAAAGGAAGCTAATCAGATTCAGCATAAATAGTTAAGATTAGCAGCCTTTTAACTACCTTTAATTAATTTAAGAGATTAATTATAAATATTATCTGAGACTAGAATTTCCTTTATCATAGAAAACTAAAACACTTCCCAAATTTCCATCCAGAAGACTAAAATATATCTAATGGAAAATAAGCCAATACTACAAAGTGAATCCATAATATACCTGAGTTGTGGCTTTAGGCAAATCATTTAACTTCCCTGACCTAATTTTTCCTTACCTATAAAATGAGGAGTTAGACCAGATAGTCTCTAAGATTTCTTTCAGCTATAGATCTTTTTGTAATGGCATAATAGAAGCGTGGTAGTCTCTGTAGGGTATAGGAAAAGGAAAGGCGGCAAGGTAAGAATTTGTCAGAATATCTGCAGTGCTGCCAAGGAAAAGGATGCTCTATTTTGGTAAACACTACTGGTAAGACAAAATAGCTCTTGTTGAGTTGTTTCATTCATGTCTGACTCTTTGTGACCCCATTTGGGGTTTTTTTGGCAAAGATACTGGAGTAGTTTGCAATTTCCTTCTCCAACTCATTTTACAGATGAGCAAACTGAGGCCAACAGGGTGAAGTGACTTGCCAGGATCACATGGCTAGAAAGTATTTGAGGCTGGATTCGAATTTAGGAAGATGAGTGAGTCTTCCTGACTCCAGGCTGGGTGCTCCATCTACTATGCCATCCAGCAAGTAGATTTGCTATGGGCTAATTTTTATAATTGATAGAGAGGCATGCAAATAATTTACTATAATACATGTTTGTAAAACAGTCCCTTTAGAACCGAAAGGGGGGCAGCTAGGGGTGCAGTGAATAAAGCACCAGCCCCGGATTCAGGAGGACCTGAGTTCAAATCTGGCCTCAGACACTTGACACTTACTAGCTGTGTGACCCTGGGCAAGTCACTTAACTCTCATTGCCCCTAAAACAAAACAAAAAAGAACTGAAAAGGAACCCCAGAGAGCATTTATTTTAATTTCTTTATTTTGCAGATGAAGAAATTGTGGCACAAAGGAGTTAAACTTATGCAGTGTTAGAACTCAGTGTTAGAACTGGAACTTCCACTTCTACAACATTGCTTTGTTCCCCCCTATTAGACCACACAGATTATCTAGGGTTTGGATTATATAGCAGAATAGTGGTGCCAGTTTTAATGTTGGCTCAGCCTAGTTGGAGCAAAGGAAAAGGCAAAGTCAAGGAAATTGGCTCAGGATCTGCTGCTCTTTTGTTCAGGGCACAACCCAACCTTAGCAAATTCTGCAAGAGAACATGGGTTCACCTTTCATCAGTTTAGCTTTGTGGGTTGTTCTAATCACCCTTGACTGTCTATTTAGCACCCATTACCTCAAACCAATTTCCAAACTCTAGGGAGATCAGTTTTATGTCAGTCTTAGAAATTTAGTGAGAGACCTTTTCTTTTGTAAGGTTATGCTAATAACCAGTTTTTTGTTTTAATGGCTTTCTAGCAAGGTGATAGCTCTTTAAGATTTAACAACATTGTTTCCTGGTGTCATTGCCAGGTACAAGAAACCATGTCTCTGAATCTTTATATTTGAATGAACTATCTGATCTCTGAGGGCCCTTCCAACTCTTAGATTCTTAGGCCCTATGGCAACATATGCCATCTACATATGACTCATTTAGTTTGAAAACATGTTGAAGATGGTGATGTTTTCTATACAGATGGTCACAAAGACCTAAGTATTACTAGTACCTCTTTGCACACATATTCAGAATGAATTCTGGTTTGTGGCTGTTAACCATTTTCAGGGTTCAATATTATTTCTGGATTTGCCATAGATCTATACATTTTTTTAAAAATGAGGGATAATTTTACATGTGTTTTAGATTCCTAAATGATTATTAACTTGGTTAAAAATAAAAGTGTTATAGCTTTCTGGGCAACTAGGTGATGCAGTGGCTAGAGTACCAGGCCTCTAGTTAGGAGGACCTGGATTCAAATCTAGCCTCAGACCCTAGCTGAGAGATCCTGGGCAAATCATTAGCTCTGTTTGCCTCAGCTTCCTCATGTGTAAGATGAGCTAGAGAAGGAAATGGCAAACCATTGCAGTATATTTTCTAAGAAAACCCCAAATGGGGTCATGGAGAGTCAGACATAACTGAAAAAACTCAACAACAAATAATTATGGCTTTCCACATTTATCCTATGTCACTTTTAAATGTTCTTAAAAGATAGATGACATGTAACTATTTCTGCCTGTTGCACTGAACTTGATGTTTTTACTTAAATCCTTAGAGTTAGAAGGGACCTCATATGACTAGACCAATCCAAACAACAAAGGAATATGCACTGCAAAATAGCCAACAAGTGGCCAACAACTTCTGCTTAAAGACTCCAAGGAGGGGGCAGCTAGATGGCACAGTGGATAAAGCACTGACCCTGGATTCAGGAGGACCTGAGTTCAAATCTGACCTCAAACACTTGACACTTACTAGCTGTGTGACCCTGGGCAAGTCACTTAACCCTCATTGCCCCGCAAAAACCCCCCCACAAAAAAAAAACAACAAACCTCCAAGGAGGGGAAACCTACCACCTCTTAAAGCAATATAGTCTGCTTTGGGGCTATTCAACATTAAGCCTCTTTCTAAGTATCACTCTAAATTTGCAACTTTTTTGTAACCTCCACCCATTATTTCTAGTTCTGCCTTCTGACACCAATAGAACAAGTCTGATCCCTCCTCCATGATAGCTCTTCAGATACTTGAAAACAACTATCATGTCTCCCCTATCTTTTCTTTAGGCTAAACTTGTCCAGTTCCTTCAACTAATCCTTTTATTTCGGTAAACAAGTATTTATCAAACATTTAATGTATGCCAGCACTGTACTAAGAACCAGGGAGGCAGAGAAAGGCAAAAGCAGAGTCTCTGCACCCTTCACTATCCTGATGGCCTTCTGGACATTTTCCAGTTTATCAGTTTCCTTAAACTGTGACACCCAGAACTGAACATCCAGATAAGGTCCGATGAGGGAAGAATGCCATGGGACTATCATCTTCCTATTCTTGAAGAGTATGGCCTTTAATGTAGCTCAAGATTTTTTTTTTCCTTTAAAAAAATTTTTTTTAGTATTTAATCCCCCCCCCCAATTACATGTAAAAACATTTTTTAATACTAGTTTTCAAAACAGTGAATTCCAAATTCTCTTCTCTCCCCGCATTGGGAAGGCAAGCAATTTGATATAGGTTATATAGGTGTAGTCATGCAAAACCTTTCCATGTTGGTCATGGTGTGAAAGAAAACAGACCAAAAAAAAACCTTCACAAAAAATTAAGTAAAAAAAAAAAGTACGCTTCAATCTGTATTCAGACCCCATCAGTTCTTTCTCTGGGGATAGATGACATTTTTCATCATAAGTCCTTCAGAGTTGTCTTGAATCCTTTTATTGCTGAGAATGTAGATCAAGATTTAATTAGCTATTTTTGGCTGCCATATCACACTCCTGACTTGTAGTCCACTTAAGCCCCCAGATTCTTTGGAACAGTTGCTGTTTATTCATGCCTATCCCATTTCTTATTTGTGGAGTTGATTTTTTTAAACCAAGTACAAGATTTTACATTTATTAAATTCAGAATTGACCAATGTTCAAGCCTGTCAAGATTTGTCATCCTGTAGGTTAGCTTATGTTTGTACCAGTTTTATACAAAGGTGATGAGTATGACATCTCTGCCTTTTTTTCTATATCATTAATAAAATGTGTTAAACAGCACAGGCCTAAACACTTGTTCTCCCTTCAAGGCCAGCTTTTTATTCACTAAATTGTCTCTCTGCATTCTCTTTTTGAGATGAATATGTTTTTCTTACATGAAGAGCATGGATATTTTATATTCCCAAATCAATTGTTCTCTTGTTTCTTTTGAGAGACTCATCACTGTGAATTCCAGTTCTTCTATTCTGCCATTTTTTTTCTGCTCTGCAGGCCATAAAGTATGCTTTCATGCTTTTTGTTCGCCTCTTGAACCATTCAGGAACATTTTGCTGTGGCTTCATGCTCTCTTGAGTCCTTTGTCCCATCAGATGTTGATTCATGTTCATTTGTTTTGTAGTACTTATTAAAAAATATTTGGACTAATATTCTAGAGGCTATCTTTTATGTTCTAGTATCTTACCTTTTGATTTATTTGCTTATATTCAAGGTCTTTGAGTTTTGTTCCTTCTTAGATCTTTGTCAACTTCAGTATTCCCCCCACCCCCACACACACTTATATTCCTCTATCATTCACTTTCTTACTCCTCATTCTTTCATTGCAGATCCCCAGAGCTGGATCTTAAAACTGTCTTAGCTTCCTCCCACATTAGAGGATTTCCTTTTTACCAGCCTCATTTCCTTCCCCATGTTACATCTGGGAGGACAGAACTGGCCTCAGCTGGATGTCAGTCCCCTTTCCATTAGGCCTGGTGTAGCCATCTACATATACTGGCACTCTGCCCTCTGTTCTTTAGTAATCTGGATGAGTGCTACTGCAGAGTAGCCCGCTGGGCGCCCCCCCCCCAACACTCTACCTTTTTTGCATACCTTCAGGGGTGAAGGTAGACAGAGTTGAGATCCACTTCTTGTTGACACAGAATTGTGGGTAAGGGTAGGAAAAGGGTGTTCTGGCAGAGGCTGCAGGAGGAGTAAGGAAATTGTTGACCCACAAGACTATGGGTCCTATTGTGCCATTCTTCCAGAATGTAGTGGCTGGTTAGGGAAGGGATCCTGAATGAGTGCTGAGATTAGGAATTATCCTTATCTGAAGTTAATTTATCAGGTTGTTACTTCATTAGACTTTTGGGTATCTACTGCAATTACTTTACTTCTTGCACAAAATTCTTATGTTTGGGAGTTTTTAGAATTTATGAGGATTGAAAAAAAGTATAGTTTTTTCTCATGTTGGTCAGGTAACCTCGAAGTTTCCTAGAACATTTCCCTAAATTTTATTTTATTCTTTGGTTTCTAAAAGACCAAAACTTTTACTTCACAAGATCTTCCTAAATACTCAAAGACCTTGTTTCCTGACTTATACAAGAAAATATATAAAGGGTTAAGTGTCTAATGCAGAAAACTTTTTTTTTTTTTGCAGAAAACTTCTTAAGAATTTTTTAGCTGTTTGTGTCATAACATCTAGAAAAGTGGCTTTCTCTTCATCTAGACTTTGATGTAGTGCTAACATTTTAAGAGTCTTTAATAGAAGACAATATATCTTACACATAGACATACATCTACCTGTAAGATACAATGTGGGAACATAGTAAAGGGCCTATGAGCCAGGAAGTCTTGACTTGGGTCCAAGTTGTCCTGCCTTTTGACACTAACATATACTAGCTGTGTGACCTTGGGAAAACAATTTACCTTCTCAGTATATCAAGTGCTCTTAGATTATGTTACAGTTGATCTATTCATCTGCATTGGTGGAAGAAGTTTTCATATGGGAAATTCTCTGTACCAAAGAAATCACAGATCTGGACCCTGGAAAAAGTATGAGTGTGTGTATACATATATGAAACAATTGACATGTGATCTATGTTAATAGATCCACTAGCCACTTTTCTATCTTCCAGGGCAAGATTTTTAAAGATCAGAAGTTTATTCACCTATGCTTTGAATTACTTAATATGCCAGTTTGACCAAAAGCAATTCATTTAATCTCAGTAAACCTGTTTCCTCATTTATGAAATGGGAATGAAATTGTAGACAATTGGTGCTATAGGAAAGAAGAAGAAAGTACTTCTTTGGGGGCAATTGAAGAAGTGGGATTTGGTCTGGGCTTTGAAGAATAGCTAGGATTTCCTATCAGGATAAGATAGTTAGGTAAATGGGAGTACATAGAGAGAATAACGTGAGCAAAGTTATAGAGATGGGGAAGTATAAAGTTTATTCAAGAAGTAGATGATGAAAAGGTTATTTTGACTATTATTTTTGGCTGCTTTCCTGTGTTAACAGATTCATTAACCACTTTTCTTCCGAGGCAAGATTTTTAAATCAAAAGTTTATTCACCTATGCTTTGAATTACTTAATATACAAGTACCATGCTACAAATATGTGGCACTAAGGGTACAATTGAGGGTCTAGTCAACACAGCCCCTCTTTGTAGGGACTTCATACTTCTCACCTAGGCCTATGAGACACCCTACTTCTATCTGGTTTTGGTTTGCTAACCTGCTTACACCAGCAGGTCTCAGTTTCCAGAGAAAAAATACCACTAAACAGTTATATTTAAATTCTTGCAGGGTCCTAGGCTAATTTTATTTTTCTTTCTTTTTTTTTGCAGGGCAATGGGGGTTAAGTGCCTTGCCCAGGGTCACACGGCTAGTAAGTGTCAAGTGTCTGAGGCCAGATTTGAACTCAGGTCCTCCTCAGTCCAGGGCTGGTGTGTTATCCACTGCACCACCTAGCTGCCTCCTTAGGCTATTTTTCTTTCTTTTGTGTGTGTGTGGTTTTTTTTTTTTTTGGCAGGGCAATGAGGGTTAAGTGACTTGCCCAGGGTCACACAGCTAGTTAAGTGTCAAGTGTCTGAGGCTGGATTTTAACTCAGGGAGTCCTGAATCCAGGGCCAGTGCTTTATCCACTGTGCCACCTAGCTGCCCCGGCTAATTTTCTTAAGGGGTATTTCCCTTATTTGCCATTCTAGTTCTTGAGCTTCCATCCACCAGATTTTTTATATATACAACCCACCACCCAAAAGTGAATGTATCCACAAAGTATGTGATGTTTATACAATCAGCCATTCACAATGGTAGAAGAAACAATTGTATTACAAACATTGATATTAAAGCAAATGCATTCATAAAACTGTATCACAATACACATATAAACTTGAATTATCATCTTCTACTAATGTGCTCAGTATCTAAGGTAAGGTTTGCAGGAACCTGGCAGAGGAGGCCCACGTTGACTCTTCATGTAAATAGCATTTCTCTTTAAGTTAGAGAACTCAATGTTTTACCAAACTGGCTATCTCTTGGTTATACAGATGAGATCAGTTAGTAATTAATTCACTTGGATGCTTCACTGTTCAATCCAAACAGAGTTCATAGCAACACAGATCAGGTTGACTCATTAAGCCACCTCTCTAGGATACCCAAGTAGATATGAAGATTCAAAGCCTCCTTTGCTTTTCCTTCTCTAGCCAGATGTGGCAGTAGAGAGCAAAAAGCCTACTGGAAAGCTTCCTCTCCAGCTCTAGGTATCACTAAAGGGCAGTAACTGTCATAGGAGCTCTTAGCCGAAGACATTAATTCTCACTGACCAATCAGGAATCAATCAGCAAAAGCTTTTTGCCAGCACGTTGCCTCTGGCCCACAGTTCTAACCAAGCAGTTTTCAGCCTAACCCTTCTACCCTCCCCTACCTTTAATTCTCCTCTAGTTACATCAGGTTCTTCTACAGCCTGGCCCTCTCCCTTTCATTGGTTCAACCAAAACCCTGCCGACTTTCAGTGATGTGTATCACTTAAAACTCATATATCTCCAAGTCTCCTCTCCCCTTTTTAAACACCTTTGATAATCCAAGTATTTAGGATTTCTGGGTTTTTTTAAGTTTTGCCCTCATTAGTCACAAACCATGTGTATACAAATTAGCTAGAGTACCCATCAGCTTGAAGCTCTTAAAGACTTCAGTATGGTCTCTCTTTAGTTCTTTGAAATTGTTTCTTTATACAGTACACTGTCCCTTTAAGATAAATGTAGATATTTAATTATTAAAGAGAACCAAAAATGTTTTTGTATAAAGAGATTTATGTTTAATAAATATATATTAATTTGTATTTAATAAATAAAATATCTTTTTCTATCTCTTTATAACAAACCATTACCACATATTGTTAACAAAGATATATGGACCCTCACATTTACACCACAGATCATTCTCAGTCCAAAACTACCCAAATTTCAGGGCAGCTAGGTGGTACAGTGGATAAAGCACTGACCTTGGATTCAGGAGGACCTGAGTTCAAATCCAGCCTCTGACACTTGACACATACTAGCTGTATGACCCCTGGGCAAGTCACTAAACCCTCATTGCCCCACCAAAAAAAAAAAAAAGACAAAATTATCCAAATTTTGAAAGTTGTTTCTTCACACACATATTAACAGTATAAATCTCTCTATACAAAAACATTTTTCTGTTTTTAATAATTAAATATCTACATTTATCTTAATTTTTAAAAAATTTTTTTTTTTGCAGGCAGTGGGGGTTAAGTGACTTGCCCAGAGTCACACAGCTAATAAGTGTCAAGTGCCTGAGGTCAGATTTGAACTCAGGTACTCCTGAATCCAGGGCCAGTGCTTTAACCACTGCGCCATCTAGCTGCCCCTACATTTATCTTAAAGGGAGAGTGTACTGTATATCAGGACAATTTATCTTCCTTATCCTTACATAGGCAATTCAGCTTCTTCAAAGCTGTGATGAAAAGCCAAGAAATACTCCATTCCACTATTTTTAATTTTCCTTATCAAGTTCCTCAAACCTCTATTATGCCAATCTCACGGGGTAAGTGAGAACTTTCTCCTTGTTCCGTCTAGAGGGCTCCCAGTAAACCCCAAACAATACTTTAACCACAGGAAACCAAAGGCCTATGTCTGGCTAACCCATCACCTAATGCTCCTTTTCTTCCACAGCATTCTTCCCCCACTTGAAAAATACATTTAACCACAGTCCCATTGCAAAATCACCCCTGCTGACTTTACCAAATGTTTTTAGCCAGTCCTGTGATTCAACTGCAAGAATTAGAATTCAATGAAGCACTTTTGAGGACCTTAATTGCAAGAAAAATAATTTTACCAATAACAGATTAAAAGAATACAATTTCCAAAGTTAAAAAGATACTCAATCAAATAAAATATTACTTCCCTCCCCAATGGTAACCATGGTAACTGGCCACTCTACATCAAGAAGACATTTCCCTCAGGGCAGTAGGCACTCCAGTAAAACCTGACACCAATTCCCCCTAGAGTGGGTCTTTCATTCCTCAGGCGGAAAGAAAGCCAAATGGCCTTCCAGACCACTTAAAGAACCAGTCTAGCCTATATGCTGTTGGTGCCACTCCCGGGTGTGTAGGTAGGGTGCTAGGCAGGGCCACAAAGGAGGAAAGAGAAGGAGAGAGTGAGGGGGGAGGGATAGGATGAGGAAGAAGAAGAGAAGGTTGTGGGGTGGCAGGATTTTCTTGTTCAGCATGGAGAAACAAGAGAATAATATCATTTCTGAAGAGCATCTTTCTTGGAGATTGATTGCTTGTTCAGTAGCACCTGAGATATGTTTAAATTACGAGTCAATTCTAAACCACAGGGTGTTACTACAAGTCTTGGGGATTGTGTATGACTCTGGGAGAGAAGAATTTTCCTTGAATCAGGGTATTGCTACAAAGGCACCCTCATGTTCAGTTCCCTTCTGGCAGGAGCTAATGTGCTGGGTCTTTTATGTATTTCTTTATCTGTTCATGAACTTCTGTGAGTTTTTTCTATCTTTTTCATTTTGGGTGGGATAAAAGAAAGGCTGCCCTATACCTAGGTGATAACCTACTTATGACTATATTATATTTTCCTGAGGCAACTTCAGGTGTAGGGGAGTGAGCCAAGATATAATTAACATCTAGGATTCAGGTCCTCAGGATCAGGCCCAGCCAATGCGAGTTCAGGGAGGGTCCTAGGTTAGACATTAAAGCACTATGTAGTAGTTTCTTGGTCTTCTACTATAATTAATTTTTTTTTTTTTTGCAGGGCAATGAGGCTTAAGTGACTTGCCCAGGGTCACACAGCTAGTAAGTGTCGTGTTTGAGGTTGGATTTGAACTCAGGTCCTCCTGAATCCAGAGCCAGTGCTCTATCTACTGTGCCATCTAGCTTCCCCCATTCTACTATAATTCTTTTAAAAGGTAGAAGGTCTAACATACTCAGTCATTAGGCTACAAAACAAAAAACAAAAAAACTTTCTAAGAAAGTTCCTATTTTTAGGAAGTCTATCTGTTTTTCTGAGCCTTGACTAATTTTATTTGGCCATTTAATTTCCAGGAAGACATTCCTTGTCTGAAGCACCAAACTTTTGGGAAAAAAGAGCAAGCAACCCTATCTTTATAGTGTTCTTAGGCTTAATTCAATTTTTTGAACTGTGTTATTTGACAGTTTTTAGCACATAGTGATGAGCTTTTTAGAGCTTCTAGTGTAGGGTCAGGAAGTCTTTGTAAGTTGCTGCTTAATTTCTACATGCTAAACTGCTCTCATTGTCCTCTATTTTTTATTCATTTGGATTTATTTATTGTGTCTTGGTTTCTTATAAAGTCACTGGCTTCCATTTGTTCAATTCTAATTCTTAGGCAATTATTTTCACCAGGGAGCTTTTCCATTTGTCTTTTTTTTTTTTCCCGGGCAATGAGGGTTAAGTGACTTGCCCAGGGTCACACAGCTAGTAAGTGTTAAGTGTCTGAGGCCGGATTTGAACTCAGGTACTCCTGAATCCAGGGCCGGTGCTTCACCACTGCGCCATCTAGCTGCCCCCTCCATTTGTCTTTTCAAACTGTTGACTTTTTTCTCGTGTCTTTCCTGCATCACCCTCATTTCTCTTTCCATTTTTTCCTCTAGCTCTCTAACTTTATCTTCAAAGTCCTTTTTGACTGCCTCTATGGCCTGAGACGAATTCATATTTTTCTTGGAAGCTTTAGATATAGGGGCCCTGACGTTGACATCTTCCTCTGAGGGTGTACCTAGATCTTCCTTGTCATTAAAGAAACTTTCTATGGTCTTCACCTTTCTCTGTCTTCTCATCTTGCCTTTTACTTGACTTTTTTACTCTCTCTCTCTCTTTTTTTTTTTTTGCAGGGCAATGGGGGTTAAGTGACTTGCCCAGGGTCACACAGCTAGTAAGTGTCAAGTGTCTGAGGCCGTATTTGAACTCAGGTCCTCCTGAATCCAGGGCTGGTGCTTTATCCACTGCGCCACCTAGCTGCCCCTTACTTGACTTTTAGCTCCTTAAAGTGGGGCACTGTTTCCAGGCTGCAGTATCCCAAGCTTCAGAAGTCCCAGGTGGTATGATTTAAGGAGGATCAGGTTCTTCACTCACCTGGACTGTTCCCTGGTCTGCAGATGACCCCAGACCAACTCGCTAATCAACCAGCTTTGTGTGTTATGGTTGTCAGCTCTGATGAGCTTGTGCCCCTCCCCCACCTGGGCCACTGCTACTCAAGCTTAACTCCTGGTTATCAGCAGGAGTGAAAAACCCAAGCTCTGCCTCAGCACCAGCATAGACCCCTGTAGTCTCCTCCCTGCCAAGGGCTCAGCCCTCTCACCAGACTGTGAGCTTAGTTCCAGACAACACTGGTGCTTCAGCTGATTCAGAGGCTCTGGGGGTCTCCTTCTCTGGTGAGGCCTTCCTGGGACTGGATCTGTGTCAGGGTGACTGTGGGGTTGAGCCCGACTCCTGTATCAGCACAGCAGCTCCCTCCTTCTGACCTTCCAAGCCCTTCTTGGTTAGAAGATGATTTCAGCACATTCTTCTGTGGGTTTTCCTGCTCCAGGCATTGTCCTATGGCATTATTTGAATGTTTTTTGGAGTGATCATGTCATGAGTTCAAGATCTCACTGCCTTTCCTCTGCCATCTTGGCTCCACCCTGGAACCTAAACTGCTCTCAACCTATTAATGTTTAGGTCGTTATTCAATTGTTTTTTGTGACCCTCTTTGTTTTCTTGGCAAAGATCCCAGAGTGCTTTGCCATTTCCTTCTCCAGCTCATTTTATAGATGAGGAAACTGAGGCCAACAGGGTTAAGTGATTTGCCCAGGGTCACACAACTAATAAATGTCTGAGGCCAGATTTGAACTGAGGAAGAGTCTGACTGCAGGCTCAGCACTCTATCTAATGTACCACCTAGCTACCTCCTTATTTGGCACTCTTTCATAAAATTGCCAATCACTCTGTGGTTCCCCATTTTCTCAATTCTGTAACCCAGATTTTACTTTCCCATTCAGATATGAAAGTGAGGGTGGTGGAGTGGATAGATTACTGTGCCTGAAATCAAGAAGACCTGAGTTCAGAACTAAATTCAAATCTGGCCTCAATCACTTAGCTTTGTGACCCTGGGAAGTCACTTAAACTCTAAGTGCCATCATTTTCTTTCTTTGAAAGATGGGGATAATAATAGCACCTTCTTGACAGGATTGGTGCGAGGATCAAATGAGATAATATCTATACAGTGCTTGGCACATTGTAGGTGGTATATAAATGCTTCTTGTTGCTATTGTTGTTATATAAGTGGTAAGGAAAAAGGAAGGCTTCAGAACAAAATTTAAGTCCAGGGAACAGGACCCTTGTTTCCCTCCCACTTAATCGAATTTTTTTGCCTTTGATATGCAAATTCATGAACAAAGCCTTTCTACTTGGGCATAAACACTCAATACAAATTGATTTACTAGCCTTGATTTTACTAGCAGTGACTGTACTAACCTATAATTAGAATAATCAAATTTCTCTGTGGTAGTTTCTAAAAAATTAGAACTGTAACAATCTATTGTGATCTTTTGAACTTGAACATATCTTTTCTAGAAACAGATCGTTTTAAACTTTGGTAGGTTTAAACAACTACCACCAGTAGCATTTTGCTTTTAGTCGAAAGCTAAAAAGGTCCATATTCTTGTGAAGCAAAGAAGTCATCCCCAGGCAAAGTTTGACTGGCACTACTGTTTTTACCTCCTATTTTATTTCCTGATTAATATAAATAGAAGTTGAATTTCCATGTCCTGTGGTAATTTTTTAAAGTCCTCCTCTTTTTCCATGATCAGTCTTTAGGCATACAAGTTTGAACAGGTTGAGAGAAAGATGTACTTGTCCCTTAACCTTCTAGGGGGAAAATGACATTGACTTAGATGTTTATGCTTAAGGTAAAATTTTAATGTGCACATAATTGGTTTCTATTAATAATTTTCCTACGGAGTGCAATATAAAATATTCAAGTACAAAATTACTTAAAATTGGATTCCATGAATAGTTTTAATGGAAAGAATCAAGCTCCTCACTTCTCTGTAGCTCTCTGCAAATGTGCATTTTCTCCTTTTAATTTCTTTTCTTTTCTTTTTTATTTTTTTGGTGGGGTAATGAGGATTAAGTGACTTGCCCAGGGTCACACAGCTGAGGCCAGATTTGAACTCAGATCCTCCTGAATTCAGGGGTGCTTTATCCACTGTGCCATCTAGCTGCCCCACTTTCTCCTTCTTTTTAATATAAATAAAAAGACCAGTTCCCATCAGTTTAAGTTGCTTCTCTCTGAAGTGATCTCCTATTTACTGTTTTTGACTGGGAAGCGGTCCAATCATACCTGGTTTTCTTTTTCTTTTCCTGAAAGGGAAAAATTGACCTTCAGAATTAGGATCCAGTCGATAATTATATTCTATCAAACAAAAATCAAAGTAAAAATTCCAAAATTTGTATAAGAACTTTCCTCTAAACAACTACTTTAAGAAACTCTCACAATTCTCTATGAATTCTTTTGTTTCAATGGGTCCTATAACATCTCTAGAGCTGTTTAGATAGTAGTTACACCTATAAACCTATGAGAACCACTACTTCAGTGCTTCCCATCAGGTGGCAGAACAAATAAAACCAGCTGTATAATTCAGCTTTGCTATTTCATCCTTAGTTTGGCTTTTGCCCATTTTCAAGTGAAGTTCAAGGATTTAGTCTCCATTAACTTGAACAGTATCCAATTAGGAGGCATTTCTTTACCAAAACAGTTTGATTTTTTCTCTTAGAAACCAAGCCTTACATCCCTTTATAGTTTGCCTTTTCAGGCAAATAGAAGTGTGTTACCGCATACAGCTATGCCTGCTAAGAGAGATTCCTGGAAAAAAAATAACCAAGTATAGCAACTTCTAAGTAATAGAGACCTTGTATTACCTATACTTCTTGAACTTCACAGAACTTTTTAGTTCGTTGGTGGGCACAAATTTCCTATACAGGACATGACTTGCTATGTTTGAATGAGGAAAAGAAAAAAAAAAGCACTCCTTGGTCCCTCAGAGGGTATCAACCCTTATCTAAAGAGATCATAAAATTCTTCTTGTACCATTGAAGCAGTTTCACCCTGCTGCTTTGTTATAGGGGTGGTGACAGCAAGAAACAGGATGGCTAACACTGAATCTTTTCTTTGCAAAGTTTTTTTTTTTTTTTTTGCCGGGCAATGGGGGTTAAGTGACTTGCCTAGGGTCACACAGCTAGTAAGTGTCAAGTGCCTAAGGTCAGATTTGAACTCAGGTACTCCTGAATCCAGGGCCGGTGCTTTTATCCACTGCGCCACCTAGCTGCCCCCCTTTGCAAAGTTTTAAAATTTCTGTTTATTTGGTTAGTTTCAGCATCATAAATTAATGGGAACACTATGGTATTTATTTATCACATTTCCATGGCCTGTCTGTAATAGACATGATGTTGATTATAGCTCTCAACCTGAAAATTAATAAAACAATATAACAGAATTAAGGTCTTTAATCAGGAAAGAGGAGTTTTAACTTGGAGTATCAGATGCTAGGAATACCCAAAGATGGGAGCTGGAGACAGGGTATATATGGGGTAACAGAACAGAGAGACTGACAGATTGCCTTTGGGAAGAGTAAGTTTCTCACAGTTTCAGACAGGTTCGTTTGCAGGTTCATTCAAACAACAAGTTAAAGGCATACATTATATCTGCTAAAGAGAAAATCCAATAAATTTTATAATTTCATATTGTAGAAACCATTCTTATCTCACGGGTTGCACAAAAATAGGGAAGCAGGCAGGATTTGGCCCTTGGAACTGTAGTTTGCTAATATCTACTATAGTATATGGAAGGTAGGATTTGGAGTCTGGAGACTGGAGACTCCAATCTTTGTTAGAGAACTTCTCCCTCTGTGATGCTTTCATCTTTGTTGCCTCAACTGTAAAATGAGGATAATAGTACCCATGTAACCTCACAAATTTTTTGTGAGGAAAGTGTTTTGTAAGCCAACAATCTCTCAAAAATATGAGTTATTATTGGTGATATCAGTGTGTGTGCTCCTTTCAACAGTGTAGAGTGTAGTCCATCCATTTCTTCTTATGACAGGTAACTTTTGTTTATGCCTTCCCATAATTCCTCATGCCATGGGGCTTTCCTGTAAGTCTTTTAACGTTATGTAGTATCATAAGCAGCTAGGCAGTACAGTGTAAAGAGCTATTGTGAAGGGCCTGGAGTCAGGAAGACTCATCTTCCTGAATTCAAATCCCATCTCAGACACTTTTTAGCTGTATGACTCTGGGCAAGTCATTTAACTTGTTTGCCTCAGTTCCTCATCTGTAAAATGAGCTGGAGAAAGAAATGGCAAAGCACTCCAGTATTTTTGCCAAGAAAACCTCAAATGGGGTCATAGAGAGTCAGACATGACTGAAATGACTGAACAACATAGCTTAAGTTGATTATTCCCTAAAAAAAAAAAAACAGCAAAGAAACGGTTCCCAAGACTTAATTGGCCTAGAGGACTGAGTCTCTTAACAGTTGATTCCCAGGAGCCTCTCAGATTTGACATACGATGCTGTCTGGATGTGCTACTGTGGCAAATGGGAAGGTGGTGAGGGCAGCTGCAAGAAACTGAATCGATGCTGTGTCTTTGTTGTAGATATCCTTTTCATAATAAATGTTATGTGGTCTACGATCAATCTTGTTTTGTTCCAATCCTGAGCTAAAATCACCATATTAGTGCAAGTAAGGCCTGTCCCAGGACATGTAAATGCCAGTTTAGTATACAAATTATCCATCTTCCTTCTCATCTGTCACATTTTTGGACATATATTTATTTAATGAAATCTTTTATACCACTTTTTGCATGAAAATTTACATGCTGTAGCAATTAATACATATCATGTTCTTTGCCCTAAGGATGACCCACAGTTTTGATTTTCTTTTTTTTTCAATTTTTTAACATTTTTATTTAAAATTTTGAATTCCAAATTCTATTCTTCTCTCCTTCCCCTCCCCCCTCTCTGAGATGGTAAACAATCAGATATAGGCTATACATATGCAATTATGTAAAATATTTCCATATTAGTAATTTTGTACAAGAAGACTTGAATAAAAGAAAAAAATGAAAGAAAGTCTGTGTTCAATCAATATCAGTTCTTTCTCTGGAAGGGAATGCTTCTTCATTAGTCCTCTGGATTTGTCTTGGATCATTGTATTGCTGAGAAGAGCTAAGTCATTCACAAGTCTTCATTAAACAATATTGCTGTTACTGTGTACAATGTTCTCTTGGTTCTGTTTACTATGTATCAGTTCATGTTAGTCTTTCCAGGTTTTTCTGAAATCATGCTGCTTTTCATTTCTTATAGGGCAATAATATTCCATTACCATCATATACCACAGCTTGTTCAGCCATTCCAAAATTGACGGGCATCCCTTTGATTTCCAATTCTTAGCCACCACAAAAAGAGCTGCTATAAATATTTTTAAACAAATAGGTCTTTTTCCCTTTTGGGGGGAATGTCTTTGGCATAAAGACCTAGCAGTGTTACACTGTTTTGATTCTTAAGATATTTCAGTTCTCTTACTTGTAGCCATGAAGCTTCACTGGAAGAATATTGGTGTTAAAAAATATGGATTTTTGAATTAGGGATAAATTTGGGTATTATTAGAAGCACTACATACTTTCCCAAATGCATACCAGTCTTCTCTTTTCTTCCTATTCAATTCTTCACCCAGTTCATCGTAATCTATAGTCTGTCCTACATATGTGTACTAGTAGGCCAAATTGATGACTTGGCCAATCTAACTTCATATTCTACTCTAGACAATTAAGAATTCTTCAAGCACTTAGTTTTTCCTGTGTAGATTGTTACACTCAACATTTCTGAGTGGTATCGAATCCTATTTAGGGAGCTCTGTAGTGTTCCAGAGTTTGATGCTATTAGCACAATATAATCTATATAGGAAAATAGAGAATCCTCACTATAATGAATTTCTATTCCATATGGACTCTGTATTACATATACTCCATGACAGTGTAGGATACTCTTGATGAGCATATATCTTCTTGTTTTATTCCTCAGTTGATTTTAATAAGCAGGGGATCATTGAACAATATCTCTATGAAGGGATATTATAGCCTCTTAATTTATGCAAGGGAGACACCTTGTTGGAGAAGTACCTTTACAGTGGCATTTTATGGAATCAAATATTTAAAAAATGAAGCTATTTATAAAAACTTGCCCACTTTAATTTTATATTTTAATTTTATGTATTACATACATTTCATTTATGGTCTATATAAATACATAAGATGTATTTATATTTTCATCAAGGATACCCACAATACATATGTAGATCATTATTGTAAAAATTTTATAGAAATAGGAAACATGTAGGTCAGCTATTACTGATGTCCTCTTGATCTCCTTTTTCCCTAGTATTAATACTATCTGATTTTTCCTGTCAATTCAATTACTTCCCCTTATGCTAATGTCTTGAAAACTGATCGCTCATTATACTCAAAATTGTGTTGGCTATTCTTCTTATATTTGTCCTTTTTGTGCCATTTCTGCTTCTTCAAAAGGAAATGTAATGTTAAAGTACATATGTGGTAGCATCAACATCATATATGAAGAAATTAGTTTGTTGTGAATATTCTGACAGTTTTTCTCTAGTACTTCTCAGAAACTCTTTCAGCCCTGCAATTTATTTCTCAGAAGTACTCTTCTTCCCTGAAGACCCTCCCTTTGATTGGATGACTCTTCCTAGACCCTCAGTTAAGGAAGGTTCCCAGACCAACTATCTCTTTTTTTTATTTTTCACCAAGCTATACTCCAGACTTCTGAGTCCCACCCCTCCTTCAGCTTCCTCTTATATATTGGCTTCCTCCATTATCATGTAAACTCCTTGAGGGCAGGGGCTATTATTCTTTTTACTTGTATTATGCCTGATGCATAATAAGCAATAATAAATATTATTTGACTGCTCCTAGAATAACTTGGCCCAATTTGTTCTCTCATCAGACTTTCTGCAGATTCATTTTTCTCTCCATAATTTCTTTTTGTTTCATGAAATGATGTAGCTAATAATCTCCCACCATCCTTTTCTAAAAAGTTTTACAAACAAATTTATATTCTAAACCTTTATAATGTATAAGCATTTCTCTGATAAGGAGAACTGAATGTTTTCTGTCTGACACAATTTCTAGGCTCTTTTGTTCACATTGTGACTACTTGATATAAATTTAAATTTCTCCAGAAAACTAATAGTCTATGTTGATGTCTGTTCCATGATCCATTTCTTTCTTTCTTTAAAAAAAATCACCAATAGTCTATTTGTATAGGTTAACTGGGACTGTTAATTATATGCTGTACATCTTCTGCTCTTTTTCTAAAAAAGTTATTAATTTTTATCTTTGTTCCTTCAGTGGTCTGACTTCACAGGCAGCTGATTTAGAAATGATTCTCTCATCAATAGGCATTCCCTGTCTGTTCAGATAGGGTCAATTGCATTTTTTGTTTGGTACCTGCCAAGTCTCTGTACTATTTCAACTCGTTTTGTTCTTTTTTTAAATGAAACTTTTAAAATTATTTATTTTTACAAGGATTTATTATTTCTTCTTTCCTCTGCCCTCTACCCCGAATCAAACAATTAAGATCCCCATCCCAGACTCTTACAACAAATACACAGCCTAGAAAAAAAAAATCCCCCACTGACCATGTCCAAGACACACTTGTGTCTTATTCTGGATTGTATGTTTTATCACCTCTCTGGTAGAAGGTAGGAAACATGGTTCTCTTTTAGATCTTTGGATTTGTGATTTATTTTGCATTCATTAGAATTCTAATGTCTTTCAAAGTTGTTTTTCTCTATATTATCTATCATTGTGTAAATTGTTTTTCTAGTTCTGCTCACTTCAGTTTATATCAGATCATAGAATTCTTCCCAGTTTCCTATGTGATTGTCCATTTCATTATTTTTTATTGCACAGTAATAGTCTATTATGCATATATACTACAATTTGTTTAGCTTTTCCCTGACTTACTCTAGGTACTCCCTAAGTTTTCCACGTTAGGTTCCTACAAAAAGAGAGGCTATAAATATTTTTGTGCAAATGGGCCCTTTTTCTCTTTCTTTGATCTCTTTGGGGGTATATACATAGTAGGTATGTATTTGGGTCAAAAGAAATGCACAGTTCCAAATTGCTATCCAGAATGGCTGGATTAATTCACAGTAATTAACAATGTGTTAATATGCCTCTTTTCACAGAGCACCTCCAACATTTGTTATTTTACTTTCTTATCATCTTTCCCAGTTCGATGAAATAGAACCCCAGAGTCTTCCAACTCTCTTCTTGAAGAAAGTTTTACTTTTGGGCCAGATAGTAATGTGTTGGAGTCAGTTCTTCCTGGTTCATGAGAGCCAATTGTTAAATTTTCAGTGTCAGCATTAACACGTTGTAAATCAGCAAATGCTGTAAATCAGGTCTTGATTTATTGTTTCAGTGGTTATCTAGACTTAAGAAAGTGATGGAGAAAATGTTGATAATTCAGATTAAACTTAAAGTGTAGAGAGCTGATTGGTTGTGTCATGGGGGAAATGTGGTGGGGGTCCTTAAGTATTCCTCAATAAAGAATTATGCTCTCACACACAGTCCAATTAGAATTAAAGTGGTGATATATGGCGGGGAGGAAAATATAGAACTTTAGCCTCCCCGAACCTGGGGTGACCACCTGAAAATGGAAAGTTCCTTTTTGTGGTGGGGTGAGGAAAGCCTGGATGCTTGTCAGATTCCTGAGAGTTGAGGGGGATTTTTTTGAAATGATGGTCCTGACCTCTGGGGTTATCTCTGTCTCCTAGCTCTGGTCAGGTGGTAGCCACTCCTAATTGACTTTCCTGCTATAGAATTTTATCTCCTCTTACTATTTAGGTATGTCTGTCCTGATATCTAGTTGGTCAATCTAAACTTGAATAGTCCCTTGATTCCTTGATATGTCTGACCTGTTATATAGTCATCTTTGGTTTTGCTTCTCACAGGAGAAACTTCTTCTGAGTTATCCTAAGCCTCATGTCAGTTGTTAAACATTTATGAGCACACTCCATGACTCAGACCTATGGATTCATTAGTGCAAGGAATTCCTGATGTGGAAACTCCTTAAACCTATGTGGACTAACAATTTGTCTGTAACATATACAGTTAGAGAGTAGCTTGGGACACTGAAAGGTTTACCACTGGACACACAGCAAGTACATGTGATAAATAGGTCTTAAACTCATGTCTTTCTAATGCTATCTGCTAGGCAAAAGAAAGTTTTGTTATATAGACATGAAACTTCTGTATAGTCTATAATCTCATTGTTTCTTTTCTTGATTCTGAATTGTATTTTCCATCATTTTGGGGGGGAGGGGTATCTTTTCCTATGTACATCTTCACAATGAAGTCACTGAGTATCAAAGCACATATTGCCTTTCTTCTTTTTTTTTTTTTGGTGAGGCAATTGGGGTTAAGTGACTTGCCTAGGGTCATACAGCTAGTAAATGTCAAGGGCCTGAGGTCGGATTTGAACTCAGGTCCTCCTGAATCCAGGGCCAGTACTCTATCCACTGTGTCACCTAGCTGCCCTATCAAAGCACATATTGATCTAAATCGGTGGGTCTTACTGCATTGTTCATATAATTTATCTACCTTCTCATTCTCTTCAGCAAATGTCGGCTTCTAAATTATAATTATCTTCATGTTGTCCTCTTTGCTTATGTTCATTGTTAGTCTCACAATGCAAGATAACCAAATGTCTTATGAAGCAGTTTGTTATTTTTGTTGGTCTATGGATGAATGACAGAGCCAATTTCACCAACTCTTTTATTTATTTATATCTCCTTGTAGTGCCAAGAAGAACCTATGAGCTCTCCTTTCATTTAGCTGTAACTTCTTTACATCTTATGATGTTATTTATGGTCTGAATGTCAATAATAATAATAATAATATTTAGTTCATCCAACAGCATGATGTAGACTCATTGATTTCTTATCCAAAGCTGGTTCCCTCCCTCCCTAACTACCTTTTATTTAATAATATTTTATTTATTTTATTTTATATTTACTTATTCTGTATATACTTATATATGTATATGTTATCTCCCCTGATAAAACATAAACTTCTCAAGACTAGGTTTGTTTTTTCTTATACTTGAGCACCTATCACAGGGGCTTAAGATGTGCCCATTGGTGTGTGTGTGTGTGTGTGTGTGTGTGTGTGTGTGCGCGTGCGCGCTCACACGGTTAGAGGGGGGTATGTGTAAAAACAACAGAATTTAGTATTGGAAAAGACTTTAGTGGTCAAATAGTCTAACCCTTACCTGAAAAGAAACTTTACTATGCAATAAACAACAAATGGTCATCTATCCTCTGCTTAAATTCCTACAAATAAAGGAGAACCTTCAATAGATTTGCCAATCAACAAGTCTTCCCCAACATCAATTTCAATAATATTCACAAATATGCAATCAAATGAGTACCTTTTACATCTGTTGCTTGATCCATTTCAAATGCAAAGCAGAATGATTTTTCAATCAATAGCAGGTTTTTTAGAATATGGACAATTTTCCTGCCCATTCTATTTTCTGCAAGTAGAACAATTTAAAGCTGTTTTACATGTAATTCACTGTCATTTCAACCTTGTCAATAGCTGTAGGTAGTACCTACATTTTTTCCTATCAAATGAGGCTTTTTTCTACTCATCAATTCTGTGAATTATCTTATAAAATGCAAGCAATCCTTTTGATGTCTCAGGCATGGCCTTAGAAAAAGTTTTGCTTTGTTTTTGTTTTGGGGTTTTTTTTGGTTGTTGAGAGTTTTAAATTTTCTCTGGAATAATTCTATTGTCTTCCAAACATTCTTTATGCATAATTTCGGAATGTTTCGACATACCAGGTTTCATGCTATCTTAAGCAAAATCATTTGTACTGAACAGACACAATAAGCAGTCTTTCCTCTCCATCAGTAAAGTACTTGTGAATTTGAATGACAAATATAGTGGATTAGACTTTTTCAAGACTTGGTTTTTATTCAATGCTTCTGTTTCCTCTACTTAAACTATCTTGCCAAGGGTAGGCCAAGTTAATAATAAAAATGACGGGGCAGCTAGGTGGCGCAGTGGATAGAGCACGGGCCTTGGATTCAGGAGGACCTGAGTTCAAATCTGGCCTCAGACACTTGACACTTAACTAGCTGTGTGACCCTGGGCAAGTCACTTAACCCCAATTGCCTCACCCCCCCCCCCAAAATGACAATTGTCCCTTGATTAATTTACTTATTTGGTGCCATACCAATCAAACTACCAAAAATCATTTTATAGAACTAGAAAAAAATAATAACACAATTCATTTGGAGGAATAAAAGGTGAAGAATATCAAGGAAATTAATGAAAAAAAAAGTAAAGGAAGGTGACTGAACTGTACCAGATCTAAAGGTATATTATAAAGTGGCAACCATCAAAACTATTTGGTACTGGCTAAGAAATAGAGTGGTGGATCAATGGAATAGGTTAGGCACAGGAAACACAGTAGTAAATGACAATAGTAATCTACTGTCTGGTAAACCCAAAGACTCCAGCTTCTGGCATAAGAACTCACTATTCAACAAAATTGATGGGAAAACTGGAAAATAGTATTTCAGAAACTATGCACAGACCAACATCTTACACCGTATACCAAAATAAGTTTAAAATGAGTACATGATTTAGACATAAAGGATGATACCATAGGCGAATTAGAAGAGGAAGGAATAATTTACCTGTCAGATCTATGGAGAGGGGAAGAATTTATAACCAAAGATGAGATAGAGAACATTATGAAATGCAAAATGAGTCATTTTGATTACATTAAATTAAAAAGGTTTTGCACAAACAAAACCAATGCAACAAAGATTAGTAGGAAAACACTTTCTGGGAAACAATTTTTATAGCTGGTGTTTCTGCTAAAGGCCTTATTTCTCAAATATATAGAGAACTGAATCAAATTTATAAGAATACAAGTCATTCCCCAGTTGAGAAAATGGTCAAAGGATATGAATTGGCAGTTTTCAGATGAAGAAATTAAAGCTATCTATAGTCATATAAAAATATGTTCTCAATTACTATTGATTAGAGAAACACTAAATCTACTCTGAGGTACCACCTCATACCTATCAGATTGGCTAATATGATGGAAAAGGAAAATGATAAATATTGGAGAAGATGTGGGAAAATTGGAACACTAATACATTGTTGGTGGAGTTGTGAACTGATCCAACCATTCAGGAGAACAATTTGGAACTATGCCCAAATGGCTATGGAACTGTGCATATTCTTTGACTCAGAAATACCACAACCAGGTCTGTATCCCAAACAGATCTTAAAAAAGGGAAAAGGACCCACATGTACAAAAATGTTTATAGCAACTCTTTTTGTGGTGGCAAAGAATTGGAAATTGAGGGGATGCCCATCAGTCAGGGGATGGCTGAACAAGTTATGGTACATGAATGTAATGGAATACTATTGTATAATAATAAATGATGAGCAGGTGGGTTTCAGAAAAACCTGGAAAGACTAAGATGAATTGATGCTGAGTGAAATGATCAGAACCAGGAGAACATTGTACATCGTGTGATGATTAACTATGATAGACTTAGCTCTTCTCAGCACTACAATGATCCAAGACAATTCAAAATGACTCATTATGAAAAATGCTCTCTAAATCCAGAAAAAGAACTATAGAGTCTGAATTCAGACTGAAGCATACTATTTTAACACCTTTGTTGTTGTTTTTGTTTCTTCTTTCTTGTGGTTTTCCTCTCTTATTCTGATTCTTCTCTCACAACAGGACGAATGTGGGAATATGTTTAACATGATTGTATTGTATAACTTATTTGAGATTTCTTGCTATCTTGGGATGGGTGAGGGAAGGGAGGAAGGGAAAAAATTTGGAACTCAAAATCTTACAAAAAATGAATGTTGAAAACTGTCTTTACATGTAATTGGAAAAAAAGAAAGAAAAAGCTGTCAGTTGTCTATTGTTATCTATTTCTCCATCATGAATAGATATTATTTCATTTTAAAAGAGACCATAAAAATTTAAGCTTAGGGGCAGTTAGGTGGCACAGTGGATAGAGCACCGGCCCTGGAGTCAGGAGTACCTGAATTCAAATCCGGCCTCAGACACTTAGCACTTACTAGCTGTGTGACCCTGGGCAAGTTACTTAACCCCAATTGCCTCACTAAAAAAAAAAAAAACATTTAATTTAATTGTTGAACATTTCAAAGTTATCTCAGTTATCTTCAAAGTATCACCTTTCTCAAGTGATTTTAGTTTTTTTTAAGCTGAAGTGTTTTGGAAAATTGTGTATACTTAGTGAATGATATTTAAAAATATAACATTGTGATACTTTAAATTTTCACAAAAAAGATTGTTTAACTTTGATTTTACACACTTTATGTTCAGCAGAAGCATGCAGTTCAGATACCCAACTCACCTGTGTCATGAACCCACAGGAGATGGTGTGACAGATTGTGTACATATTGACTCTAACTTCTCTTGTTAATGTGTATTGTATCAAATAATTTCTGGGCTGCATTCACTGTCAATTGGAGTTAGTGTGATGCTTGTCAACTTTGTTTTGAAGTTTGTTTCGGAGAAAAAGTAGATAAACTTATGTGAGAGTTGTATTGAAAATATCCAAGCATTTTTGCCATTTTGTGGAGTGCTTCCTATGAGGGCCTTGCATTCTCTCCTGGAGAGCACCCTGCAGTTTGAAAAATTCTGGTCTACAGCAGGGCTTCTTAAACTTTTTCCACTTATGACCCCTTTTTGCCCGAGTAATTTTTATGTGACCCTGGATATATAAAATAGTACATAACCTTTTACTGTTGCCAAATTTTTCATGACCCCCATGTTTAGTTACATGACCCCAAATGGATTCTCGACCCACAGTTTAAGAAGTTTTGATCTAGAGTATCTCGATTTTAACTTTGTCAGTATTATGAAATTTTGACAAAATGTATATATTTGTCATATATATGAATATTTTTGTAAATATTTTCTTAGGAAATACATTTATAAGTCGGAGAAGGTGTTATGAAATCAAACAGCAGTATGTTTCTGGAAACCTGAAAATGTTGGATGATAATGGGCCTGGGATACCTCAGAAGTTTTCTGGGGGAACTCAGGGAACTTTTTTGAGAAGTTAAACCAAATCACACACACACACCAAAGAGATAAGGCATCGGATTGGGACAGTTAACTGTAGGTCCACCACCCTTTATTCCAGTCTCCTCCACTCCTTGGGGAGATAAGCCCATTAGGCTTGGTGGTACCAGGGGGATGAAGATAGCTGGAGAGATCAGAGCTGCCTCTCATCCAGCTTCCCCCAGCCACCACCAGTGGCCTCCCTCGGGTGATCACCCCCAATAAGTGAACTTTCCACAGTCAGATAATCATCCATCCATCCCTCCACCATCAGTCCTCTATAAAAGTATTTGCCTTTCTCCTGCTCGAAGAGAGAGGTATCTCACGTCTGTGTGCCATGCTATCACCCCATGAGAAAAGTTCATGGACTTTTCTTTTGGTTTCCTTTCCCTAGCGCCTAAATAAAATTTAATTTTTTTTCTAATTGGATTTGTGTGTGAGAGGGTGTAATTCTTTAAAGAGGCATTCCTAAGAACCTCTACCCCAAACCCCAATACTCCCAGGTAACATTGGACATCATCTTAAATTTCTTTTGCTTGACTTGGGATATGGTATAGAAAGAACTTTCTGCAGAAACTTAAGCTAGTACCTTTCAATTAGAAGTCATTGCTTATACAATTCCATTTCCAGGTCATTCATGGCATCCACAATAAATGAGACACACCAGCCATAGATCTCTAAGGAATTTCACAAGTTTCTATCTAAATCATTCCTTGCCTAAGGAGTTCTTAATGATGTTATTCAGGATGCCATTAAGTTAGCAGTGTCTTTAATAATTGGTCCCCAGACAGTAATCAGGGAATTTTGTAGATCTGCCTCTGACCTAGGGATGTCAGAGATAAGATGAAGATTAAAGGCATCAATTTTTAAGGGCAGTTTGCCTTCTTGGGACAAGGTGCATTCTGCTTCAGGGGAGATTCCATAAAACAAACCAGAAACCCCAAGAGAAACCTTTTCTAATTCAAGTAGGCACTCATGACCTACTTTTAAAAATAATTTGAAAAGTCCCTGTCAAGCACAAGCAATCAAAACCCAGATTCTCATTTATAACAAGCATCCCAACTGTTCCATATGCTTACCCAGACAGCTTAAATACCCTTCTGACTGTCATTTCTTTCCTACTTATTGGTATCCTGAAGAAGGGAGAGCAATGTTAGGTTATTGACTCAAGGATCCAGCACATTGAAATGTGGGGTAATTAGTTGTTTTCCATGGGAAATGGAATCTCTGACTTGGAAATCATATTACATTATTTCATTGAGGAAAGCTAAGAAATCATCAGATTCTCCCTCTTATTTCTTGTTTTCCCATCACTCCTCCTATGAATATATGACTATCAAAGTGATTGATAATTATCCACGTGGATGTGTATTGAAAAATGTGAATCCTTTCTGCATATGTAGAGTCGTCTTCAGTCTCTAACTGAAGTTGCTAATAGCAGACCTGGTCCCTCAGACTCCTGGTCTGGGTTGGGGGAAGGGGAAGGGAAGGAAACAAGCATTTATATAGTGCCTACTATGTGCCAGCTACTATGCTAAAACACTTTTTATAAATAGCTCATTTGATCCTCACAACAACCCTATGAGGTAAGTGCTATTATTATCCTTATTTTACATTTGAGGAAACTGAAGCAAAGTGACTTGGCTAGGGTCACCCAGCTAAGTAAATGACTCAAGCCATATTTGAACTTGTGTTCCTGACTTCAGGCCTGGACTCTATCCATTGTAACACCAACTGCCTCTAGAGCTATAGTTCTTTTTAAAAAAAATTTTGTTAGTGAAAACAAAATGTTTATTTTAATTTTAAGTGAATTACAATTCAGTCTTACTCCAGTGCCCCACTATAGTGTGAAATTCTCAGGGGCATTGCTGGGGGATAGAGTTCTTAACCTGAGGTCCATGAACTTGGGTTTTGTTTTTTAAAAAATATGTTGGTAACTGTATTATAATTAGTTTCCTTTGCAATCCTATGTGTTTTATTTTATGCTATTTAAAAACATTATTTTGAAAAAAGATTCACAAGCTTCACCAAACTGCCAAAGAAGTCCATCACAGACACACACACACACAGACACAGACACATACACACACAGACAGACACAGACACACACACACACACAGACACAGACACACACACACACACACACACACACCCCTGGTCTAGGGAGAGTATGAGGGTACTATACATAAGTATTGGCATACCTTACCTGACTGCCAAATGGAAGACTGATTATTTTCCCAGTGTTCCTCAATATTCCAATCACATTGCTTTATCAGAAATTATTTCCTTGTGTCTTTACAATATTTCTATCACTGATACTATTTGCATTGTCCTTTAGCTCTCTTTAGTAGTATAACCTCTTATCTGTTATCTATTACTTCTTTATATCCCACCTACCAAAGTCATATAGTAGCAAGCATTGTTTTAAACTGAGTAGACAAAAGGAGAGGGGAGGAGAGTGTGAAGAGGAGAAAGAGAAGGACTTCATTGAAACATTTTTTAAAAAACCCAATAAAGAGAACAAGGAAATTGAGGGGACACTGAGAAGCCAGTCAGAATTGGTGTGTATATATATATATATATTTGTATTGTGAGAAAATAATGGGATTTGGCAGATACTCAAAGGCCCCACCTGGAGATTAATCTAAACTGATTGAATTAAGTGAGAGTGATTTGCTTTGCTGATTAGCCAACTTAAAGTTAATTAGATTGTAACCACACTTGGCCCTTCAGAAGGTATTGTTTTCAGAAGCTAAGGACTTTGAACTCAACAGATCACCTACAAGTCCGGTGAACCAATGGTTTTGGCTAACCGATCAGCTTGAAGCAGTGTGAAAGGACCACCTCTCCTCTGGATCTATAAAAAGCTTCCACACTCAGTTTGCTCAAGCAGTTCATGGTTGAAGCAGGCCGTGGTGGAGGACTTGAGGAAGAGCCAGACTAGGCTGGAACTCTAGGCTAGATAGGTCTTTTCTTAACTTTTTACTAATACCTAGTATGCTTAAATAAATGCTTAATGCCCAAAGACTGGTGCTAAAGCTTCTAATCCAAGGCGACCACACATTTAGATTTTAAACATCACAGTATGTATATGTATATGTGTATGTGTATGTGTATGTGTATGTGTATGTGTATGTGTATGTGTATGTGTATGTGTATGTGTATGTGTATGTGTATGTGTATTTGTACATACATAATACATTACATATAATCAGCATTCACAATTTTATGTAATATTTACTTTCTGTTTTTCTTTGAACGTTCAAAGTAGATATTTGTTCATATTGGTCAAGTTCACAATTTAAGAAAAGATTCATAGATTGCTTACATGTTAGAATTTGGTGGCTGATTATGCTAGATTTTCATTTGTTATGTTTTCATATTGACATAAGGTGGTCCTTAAATCTACTTTATTGATCAATTGGAAAGGAAAATAATAGTTTTTGTAAATATGTGAAAGATTGATTTTTATATTTTCACCAAATAGTATAGGGCTACTTTAAGGTGCTGCCCATATTCACACAGAATTACACAAAATTTTAGAGTTGAGATTTTTCAGTGGCCCTCTAATACAACCCATAATAGGTAAGTAATTCCTATTAAAATATACCCAACAATGGCCATTTAGGATTTATTTTAAGACTCCTAATAAGGGGAAATCCACTGCTTCCCAAGGTAGCCTAATTCCACTTTTGCATAGCTGTTATGGCTTTTTTCTCACTGATATCAAGCCAAAATTTACCCCTTTGCAACTTCTACCCATTGCTCTTGGTTCTTGATTCCCATCCCATTCAAACCTTCCTATTAAAAATAATTCCACCCAGCCCTTCCACTGTCCCCTCTGAAATGCCTTCATCTTAAATCTTTTCCTTTCCCACTCCTTCCAACTACTGGCTCTTATTTTTTTTTTTTTAATTTTTGCAGGGCAATGGGGGTTAAGTGACTTGCCCAGGGTCACACAGCTAGTAAGTGTCTGAGGCCGGATTTGAACTCAGGTACTCCTGAATCCAGGGCCAGTGCTCTATCCACTGCACCACCTAGCTGCCCCCTGATTGTTCTTTTTGAGCAAATGGAAGTCATTATTAAAATAAGGAACTCTCCAGTTATTTTCTCATTTGGTTCCTTGAATATTGTATTTAAAGTACCTGAGGTTTTTGTAGTTTACCATGTACCATTTGGGCAGGTGTGCTATTTGTTGAATAAAGCTTCAATATCCCTTCGTACCCTAGCTCAGCTTGGTGAGATAAACACATAGGCAGTTTTCTTGTAGAGAATTATATCATCCTCAGGATCGGAATGGGATGTCCTTGGTTTGCTTATATTGCCAAATGATCAGAGCATCTGGTAGAGCAAATGGGAATAAAGGTCTAATTTCAAAAAAATGCAACTTCTCTTTTCCCCATGCACAAACAGCTAACCTGAGTTTGTTCTACTTATTTTGTTCAGAATATATACACAACAGAATATTCAGACAGCTTGCATATAATGGGGACAATCATCTACACTCTTCTTGGCAATCCATGGCTGAATGTTCTTTCTTTAAACTGGGAATTGTGGTAAGTCCTCCATAAAGCCACCTCATTTTCCATTTTCATCCTCTTGGGCTAATTTAAATTACTCTGGCTACTATGCAACTGGTAGTTTTTGGCTAGCCTATTCCCCTTGTCCTTATTTAAAAATAGGCTGCCCTGGGTCTTAGTCCTTCAGATCTTTGGACATTTAATTACAAATCTACAAATCTCCATTAGCAACATCCTCAATTTCACATTCTCCCTTAATGTATCACTTCCAATCTGTCGTATGCTTCTCAATGCTACCTCTATACAATTTTGGGGGTATCTATTCCTTCTCTCTATCACCCTGATTCAGGACTTCATCTCTTCTTAGCTGAACTATGTCAATATCCTTTTAGTTGAAAGGGGCTTATAGTCTCCCTTTTACAATATCTCTTAGATCCAAGTGCCAAAATAAGAATAGGTTTCACCATGTCACTCCCTTCTGCTCCAGAATCTTCCCTATCACCAACAGAATAAAATAGAATCTCCTCAATTTGGCATTTAAACCCTTCACAATCTGGCTCATACTTTTGCAAATTTTGCAAACTTTTTTCACATAATTTCCCTTCTTGTTTTCTGTTCTAGTCAAACCATTCTACTCAATGTTCCCCCTTTTTTGCCTTACAGTGTGCTACCTCCTCATCCCTGCCTCTCAGCATCCTTAGCTTCTTCAACAGCTATCACCTCTTATAGGAAGTCATTCTTTATGCCCTCTAGTTATTGGTGCATTTTCCCTCCTTAAGTTAAGGAGGAGGACTTTTTTTTTTCCATTTTGTTTTTGTGTCTCCAGCACTTAGATTAGTGCCTGGGACATTGCAGAAACAATAAATTCTTATTGAATTGAAATTGCAATTAAATATCTTCTGAAACAAATTATTCTCATGTACTCATCACAGTATGGTGCTTGCCATTTGAAATAAAACCTTGAATTGAACATTTGAATGGGGAGGATCACACTGTTCCCCTTTAAGCTTCATTTGGATTTTTTTCTATATGAAAAAAAGGTCATATAATCTTAGGACTACAGAGGTCATCATTTGCCTCAATTTCCTCACCTATAAAATATCTGGAGAAGGAAATGGCAAACCTCCCCAGTGGCCAAGAAAACCCATGTAATTTTGGATGTGGACAATACATGAATTTGTTTTGCTTGATTATGTATATCTGTGACAATATCCAGGCATTATACGCATTATGTGCACATCCAGGTGTTATGTATGTATAGGCATGTAAATGGGTATGTATGCATCTATATGCATGTGGATGGAGGAGGGGATGAAGGAATATGCCTGAACTGAGTTCAAGTCTTTGTCTAGCCACTTGAACCTTGGAAAGTCACTTCATCAAGGCTCAGGTGACTCTCTAAGATATCCAGGTATTATGTGCATATCCAGGCGCTATGTACATTATGCACACATGTGTATATGCACATGTATGCACACATGTACAGGTATATGTATGTATATGCGTATGTAGGCTTGGAGTCAAGAAAGCCTGAATTCAAATTCCAGCAGATACTAGATGTGTCTGGGGCGTCTCTTGATCTCTATCTGCCTTAGTTTCCTCAGACATAAAATTGGCAATTATTATAATATAACTATTATATATAATAACTATAATAATATAATATATCTATTATAATAGCAACTATCTCCCAGGGTTGTTGTGAGGATCAAGCACTAAGCACAGTAGGGCAGCTAGGTGGCACAGTGGAGAAAGCCCCAGGCTTAAAGTCAGGAAGATTCATCTTCGTAAGGTCATATTTGACCTCTGACACTTACTAGCTGTGTGACACTGGGGCAAGTCATTCTCCAAGAGGACTATTACTTGCAGTGAATAAGAGTTAAGTGAGGGTCCATATCAGGATGACTGGAAATGGCCCCTGGATGTTTAAGGCAATTTCTGACAAATCACCATGGGCAAATCACTTTCAATGCTCTTGCCAGAAATGTCAAAGGGTAAAATTCCCAAGACAACTGAACCAGATTAAAATGTAATTGGGGGGCAGCTAGGTGGCTCAGTGGATAAAGCACTGGCCCTAGATTCAGGAGGACCTGAGTTCAAATCTGGCCTCAGACACTTGAGACTTAACTAGCTGTATGACCTTGGGCAAGTCACTTAACCCCAATAGCCTCACCAAAAAACCAAAATGAAACAAAACACACACACACACACACACACACACACACAAGTGTAATTGGGAAATGTTTTCCAAAATAAATAAAAATATAGATAATGTTACTTTGTAGTTTTCTAAGCCAATGTGCTGCCATGTTTCTATTTGTGTTTGACACTACTGCCTGTGGAAATTTATTTTGATTTGGGGACCCTACCTTTGGGCTAAGATTAGAAAGCCTTAGGCCCTCAGGGTCTCTTCTGTGTGGGAGGTGCTGGTGCCCCTCCCCCTCTGCTTCAACTAAGCCAAAAAGCCCCATGGGCTGTACAAGATGGCAGGTCAGACAGCTGGGGGAAAAAAAAAGGCCCCAGCTCTCTCCGACCTGAGCGGAGCTATCCGAAAGATCCCGGATAGCCTGTGCTGAGGCATGGGATTCTCGAGTATCCCCCCAGCTCCAGCCGCAGCCCTGACTGGCGGATTAGCTTGGTGTGTGGGTGCAAAAAGCCCCTAGATTTGAGTAGAGTTAAAAAAGGTATATATATATAGACCTGGGAGTTAGATTAGAAGGAGGGGGGGACCAGATGAACACAAGACTAGGAGCAAGGAGGAAAGGCCGGAGGACAAGATTAAGAGAGGCGGACAAGATTAGAGGGGTGGCAAAGGCGGCAGAGGGCAGACTGACCAGGAGGCAGCGGAGAGCACAGAAGCGGTCAGCACAGGGTACAGGTTGGAGAAAGTGAAGATTCAGAGGAATTAGAAGAAAGTAGCTGAGCAGGGAAAGTGTAACATACCCTGAGGCGAGAGGTGGCTAAGGCCCTCACTGTATTAAAAAGGTTACAGGCTCAGCAGGTGAAAGGAAGAACCGGAAAGCAGTCAGGTTGTACATTTTATTTCCCTGTATTCTTAATTTTAAATAGTATCTCATAAATAAACTCTGCTTTGATTATTTAGTTAAGAGGCTTCTTAATATTTTGCTTATCAATTTGGGAGTGGAGCAGTGTGGTGGAACTTGATAAACGGCCCACATTAAATTTACAGCAGTCAGATAGCCAAACAGTCAAAAGTCCCCAGATTAGTCCTCCAGTCAGATTAGCCCCCCAAATTAGTCCTAGTCAGTAAAAATATTCTTACATGCCCTAGGCAACTTCTTGTAGAAGGTTGGATTTTAGTTGGGACTGGAAGTAAAACAGGGAAGCCAGTAGGCAGACATGAGGAAAGAGAATTCCCAACATGGGTGATAGCCACTGAAAATGCATCAAGTCAAAATATAGAGTGTCTTATGTGAGGAATAGCAAGTAGTCCAGTGTCACTGGAAAGCTATTATTAACCCTATTTTATAGTTGAAGAAACTGAGCCTGACAGAGGTTAAGTGACTTGCCCAGAATTCACACAGCTAAAAAATGATGATGGCTAAATATAATGGTTACTATGTGCCCGATACTGTGGTAAATGCTTTGTAATGATCTCATTTAATCTTCACCACAACCCTGAGAGGTGGGTTATCATACTATCCCCATCTTACAGATGAGAAAACTGAGGCAAACTGAGGTTAAGTGACTTGCCCAGAGTTCTTACAGCTAGTAAGGGTCTGGAGAAAGATCTAAATTCAGGTATTCCTGACTTTCAGCCTGCCACATAGTAAGTGCTTAGTAAATGTTTGTTGAATTGATTTGACTCCAAGGCCAGCACTCTATCTGCTATGCCACCTAGCTATCATGAATGAAATTTAAAACCAAACATATATATGTATGTGTATGTAGATATGTATATATATATATGTGTATGTGCGTGTGTGTGTGTGTGTGTGTGTGTGTGTGTACTGTTTTTCAACAGTGCCTCAGGGGCAAAAGTGGTCCTTAATGCTTTGCATATGTATATATGAAGATATGACTCAGAGGTCACTAGATCCATACAGAAGCAGGCAAAGTCAGGAAGTGAGATGGGCTCATTCTGAATTGGGTCCATATCTCCTCTTCTGGACTATCATGGTTCATTTAGGAAATAGAGGAGGGTAATAAGGACTAGAACCTTCCTAAAGACTCGGACTGTGGTAGGCAGGGATTCCCCCTGCACAATGACATCATTGGTTTGGGGCTGAGCCTTTCAGGAGCCCTACATAAAAACAGCCCTAAGATAGTTGAGAGCCTGAAGATGATTCCTGCTTGCCACAGTGCTCCAGAGACAGAGAACTTTCCTGAACATGCCAGCCCAGAGCTTTAGTGTAGCTAGTGCCACTGTGCTTATCCTTTTCTTAAAGGTGCAAACCTCTGTGCCAGCACCACTTAATGGTAAGGTTTCTGCCTTTTTTCTTTATTAACCTTCCTGAGCTCTTAGATTTTGTGCATAGAATCACTGATCACACAAATTACTTGATGTCATATTAAAAAATACAGTGAACTTTTAGCCTCACCTAATGAGGGGTGGAAAATAGTAATGGATAACCTAGAACAGCAAATACTCAAGTTATTTTTAGTTTTACTTAGAATGCATTATTTGTGGTGGTGGGAAGAGGAGGTTAAGGCAGAAAGCAAATTTACTAATTATGTTTTCATCATCCGTAATGTTAGAGTTAGTATTCATTCTTTGGATGCACCCTAGAAAGGTAGGAAGAGGTCAGGCTGTGAAGTCCTTTAACTATTTGATTCTCGAGGTCAAGAGAGCTGCTGGTATCTACCAAATATAAGAATGACATGGTCAGGTCCTGCAAGTGAGTAAGATTGGTTGGGCAAGTGAGTGGAGAATGGAGTGAGGGGCAGGGAGACTTGAAGCAGTAAGTAATGTAATAATACAGGTAAGAGGTGATGAGGGGATGGTATAAAGCTGGGGCAATGGCAGAGGAAAGATTATGTAAAGGTAAAAATGAGACACATGCATACATACATACATACATGGAGGATTTCAACATATATATTAATTCTCCCCTAAATACCCTAGCCACTCAGTTCCTCAACCCCCCTCATCTCCCATGAGCTGCTACTTCATCCTATTTCAGCCATCTATTTTTCCAAATGATCTCCTTCCATCTCATCTCCTCCAACAGATTGCCTCCACTGTTACCCTCATTCCTTGACTTCTTTCTTTTTCTTTCTTTCTTTTTTGCAGGGCAGTGAGGGTTAAGTGACTTGCCCAGGGTCACACAGGTAGTAAGTATCAAGTGTCTGAGGCCAGATTTAAACTCAGGTCCTCCTGCATCTAGGGCCAGTGCTTTATCCACTGCTCCACCTATTCCTCCCCCCACCCCACCCTGCCTCCTTGACTTATTTCTTTTCTTTTTTCTTGACTTGCCCAGGGTCACACAGCTAGTAAGTATCAAGTGTTTGAGACCAGATTTTAACTCAGGTCCTCCTGAATCCAGGGCTGGTGCTTTATCTACTGCGCCATCTAGCTGCCCCTCCTTGACTTATTTCTAATCTATCCCTATCTACTAGCTCATTTTCTCCTTCCTACAAATATACCCAAATCTCCTTTATCCTGAAATCCCTAACTTGATTTTACTGCCCCTGCTAACTATTGTCCTTTGTCTCTTCTGCCCTTGGTAGCTAAACTCCTTGAAAAGACTGCCCACAACAGGTGCCTCTACTTTCTTCTCACTCTCTTTTTAACCCCTTACAATCTACTTTCTGACCCTGTTATTCCACTGAAACCGCTCTTTCTAAAGTTACTAATGATCTTAGTTGGTAAATACAGTGGCCTTATCTCAGTCCTCATTCTTCTTGACCTCACTGCAGCTTTTGACACTGCTGATCATCCTCTTCCTTGATACTCTCTTTTCTCTAGGTTTTTGGAGCACCCTTCTCTCCTGGTTCTCTTCCTGCCCGTGCGACTGCTCCTTCTTTGGCTCCTTTGCTGGATCCCTGTCACTGTAGGTGTCCCTCAGAGTTCTGTGTTGGCCCCTTTCTCCTCTCTCTCTATACTACTTCACTTGGTTATTTCATTATCTCCCATGGATTTAATGACTGTGCTGATGATTCTCAAACCTATTTTGATTTTTTTTTTCTTTTGGGGGCAATGAGGGTTAAGTGACTTGCCCAGGGTCACACAGCTAGTAAGTGTCACGTGTCTGAGGCCAGATTTGTACTCAGGTTCTCCTGAATCCAGGGCCAGTGATTTATCTACTGCACCACCTAGCTGCCCTTCTCAAACCTATTTTGCCCCAAAATCTGCTGACCCCTAATCTAACATCTTCCATTGCCTTTCAGACATATTTTTAGATAGAGAGGAACTTCCTGATGACCCTCAAATCATATAATATAACTGCCTATTTCCCTAGCCCTATTAAGGACTTGCAAGACCCTCTGTCATTTAATGATCCTTCTTATTTATTGGTCAAGATATGGTCAAGATATGGAGTACAAGAAAGTGTCCTGGTGGGGGGCAATACCATCCCTCCAGTCCCCTTAACCTCACAACCTAGGAATCATCCTGGATTTGCCACTCTCTTTCACCACCGCCTCCACCTTTTCCAAGGCTTGTTGATTTCACCCTTGCAACATCTCTCACATATGCCTTCTTCTTTCCTCTGATACTGCCACCCCTTTAGACACAGGCCCTTATCACCTCACATCTGGATTATTGCAATAGCCTGCTAGTGGATTTGCCTCCATAAAGCCTCTCCCCACTCCAATCCATTCTCCATTCAGCCACCAAAATGACTTTCCTAAAATGCAGGTTTGATCATGTCACTCTTTTATTCAATAAACTCGAGTGGTTTCCTGTTGCCTCTCGGATCATATACAAAATGCCCTGTTTGGCATTCAAAGCCCTTCATAACCTACCCCCTTCTACTTTTCCAGTCTTTTTACATCTCACATCCTGCCATGTACTCTTCAACCCAGTGACATTGGCCTTCTGGTTGTTCCACAAACAAGACACTCGATCTCTTGCCTCTTTGGCATTTTTTCTGGCTGTACCCCATGCCTAGAACACTTGCTCTCTTCCACTCTGATTACTGATCTCCCTGGCTTCCTTTAAGTGCCAACTAAAATCTCACAAGAAGCCTTTCCCAACCTCTTAATTCTAGTCCCTTCCCTCTGTTAATTATTTCTTATTTATACTATATATAGCTTGTTTTTTTTTAAAATGTATTTGTTTATATGTTGTCTCCCCATTAGATTTTAAGCTCCTTGATAGAAGGGAACTGTCTTTTGCCTCTTTTTGTATCCTTAGCACTTAGTACAGTCTTGGAATGGTAATAGGTGCTTAATACATGTTTATTGACTGGTTGATTGATTGATTTTACTCTTGGATACCAAACAGAACAGGTCTTCCACTTGGCAGCCCTTCAGATACTTATGCTCTTGTTTGTCCTACCCACCCACTGATGTCCTAGTGTAGAATGTCTCTTTCCTAGTCAGAATATGCTCAGTTTCTTCAGCCAGCTTTTTTGTTTGTTTGTTTGTTTGGTTTTGGTGAGGCAATTGGGGTTAAGTGACTTGCCCAGGGTCACACAGCTAGTAAGTATCAAGTGTCTGAGGCCAGATTTGAACTCAGGTCCTCCTGAATCCAGGGCAGTGCTCTATCCACTGCGCCACCTAGCTGCCCCTTTAGCCAGTTTTAATGGGGTGTGAACTCAAAGTTCTTCACCATCTTGGTTGCCCTGCTCTGGAAGCTCACCATTCTTTCAATGTCTTTCCTAAACTTTGGTACCTAGAATATAACACAGTATTACAGGTGTGGTCTTGCCAAGGATATTAGGTCTAGATCACATCCCCATTCCTGATAGCTGTGTATCTTCCAACGTAGCCTAAAATGATATTAGCTTTTTTTGGCTGCCACATCATACTGTCAATTCATTTTGAGTTTATAGACCCCTAAAGCCTCTAGAACGTTTTTAGTCAAACTGTCTAACCTTATCTCCCACTCTTGTACTTGTGAAGTTAAAATTAAGTGAGTTCTAGCTGCAGAATTCCTTACTGTAGGAAAATGGAGTCTGCGTAAAAGTTGTTGAAAGCATATGTTGTTATCTGCAAATATTTATTGAGCTTTCATCAAGTGCATGCCCTTGCCTAGAAGATAAGACATGACTGTAATTAATGAAAAACTTTAATATAAACTGAAATGATGTGCCCCTTTCCTAATTGATAGAATTCCTAGCCCCAGCCTCTAGGGTCCTTCTGCTCACCGATTTCAGTGCTTATTGTGGTGTTTTTATTGTTTGGAAAAAACTGAGGGGAACTTGGGGAACTGCCAAAAGACCCCAAAGAATTTTGATACTCTCTTTGTGATCCAGTTACTGTAATCAGGGTGTTAACTGTTCTTAGAAAAGTGAATTAATTGGATGTTTGGGGTCTCATTAGCTGTGTTGGATTTGGTTATCAGGTGTCAGTTCAATTTGTTTTCCAAATTTATTAACCTAAAGCAGTGGGAAGTTCATCACATAGCTTACTGATAGAAAGGAATCATGGAGCTCAACTATAACATCCAAAAGATTAAACTGTATTTCTTTATAGTTTCATATAGGCCATGTTAAGACATATAGGATTCAGGGAAAATAAGGGTTCCCTTGATATCAAGTGAGAGCTATTATTCTATCACCTCTTATACTTCTTTCTCACCTTCCACTGACTAATTTCTTTTATTTTTTCTTTTCTTTAAAAAATTTTTTTATTTGTGATATATAATTATATTTTATACATATATCAAATATAGATATAATATACACAGAGACACATATATGAAATATATAATGTAAAATTTCTACATTATTACATTTAGATATACCTAGATATATTCTAACACATATAACAGTATTTTGAGGCAGCTAGGTGGCGCAGTGGATAGAGCACAGGCCCTGGAGTCAGGAGTACCTGAGTTCAAATCCAGCCTCAGACACTTAACACTTACTAGCTGTGTGACCCTGGGCAAGTCACTTAACCCCAATTGCCTCACTAAAAAACCCCAAAAAACCAAAAAACCCACATATAACAGTATTTTAATTACTTAAATAACTGTTTTATCAATAACAAATATATATCAATTTATATAAATAATTTATATGACAAATTTGTTTTAATATAATTAATATATAAATAATACCTAAATAACTCATAAGTATACAACATATATGTGTATATAAATACATATATACCTCCTGTAACCCTCCCAGCACACCCCTCCCCCACCTTTCCAGATTAAATATTTTTATTTATATTTTTCTATTCCAATCTCTATCCCTCCCTTGCCCTCTCCCCTCCTCTCTCCCTGAGGCGGTAAATCATCCAATATGGGTTATACATTTCTTTTATTTAATAATTACTTTTGACATTTTAATAATTTTTTGTGTAGTGATTTATCATTCAAAAAGCATATTCATATGATCTCATTTTTATCCTCATAAAGCCCCGTAAGGTAGGCTGGACATATATTATTAATCCTTTTGAGTTTCAGTTTCTTCACCTGAGAGTGGAGAGAAGTGACTTGTGTGACGTCTTAAGGCTATTAATAAATAGCAGATCTATCAAACTTAGGTCATCTAATTATTAGTTCTGTGTGCCTCTCCCCTTTTCCTTTTCCACTTAATCAAGAAGATTATTATTTACAAGCAAATGACTAGTGTTCTTTTTAAAACTTTCAATTTTGAAAGTTTTACTGATACTTTTGGCTTTTATATCACATTCATTTCTGAATATATATCACTGTAGCCCTGTTTTATCCATCAAGCCTTCCCTTGCAACAAAGATTTTTTTAAAGGGTTAAGGAAAACAGACTGACAAATTAACTCTGTCCAAAAGTAAATGCAATATTCCCCCATTCATAATTTGCCATTCCTTTAGCTCTTCAATAAGAGGAAGGAGGTACATTTTGTTATAACTTCCCTGGGGTCATGCTCAGTTTTATTCTAGCTACTTTCCCCACATAATTCCAAATAGACTTCCAGAATGGTTTGACTACTTTATTGCTCTACCAAACAATGCATCTTTAGAATTTTTTCTATTGATATCTTTTGTTTTTATATCACCTTCATTTCAATATACATTCTTTCCTCATCCCTGATCTAGAGAACCATTCCTTATAGCAAAATATAAAAATGAAAGAAGAAAATAAAAGTTCAGAAAAAGTAACCAAGCCATCATTAATCTGAAAGCATATGCAGAGTTCAATTCCCACAGTCTTTCACCTCTGGAAGAAAAGGAGAGACCAGCATTTTCTTACCTCTTCAAGTCCAAACTTGGCCATCATAATTACACAGTATTAATTTTCAATATTTGTTATTGTTTTTTCAGTTTATATTGTTGTAGTATCAAATGAGATAATAGATATAGTGCTGTGTAAATCTTTTTTTTTTTTTAAGCGAGGCTATTGGGGTTAAGTGACTTGCCCAGGGTCACACAGCTAGTAAGTGTTAAGTGTCTGAGGCTGGATTTGAACTCAGGTACTCCTGACTCCAGGGCCTGTGCTCTATCCACTGCGCCACTTAGCTGCCCCGCTGTGTAAATCTTGAAGCTTTACATAAATGCTAGCTATTGTTGTTGTACAAGGGAACATCCTCATTCTTAAAATTTAATAAGTATTTTTTGTTGTTGTTATTTGGTCCTCTAGCTGCCCAAGCAACTTTTAGGAGTAGTCAAAAGGAAAGAAATATAAGTGGTGCAGTAGAGAAAATAAAATCAAAATGATCACCATACCAATCTATATTTGAGGGCCCAGAATATGTAATTCATTGTACAAAACAGCTGTATTTCTTGATTCTTAAACCTTCATCTCTGTTCTCATCATAGCTACACATAATGTCACTTTCTCAATTTAATCTTAACCTAATTCAAATATACACAATCTTTTATCTCTTTGTCCTATCATCACCCAGACCTTTGCGCCAAACCCCAGTATCACCCCCCACTATCACCTTCTTTTCTCTTCCATGCTATTCACACTGCTGGAGGAAATGGTGCGTTCATCCAGATTGGATGACCTTTAATTTCAACTGGGCTCTCATGAAATCAAAACAATCCTTTCATTCCTCCTTAACTGATTTTCTGTTGTACTCCTCGTAAACTGTCCCCAACCTTTCCCCTCTCTCCTTAAGCCTCTCTCACCATCTCCTCCCACTCAATAGAAGACCTTGCCTCTTCCTTTCCTGAAAAAAAAAAATAGAGACATTTTCATGAGATTCCTTTTTTCCTTTGTTCTGTAGCTCAGGATTCCTTGACATCTCTTCCAGGCCCTTATTCTTGCCACAAGTCTCTAATGTTAAGGTAGACTTTTTCTTCATCAAGGCTGACCCCTCTACTTATACCCTTGATTCTGTCTTCTCTGGCAGATGGTCTCCACAATCATCCCTTCTCTCATTTTCACTCTTTCTGTTTCTATTGCCTCCTTCCTTGTTGTCTATGATCATACACAAGTTTTCCCTCTCATTAAAAAAAATGTTTAGTGGACCCTAACATTCTGCCAAGCTATTGTCCTATTTCTCTCTTCTCTTTTACAGCCAAATTCCTAGAAAAAGATGTCTATATTTCCTCTCTTATAACCTCTCAACCCTCGGCCATGCAGCTACTGATCGCATTACTTTACTGTAACTGTTTCTCCGAGGTTACCACAGATCCTTTAATTGCCAAATACAGTGAACTCTTATCACTTCTCATCCTTTGCCATTACTTTGTAGCATTTGAACTGGTGACTATTCCGTTCACCTGGATGGCAGTCTCTCCTCCCTGAGTTTTCATGACACTTTTGTGCTTTTCTTGCCCATTTGACCACTTCTTATTTTCTTTGCTGGATCATCTTCCATGTCCTACCCACCATATATGGGTATACTCCAGAGCTTTGTCTTCTTCTTCTCCCTCTACATACTCTCTTGGTGATCTCATCAGATACCCCAATGGGTTCCATTATCTTGAAGATGACACCAAGATCTGTATATCTCACCCTAGTCTCTTTCCTGCACTCCAATACTGTCCTTTGGACATTTTGAATTGTATGTCTTGTAGGCATCTCAAACTCAGCATCGTCTAAAGTAAAACTTGTTGCCCTAACTTCTCTTTTTCTTTTGCAAGCACCAAACATCCTTCTAATTCCTCAGGTTTTTGACCACAATAATCTCCCTCAGTTTTTCCCACTTTTCCCCTCACCTACCATATCCAGTGAGTTGCCAGGTCTCATCTATTCTATCTCCACTTCCTGTCTTAAATCAGACCCCTTCTTTCTATTTGTGTGACCACTGCCCTAAATCAGTCCTCATCATCTCTCAGCTGGACTATGGCAATATCCTCATAATATGACTCAAGACCCCAACTCATTCTCTACACCACACAGCCAAATTGAGTTTCTTTTTTAAAAATTATTTACTTATTTTTTTTATTTATTTAGAATTTTCCCCAAAGTTACATGTATAAAGAAATTTTCACATCTATTTTTAAAACTTTTTGTTCCAAATTTTCTTCCTCCTTCCCTCCCCATCCCCCTTAAGAACTCAAGCAATTCAATATAAGTTATACATGTGCAGTCATGCAAAACATTTCCACATTAGTCAAGTTGTGAAAGAAAACAGACAAAAGAAACTTTAGAAAGAGGAACTAACAAAAAAATTTTATTTCAATCTGTATTCAGCTACCGTCAGTTCTTTCTCTGTAGGTGGATTTCATTTTTTCATAAATCCTTTTGATAGCATCCTGCTCATCATTTATTACAACATAATAGTGTTCCATTCTAATCTCATCCCACAATTTGTTCAGCCTTTCCCCAAGTGATGGGCATCACCCCGATTTCAAATTCAACTTTTTTAAAAAAAATCTCTTTTAAGATACCAACCTAGTAGTGGTATTGCTAGGAAGAAGAGTATGCATGGTTTTATAGCCCCTTGACCATAGTTCCAAATTGCTCAACAGAATGTTTGAATCAGTTTACATCTTTACCAAGAGTGTATTAATGAATCATTTTCCCCATATCAAATTGAAATTCTTAAAGCAATGATCTGACCATGCCATCTCCCTGTTTAGGAAATTCTAGTTTCTGCACACTACTCTCTATGCTCCTTCATGTAATCTGTGTTCTAAACAAACTGGTTTACTTGTTCCCCATAACACACTTCTTTCTCTGGACTCTGCCTTTTGCACAGGATGTTTCCTGTGCTTGGGAAGCACTCCCTCCTCACTTCTATCTTGTAGAACACCTAGTGTCAATCATGGCTCAGTCCAGGTTCCACCTTCTCAATGACAGGCCTTGTGCTGGTATGTCTAGTTCTTAGTGCCTCCCTCCCCAAGAAATTACTGTGTACTTACATAACTGTGTGCTTGTTTTCCCCCTTAGAACATATAGCATTTTGAGCACATGAACTGTTTATTTCTTATTTTTGTATCCCAAGTACCACAGTGCCTAATATATACTAGACACTTTTACAAATGTTTGTTTCATGAAGGAAATGAAAAAAAAATAGAAAGGGATGAATACAAGGGAGATGGATTCATCATTATCACCACTGTCAAATCGATGGGGGGGGGTGGTAGAAAGTAAATATAAGATTATTTCTGAATATCGCAGTTTTAATTCCATAGCAAATTGTTCATAGTGCAAGAGCTGAGTCAGTAATATCATTTTGTTTACTAGAAAAGCTAAAGACAGCTTCCATTAGTGATGAGTTTTATGACTTTTGTAATGGGGGTAAGAGAATGTAAGTGAATATCATCAATGTGTACCTGTTCCACTGACCATTTTTCTTTCTCTACAAAACCTTATTTCACTGCTGTTCTTTATTTCTTTTCTTCCATTGTGACACTTATCAATTTCCATCTTTTAAAAAGTAAGAAAGGACACACCCTGGTAAAACCTTTAAGAACCAGAAAATATCCAAAGATAATAAATGTTAGTAGGAATAAAGAGAGAAAGAACTGAGAATGAATAAGTAAAAAAAAAATTTATTGAGCACTTACTACTTTTCAAGCACTACTAAGAACTGCAGATTCAAATAGAAAAACAGAGAAATTCTTGCTTTTAAAAGGTGCTCATACTAATTGAGGGAGACAATTCTTAGAAGAGTTCAACTGCAGGGTAAAGGGAAAGTTTCAGACATCCAAAGGGTGGAGCCCCCATGGTGGTAAGGCCCGGGGGCCTTAAGGTGCTTTGGAAGGTCAAATGGTGGTATCTGGGGAGGGTGGTAGAGGAGACATACTTAACACCATTGGGAAGGGGAGAGTGTACCTGACTGAGGGTCCAAGTGGAACAAGGATTCTGAATTCCCTCTCATAGATGTGGTGATGGGGGAGGAAGGTCAGTGATTAGGCAGGAGGGGGGGTGGGGTAAGAAAAGACAGGAAGGTTGTGGCAGAGGTTCACCCTATGACCCCTGCTCTTCCTGGCTCTCTGGTGCCTCGCTGGGTTGTAAACAGTTCTTGGGGGAGAGAGTCCTAGAAGAGAAAAGGCTCCCCTGGCTCAAGCATAGTCCAGTAATGATGTGGAAAACTCTCCAGCATTAAAATGAATAGAAACATTTTGAAGTATGTAATGTATAAAAAAGTTTAAGAGACAGTTTTGGGGTAATTAACAGTCATTATTTATTAATTTATTAATTATGGCTAGTGGATAATTAATAAAAGGGTCATTTGATTGTCTCTCCTAAGATCCAAAGATGGATCATGGTGGCTACTTAACAATTATATGCCTTTGGAAAAGTGGATGGTCCTGACAGATGGCAATCAACTCTGATTGGTTAACAATGAGTGAGAAGAATGAATATTATAATGAGAGGTGGACTTATTTTAATGAGAGGCTGGGAGACGTGACTGATTATGTCACTCTTATTCCCAGACCACTCCAACCTTCCGCAATCTAGACAAAGGATCTTTCCCCACCCCCACTCCTACCCCTAGCTTGAGTAGAACACAGTGGGCTTCCCTACTTAGTGGGGGTTTGAACAAAATTGAGGAAAAAGTTAATCCAACCTCATTATCAGCAATGTCCTTCAGATTCTGGCTCTATAACCTACAAGGGGCTGATTTTTGAATGAGGAAACAGAAAAGGAAAGAGCTCATACTATGAGCAGAACTGTTCTGTCATTTTCTTATTTGTGCTCACATTATTAATTTGTTTTTAAATGCTTAGTTTCTTTACCAAGATCCTTTAAAGCAACCTGTCCATTTTGTGAGGGAGAGTTTACTTAGAATTATATAAAATATATAAATCCACTTAACCACGCACAGGTAAACTACAATATATTACAATATACTGAAAGATAACAAATAGTGTCAAATTCTCTAGACTGTGTAATTCCTACTCTTCCTTCAGGATACTTTTCATATAATCTGTAACATGTAATTATCTAACATGGACTGAACATTCAGTGCCAACTTATATATTAGATATTAGTAAAGCTTAATTGATCCATTTAAAATATATTTTATTTTTAATTTATGGAATAAAACAAGCATTTCCAAAACATAGTATAATAAAAAAGATGATTACACATGAAACTACAAATCTCCTATGCACTACTTGCCATTCCTTTCAAATATACAACAAAATTATATAATTTTTTGTTTCTTTTTATTAACTCAGAGAACATCATGCTTGGACAGGAATCTTCAGGGGTTAATACTTTGTTACTACATTGACACTTCATTACCTCTGTTATATACTCTTTGCTTTCTATGACTAGTCATCAACTGAGGGAGGGAGTGGAGGTGAGGGGAAGAGAAATAAATCCCTCTCAATATCCTTGATCTTATTGAATATAATGCTACTATTTTAAATCATTATTGAATCTATTACATTGATCATTTTTTCTCTTCCCTTGATCAATATTTTCTATTTCTATTTTGCCAATATCAAATAGTTTTGATGACAAATGCTTTGTTTGTGATCTGATACTGCTAGACTCACTTTGTTTCTACTTTTTATTTCTTTTAAGATTCTTCATCTTTTGTTCCTGATATGACTTTTATTATTTTGTCTTATGTCTATAAATTAATCCTTTTTTGGGAGGGTATGGCATTAAATCTGTGAATTAATCTAGATGACATTTAATTATAGTTTCAGAGGCCAACTACAACTGATGAATATATCTCCTATTTTTCCCCCTTAATAGTTCTTTAAACCATCATGTACATGTTTTTTATAGGATCATAAGATCTACTGCTAGTAAGGGACCTCAGAGGCATCTACTCTAACCCCCTCAATTTTACAATTTATCACTGGAAGAAACTAAGGCCCAGGGAGTTTAAGTGACTTACATAAGGTCACACAGGTAGTAAGCATCCGAGGTAGGATTTGAACATAAGTCCTCTGACTCCACAGACAATGTTCTTTTCACTGCACCATGTAATATGAAAAAAAAATGATCATTTTTGGCTATGCTTAGTCCCTCAATTTCTTTTTTGTATCTTATCAAATTTGTTGAGAACCATATTAAATAATAATGTTCACAATGAACACCTTTGCTTTTCTCCTAATCCTACTAGAAAGACCTCTTGTGCTTTAAACTTTTTTATTATTATGAACTGGACAAATGTCAACAATCATGAACATTTCCTTATACAAGGAAGAAAAAGGAGGGCACCATGTATATGATATCAAGGATCTCTATTTATATGCAGTTTATTTTTAAAAGTAACTAAATATAACAGGTAGTTCCAAAATAGCACCTTGCTTGTCTGTGTACACTTCTGAACTTCCTTCTACTCTTGGCTCTATATTGTTTTAATGTTTCTTTAATGCTCTTTTCTTTCTTTTTCTTATCACTATCACTACTATCCTATTCCCTTCAAATCTCTTGCCTACTAACAGCCCTCCCTTATAACAAGTACATAGTCAAATAAAACAAATCCATACATTAGTCATGGAGGAAAGTGTATGCATCATTTTGTATCTCTATTCTATCTCCTCTCTACCATGAGTTTTTGTCATTGTGTGGATCATGATCTTAATTCTTTGGCAGTTGTTTTCCTTTCCAATGTTCTAGTAATTTTGTAAATCATTCTTCTGGTTCTGTTCACTTTATACTTGCACTTGTACAAATCTTAGCAAGTTTAGTAATATTAAATTATGCCTATATAGAAAAATGTGTTCAACCATTCCCCAATTGATGAGTGTTCATTAGTTGGGATTTTTTACTACATAGCAAAAAAGCTACAATAAATATTTTTGTGTATGTGGATTGTTAGTTGATTGATATGAATCCTTTACTTCTGTCTTTGATCTCTTTGGGGTATATGTGCCTCGAATTGGTATCACAGAGTCAAAAGGTATGCGTAGTTTAGTAACATAGTTACTAACCACTTAACAATTCTACCTGTAGTGTACTTGTCCCATACTAGCATCTCCAACAACTATCATTTTCTTCTTTTTAATCTTTGCCAATCTGATGGGTGTAAAGTGGAACCTCGGAGTTTATATTTACATTTCTTTTCTTATTAGTGATTTGCAGCATTTTAATATATTTTCAATAGCTTGTTTTTCTTCTTTTGAGAAGGAATTGCCCATTCCTATCCTTTGTCCATTTATCTATTGGGGAATAGTGCTTGTTTTTGTATCAATTTCTCATGTACCTTGGATATCAGATCTGTATTAGAGAAATTTTCTGAAAAGATTTTTTCCCCAGTTAAATGTTTACATTTTAATGTGAGCTGCATTTACTTTCTGCATTTTTTTTTGCTTCTGAATCTTGTGAACTTAATTTGTTCCACTGATCAATCTTTTATTTTCTTTTTCTATTAACAAATAATTTTGATGAGCACTGCTCTTTAAAATACTTTGAGATAAAGGACTTCTTGACCCCGTTCTTTACTACATTTTAAATTATTTCTTCAGACAAATTTTGTTATTATTTTTCTAGTACTATAAAGTATCCTTTGGTAGTTTGATATGACACTACAGCTGTATGTTGTTTTAGGTAGAATTGCCATTTTTATATGAGGTGAAGGATACACAACCTGATAGGCTTGTGTTTCAGAGTCCAGATGTGGTGGCTCCTGCTTAAGGTCTCCCAATAATGATTCAGTCATATTGTAAGAAGGGAAAGATATTGATCTTACCCAGGTGGGTGAAGGACAAGGAATCCAACTAAAGGAAAAGGGGAAGGGGAAGTCAGAAGATATCACAGAGCAAATACATTTAAAGAAGAAAGGCTTCCTGTGCTGAAGGGAAGAGGGACTTTAAGGAAATTTAATTAGACTTAGTCCTCTCTCCATTGAGTTTATGCTGGGCAGGTACCCAGCTGGGCTTCCACAGTTCTTAACCGGAAATCTCCCACCCTCAGAAGTCTATGTAGGAAAAAAACCAAACCAAACCAAACCATGCATGCTTTAACACAGAAAAAGAAGGGGGGATGGCTAAATTGTGAAGAGGGAAACTGGGAAGATGCTACTAGGAATATAAAAAAGAGGCTTAAAGACAAAATGTCCAAGAGAAAAGTTGGGTATTAGCTTAGTTTTCCAAGAAGATAAACAAATAATGAGACTTAAGACAGAAGGAAAAATGAGTAAGCATTTTTTTAAAGGGCCACAACACAAAGCATAAGCATTCTTCTTCTTCTTCTTCTTCTTCTTCTTCTTCTTCTTCTTCTTCTTCTTCTTCTTCTTCTTCTTCTTCTTCTTCTTCTTCTTCTTCTTCTTCTCCTCCTCCTCCTCCTCCTCCTCCTCCTTCTTTTTCTTCTTCTTCAGGGTACTGGGGGTTAATTGACTTGCCCAGGGTCACATAGCTAGTAAGTGTCAAGTGTCTGAGTCCTGATTTGAACTCAGGTCTCCTGAATCCAGGACTGGTGCTTTATCCACTGTGCCACCTAGCTGCTCCTTTTTCACATTGATTTTTAAAAAAGGATTATTTTTTAAAGCAGAGGTTCTAAACTTGAGGAACAAGAACTTTTAAACAAAGTACTTTAATAATTTTATTTCAACATAATTGGTTTCTTTTGTAAGCCTTTTATTTTCTTTTATGCATTTAAAAACATTCTGAAAAGTGTCCATTACACACAAAAAAGTTTAGGAATCTTCATTTAAAGGATAATGAATCATTGTTATTCAGTTTTCTTGGCAAAGATACTGGAGTTCTTTGCCATTTCCTTCTCCATCTCATTTTACAAATAAGGAAATGGAGGCAAACAGGGTTAAGTCACTTGCCCAGGGTCATACAGTTAGTGTCTGAGACTAGATTTGAACTCAGGTTCTCCTGAATGCAGGGTTGGTTCTTTATCTACTGTGCCACTTAGCTGCCCAGTGAATTATTCGACCTCATTAATAAAAAAAGTAACAAAACAATACGTTTTTCAGATTCTCCTGTAATCTTGGAATAACAGCAAGACATCCCAGAATGTTTCAAAAGAGAAATACAATAAAAAAATATTAGGGTGAAAAATTAGGTCAGAAATAAGAATATTCAAAGAAAAAATAAATATGAAAACAAGAGAGTAAACAGATTTGGAACCGAAAGAAACAGAAATGGAAGGAAATTAGGTAAAAGAGAAGCAAACCCCCTCCTCCCCCCCACAAAAAACTTGAAAAAAAACACCCATGTAAATTATATACGTCAAAACAACTGACTTCAAAAACAGAACATTCTGAGATTATGTAAATATAATAAATTTCCTAGAATACATCGTAACTAAACAAATCTTCAATACTATGCGAAATGAAATGGTAGAAAGCAACTGCTCAGAAGTTTTGCATATAGATGGAAAAAAGCTTCTTGATTAAATCCACAGATCACACCCAGAGAAAAATCTCAGGCTTGGAACTACAAAATAGTAATAATTAAATTTCAGAATGTCAGCACCAAACAGCAAATTGTATAAAAAGGTAAGAGAAAAGTCTTCAGCTATGAAGGAAAGTCTATTTACATTTAAATAGTCCTGGTTTATTCTGTACTTATGACAAATCAGAGGAGAGATTAGATTAGAATATTCCAAAATGATGGGCCTTTGTTTTTTGGAAAAGCTTGGCATAATTAAAAGCAATCCAACTTGCTTTCCTCTTCTTATTCAGCTATCACCAGTCATTTTGACCTTTGTCTTGCCACTGGACTTAGATGACCCTGGAGGAGAGAGTGAGGCTGACCACTTTGTGCAGTTCTTGTCTCACTTAAATCCTTGTACAATCCATGCACAAGTCATTACCCTTGTGATGTCATTGGTCCTCTTCTAGAATAAGGACAAACAATAACAGTTCTAGATCCAAATCACTGTCCATACATAGTGTCTGTTCAAGAAATATGTATTGAGGGGCAGCTAGGTGGCGCAGTGGATAGAGCGCCAGCCCTGGAGTCAGGAGTACCTGAGTTCAAATTTGGCCTCAGACATTTAACACTTACTAGCTGTGTGACCCTGGGCAAGTCACTTGGCCCCAGTTGCCTCACTAGGAAAAAGAAAGAAAGAAAGAAAGAAAGAAAGAAAGAAAGAAAGAAAGAAAGAAAGAAAGAAAGAAAGAAAGAAAGAAAGAAAGAAAGAAAGAAAGAAAGAAAGAAAGAAAGGAGAAAGAAAGAAATATGTATTTATGGACCAGCTGTATGGGTTGTCAACCATTTGCATATCTTTGTCTAGTTGTTAGGACTTCTACCACTTGGTTTTTCCTTTGTAGGTCAAATCATTTAAAGGGGTTATTTATTTAATTTAGGAGGTTCTATAATATTCTAAGGCTTGATATAATCAACACAATTTATTTATAAATAGGAGTGCCTGAGGGAAGAGGGAATCCCTGTTACATCTGAACTCAGAACCGAGCATTCTCTATGATGGTGGCAAATACCTTGGACAAGCAGTTGTCTTCTTGTTTTATACCTTAATATTAATAGATTATTGAACAAAATTACCTATTACAACTTTTAAAGACATTATTTTACATGCATTTGACATATGCAGAGGATAACCTTGTTCTCTTGTTGGAGGAGAATCTTTAAAGTGATATTTTGTTTTATCACATTAAAGGCCTTTTTATGGTAAATAGCTGTAAATAAAATGGAATGTTGCATTGTCAACTATGTGACTCTGAGGACATGATCTCCAGAGAATATTGCAAAAGTCTACCTGGTTTCTTCTCTGGTAGAAGTGTAGTACAAAAAAAGCTATTGCGTCAAAAATCAAGAAATCTGACTCTGTCTGTAGCATAACATGGAAAGATGATATGTGACACCTACTTCCAATCCAATTATATATATATATATATATATATATATATATATATATTTTTTTTTTTTTTTTTTGCGGGGCAATGAGGGTTAAGTGACTTGCGTAGGGTCACAGTAAGTCTCAAGTGTCTGAGGCCAGATTTGAACTCATTTCCTCCTGAATCCAGGGATGGTGCTTTATCCACTTCACCACCTAGCTGCTTCTCCAAAAACATTTATTAAGCACCTACTATGTTCCAGGCAAAAGCAGCTAAGTGGTACAGCAGAATGCTGGACCTGAAGTCAGGAATTCTCATCTTCCTGAGTAGAAATTTGACCTCAGACGCTTACTAGTTGTTTGACCCTGAGCAATCTGCTTAACCCCATTTGCCTCAGTTTCTTCATTTGTAAAATGAACTGGAGAAGGAAATGGCAAACCACTCCAGTATCTTTTCTTTTTTTTGGTGAGGCAGTTGGGGTTAAGTGACTTGCCCAGGGTCACACAACTTGTAAGTGTTAAGTGTCTGAGGTCAGACTTGAACTCAGGTCCTCTTAAATCCAGGGCTGGTGCTCCATCCACTGTGCCACCCAGCTGCCCCCACTCCAGTATCTTTGCCAAGAAAACCCCAAATGGGTCATGAAGAGTTGGACACAACTGAAAAATGACTGAGCAATATATGTGTCAGGTATGTGCTAAATGCTGGGGATACAGTTAATAAAAGGAAAGAGCCCCTAACCTAAAAGAGCCCATAATCCAAAAGGGGAGAAAGGACACAGAAGGGAGGGGAAGGGAAAGAGTACCAGGAGGCACTCTGCATGGGGCATTTTGTACCTTGCAGTTGAAACCGGACCAAGCATCAAATGCAAAGTGTAGTGAGCTGAAAAAGTCCAGTTTCTGTGTTCTATAAAGGAAGGCATTGGGAGGAGTTTGGGATTCTGCCTTCAGCCCTCCAATCAGAGGGGAGAGGAGGCTGAGGGAGGTGGTGCCAATTAAGGCTTGAATTAACAGCAGGTGGTGAGTTTTGAAATGATGAGTTTATCCACAGAGTGTTGTCTTGTTTCATGGAGTTGAGACCTGGAAGGGAAGAAGATACAAAGTGGAGTGGGTTCAGAGAATTACCTACTTCTTAAGCTTTTTGCTGTTCAGTCATCTCTCACTCTTTGTGACCTCATTTGGGGTTTTCTTGACAAAGATACTGGAGTGGTTTGCCATCTCCTTCACTGCTACACAGTTCATTTTAAACTTAAGGATGCTCACCTCTCTTTTATGCTTTTTTTGAATAAACTGACCATTTGTCATTTGTATTTTTCTTTGTGGGTTGCTGGAGCTATCTAGGGGCTAATTTGGCTTTGTGTACCTTTGTCCTTGTCACCATTGTTCATTCTAGATTAGAAACTCCTAGAATGCAAAGTGCACAAGGAGCTACTTTAAAATGCTAATGCAGAAACATTGATGAAAACCATTTTAAAAGCCTAATATGTTATCATCAATTAGGGAATTTGGAAAACTAAAATATATTTGTCATCCCTAAGCATAAAATATTTGTGCCAGTGTGCTGTTGCATGGTGTAATGGAATTGTATTAAGTCTTTTGTCTTAGTCTTTTATGACCCACACAATCTGAAAGATTGCTGGGGATCAGTGGTACAATCTGCCTGAGAAATGGATTTTTCTCCATGTAATACTAACTGAACCGTGGGGGAATGACTTCACAACCTTTATACTTGATTAAAGTTTTCAAGGAGAGTTATCATGCAGAAAAGAATCTTTTGCTATGCTCATATTTAAAACGTGCTAAATACACAGTGCATAATCCATACATTCTGAGCTAACCCAGCAGTCATTGTCTATGACTAAGGGGATGGGCTTGACCCAGCAATATTTATTACTGAAGGGTGAAAGACCAAGTGAAGACTTTGAAATCAAATATCTCAAATGTTCTGCAAGCTGGAAAACAATTGGAAGAATCTCAGATGTGTAAAAATACCTCAGTAGATGTACAATTTTATCCTGCAAAGATGGTCTCTAAAGTTCTTTCTCACATTCTATAATCCTACACGAGTATCTCAGTTCCAAGATTTTTCCAAATGCTGACTGAAAAGTCTCAGATATATTATGCATTAAAAGCCTGCTGTGCCCTGGTTAGAGTTCTGGCTGTTTGTATGTAGCTGCCCAAGCAGAAATGACAGAGTACAGCACGACCTTGTAAATAAGCACTTTCTGTTTTGAACTAGTCCATCTCTAAAGTTAAATTCCCATAGGATAATGGTATAGTACCAACATCATTGATAGTTATTTACTGAATCAGGGCTGAGATACAAGGGCCTTTACTTAGTGAAAACTAGAGAAGTGAAGATTGTTTCCTCAAATGCCCTAATTAATTCAAAATTCTTTTTTAGATGTACAGCCCACTTAAAAATAATAAGATTTAAAAGTCTATTCCATATAACTAAATAATTTAATCCAACAGGAATTTTAAGGTTACAATGTTTATCTTATCAAAAGAGGTCTGTTTGGGTTACTATTTGGTTTCTGGCCAATTTGGCTTGTTTACTAAGTCTGAGAACTTGCAGCAATTAACAGTGTTCAAACAGCACTAATCTGCTATGTTATTTCAGCTGGGAAAGTAACTATATGAACTAAAACCATCTTCCCTACTAAACATGAATTATAGTATTTTACCCTCAGGGTGGGTGGGGAGTCAATTTTTGGTCACTTAGGTATGTTCCAGACTCATACTGCATAAGAGAAAAGTATGAAGTTTCTAAATAATGAAAAATGGTGATGATGTGCCATGTTTTCAGATTTTAAAACTGGAAAATCACATAACATTGTCAATTGAAAGTGCTCAAAGATTATGAAACATATACAAAATAAACATGAGCAGTAGGTGGTCCCTTTTCCATTTAGGAATCACTACAATTGTTTTAAAGAATGTGACTATTTCAAGGTTTTTAGCATGTGATAATTTGAAACATTATCAAATATTGAAGGTCTTCTTCAGACTTTGATATTCCCCCAGATGCTGGTCCTGTGTTAAGCTAAACAAGTAAAGTAGTTGTAAGTGATTTATTCATTCATTTATGTTATACGTGAACTTTGTAACAAATACAAGTTAATTACAAATTTTGAAATTTGTAAATTGAATTAATTTTTATTTAAATATTAACTCAGAAATGAAATACCCTAAATTATTTTAAGTATATTGAAAGGGATAAAGAAAGAGCTTGATATTTTAAAGTTTATTTTTTAAAAAACACCTCCTCTTTGATTATATTTGTTGGGGTTGAAAGTATTTCAGCCTTTGTTTTCTGTCAAACAAGATAATCTCACCACCTTTTCTTGCTGACTGGGAATGAATAATGAAAATTATTATAAAGAACTTTAAAAATATAAAGAGTTATCAAAACACTAAGGCAGATATTTCTCAACTTTTCCATATGAATACTAGCTCCCTTTTCCTTTCTACTTTTCCTTTTATTCCCCCTGCCCACAAGAAGCAGTTCCAGTCTAGTGACTATAGAATCCTATAATAGGTAAGAACGAGTTAATAGTCTGCTTCAAATAATGTGCTAAATGGTAGGTGTCACTTCCAAACCACAGGGGATTTTTTTAATGTAACTAATTGGATGTCTCCATTGCTTGTTAATCTCTGAACTCATCTACAGGTATATAGAAACAAGAGAAAAGTCAATGCAAAAGGGGTGAGTCTTAGTGTTCTCCAACTGTTTTGCTTTGCTTTTGATGCTGCTGGAGCCAGAGGTCCTGCCTGCTGTCAACAGCAGCAGCTGTCAGTGGTTCTTTAGCACAAAAGAGAAGAGAGAGAATAGCATCAAAATGAACATATGTTTTGGTGAAGCAGACCCTGTGGCCTCATCGCCCGTGAGAATAGAACCCCCTAGCAAATGGGAAAGCTCAGATCAGACTTCCTAATCAAAGAAGCTGTGTAATGAGGGAGTTCTATCCCCACTTCAGCTATCTTTTTAAGGATCACAGCATTTTCTATTTGTGTGGGTCCTACTTCAACATTCTCATTTTATCGATAAGGGAACTTGAGGCCCAGAAAAATTAAATGACTTTGACCAAGGCCACATCTCAAATTATTAGAAGAACTAGAATTAGAACACAGGTCTTCTAGTTTCCAGTCCAGTGATGGAGCTCCTAGAAATAAGGAGAGAGTGTTCTAAGATGATTTTATTTTCTACCACTATGGCTGGAAGCCTAGATCATTCTTTAAAACAAATGGAGTCAGGGCTTAGGTAGGAGCTCACTGAAGCCCAGTGCTACAGAAGTAGGAACTAACTGTCCACTGTTCATTTGACTAAGGTGCTCTATAATCCCTCTAGTATTTTCATGCCTCCAAGGTTTCCGGGGACAAGTTCCATCTTCTAATTCAGACTGTGATTGCCCACAGATGCTAAGGGATATAAGCATGCAGGTTTGAGAGGGGATCTCAACCAAGTCTAAAGTTTCTTCAGAATTCCTGATCATGCACCATAACCGTAATATAAAGATATTTTCAGCTTTCAGAGCAGGTTTCTTCTTTTCATCTGAAGGCTGAGATTATTCCAAAGCAATGAAATAAAAGGAGAAAATTAGATTTGTGAAAAGAAGTTAAGTAGAGGAATTTAAAACACACTGTAAGTGGTTATGAGTCCACTACATAGACCCAACTTGCATTTATCCTGTAGGCTGCCTTGGGGTAGGAAGACCACTAAATTAGGTTCTGGTAGGCAGGCAAAAATGTCAACAATTCAGGTGCCTAAACTGTCACAAAAATAGAAAATGCTGTTGTCAACTTTATCCTTTAGACTAACCAAATACTTTTTCTTTCCTGGCATAAAGGAATAAAAATAGAAATAATTTTTGTTTGTTCTAGATTATCCTCAGAGATGATTTGTTGCTATAAAATGTTCTGTGGAAATCATCTCACTATTCATCAATTCATAGCCCAGCTGCTCTTTATCTTTTGTGTATATTCTGAACCAAAGTGAATTATGCCTTAGAGGTGTTCTTTTAACTACAACAGCTCCATATGCTGTGATGAAAGCATTTCATATGGAACTGTTGCAAATTATTGTAAAGAAAATGCTGTACTTGCCTGGTAAGAGCCTCTAAAACTCAGATCCTCCTCACTCAAAATTATCTTCCTTCTGGTTTAGCATATAAGAGACACCTAATTTTGTTTTGCCATCTGCTTGATTTGCCATTTCCCATTTGAGGCTGTGAGGTAGCCACCATGGATAGAGCCTGGGCCTGGAGTCAGCTAGACCTGAGTTCACATCTTGCCCCAGACACTAGCTGTATGAACTTGGGCAAGTTACTTATCTGCTATCTGCCCCAGTTTCCTCACCTGTAAAATGAGGATAATAATAGTTTTTCCCTTCTAGAGTTGTTGTGAGACTCAAATGAGATATTTGTAAAGTGATTTGTATACCTTAAAATGTGCATATGTATATATATATACACATATGTATGTATATATACATGTAATACATCCATGTATATATAGTCATACATATGTGTGTATACATATATATGTGTATGTATATGCTTTTGTTATTTTCTGAGAAAGGCAGGTCTGGAATGAGGCAAAGTCAAACCATAGCTTGAAGTTCAAATTCAGTTTGGATAGTTTTGAAGGTTTGTTGTTTGTATTTCTAAAAAGTAATAAAACACTAAAATCTTCAAAGAGGACTGGGGAAAAAAAGCAGCCGGAATGAATAAAGAGCACAGAAAAATAAAAGGAGACAATGCTCAGAATGGTTCCAATCCAGGAGATCTTCAGACTTCAGAATTTGGGGCCATGATTTAAATTTCACTAGATTTTACTTTAAGTAAGTTACATTTTTAAGTAAGCATTACAATATGGATTCTGACAATTCAACTTCATAAGAAATCTCTGCTATTCAGTCTCCGCTCATATTTTCAATCAGAGGAGTCTTAAACAAATACTGGACATTTAAAATTTTGCCTAGTTAGGCATAGTTAGGCCAACAATTCACTTCCAGATCCCCCAAGATGAGATGCCTTTGGAATATTATTATTGTTAATAAAACATGTATGGGAAATATTAGTCATACTAGTAAAGAGTTGCTAACTTGGACTGTTGGTGGGGTCTCAGAGTTTTAAATACAGTGCTATTTTCCCAGAACAGACTTGGTCTTTACTAGTCCCTTTTTTCTTATCTCACAGTCAGCCTTCTTTGCTGAATTCTAGGACATTCATGAGGCACAGAATAAATTAAGATACAGTGTCAGTATTAATGAACAAGGTTTCAAAGTGTCATATGATAAGAGCTTGTTAATACATTGGATTTTAAAAAGCCAATTAAAATGCTGGCCGAATTAGCAAGATATCCAAATAATCATTTTATTGTCCTGGAAATCATACATTTACCTCCCATCTGCCGTGCAACTTAGTCACACTAAGTGCAGTAAAGGTAACTAATACAGTAATAGAAAGAAAAGTTAACTTAAGAGTTAAAAGCTAATAGGTGAAATTCCATTTTAAGTAGGAGCTTTTACGTCTAGAGATTCCAGCCAAATTGGTCTGTAAATCATAGGCAACTGCTTGATTGGCTTTCTCTATGGGAAAAACTTTTATAAGGTATGGCACAGAGAGAGGAGAGGAGCCTGTCCTTTAGACATATTTGCAGCTGAGTTATTTTTTATATTTTCTATTGTTCCCTGTGTGCAAAATACAAAATATGTTACAGAAATAGTTATTCTAGGGCAATACAAAGTCAATGAATAGGTATGGGGAGGGGGTGAGGGAATAAGTATTTATGTAGCACCTACTATGTGCCAGGTACTGTGCTAAGTACTTTTACAAATATCATCTCATTTGGTTCTCATAATAACCCTGAGAGGTAGGTGCTATTATTATCCTTGTTTTGCAGTTGAAGAAACTGAAGCAAACCAAGCTTAAAAGACTTGGCCAGGATTATGCAGCTAGTGAATATCTGAGGTTGGATTTAAACTCAGGTCTTTCTATCCATTGCCACCAGTTGCCTCTAAGATTAGTTAATAGAATTTACTTCACAATACTGGAACTTCTTTTAGTTCAAATAAAAAGCTTGCTGTTTTTAGAAAAAGTTTCATCATCTCAATATTTACAGTTGGACTTTAGGGCAAGAAAATTGATATGGAAGCAGGCATGAGGGCAATGAAAACTGATTGAAAAAATCCCCTTACCTTTTTGCTCCCTCCCACTCAAAAGCTCCAGAAATGCCTTGGGATATCTAGTTAGAAAAATGTGGCACCAGGGTGGCAACTTTACAAATCATATAATGTACAAGTTTACATTCTTAACCAAGAGCATAAGTGCATACACTTAATAAAATGTTTCTTATTACATTTCTTTTTTTGCAGGGCAATGAGGGTTAAGTGACTTGCCCAGGGTCACACAGGTAGTAAATATTAAGTGTCTGAGGCTGGATTTGAACTCAGGTTCTCCTGAATCCAGGGCCAGTGCTTTATCTATTGTGCCACCTAGCTGCCGCAATAAAATGTTTCTTACATTTGCCATGTGAAATAGGGGGGGGAAAAAGCTAGGCAGTTTGGGCCAAAACTTTCCAGAACATACCAATACCATCACTGTCTCAAACAAAGTTAAAATTTACAATGTAGTAATAAATCCTTATAGATGGTATTAAAGGATGGATTTGGGACAATTTCCCTGATTTCCAGTGGTATAGTTAAGCTTACCAACAGAAAATGGGGGAGGTGGGACAAAGTATTTTTTGAATCTATAAGATATATAGGGTTAGGAAGCAGTTCTAATAGACTAATAAAGCAATTATCTTTTTTTTTTTTTTTTTTTTTGCGGGGCAATGGGGGTTAAGTGACTTGCCCAGGGCCACACAGCTAGTAAGTGTTAAGTGTCTGAGGCTGGATTTGAACTCAGGTACTACTGAATCTAGGGCCAGCGCTTTAACCACTGTGCCATCTAGCTGCCCCTGCAATTATCTTTTTAATGTTGGAAGATTACACTTCAACCTTAAAAGATGGGTTGCCTTAACATAATTATTATTATTAATAAAACATTTATGGGAAATAGCCAAATCACACTAAGAAAGGTTTATGACTTGGATTGTTTGTAGGGTGACAGTGAAAATCATTCTTAACGTCAGTACTATTTCCCCAGAACAGCTTTGGTCATCATTTAGTATTTGATCACTAAACTGAACTGTAAATAAATGTTAAAGTTATTATGCCCTCAAAAATGTCTGCTTTGGAACAAAAAGTAGAAACTTGAAATAGCCCAATTGCAGAAATATAAATTGAGGAAGCCATAAAGGAACTCTCAAAGGAAAAAAGAAAACAAGTCAAGATGGATTTACAAGCAAATTTCTCTAATAACTACTGACCCCCCAATATCATATAAATTGTAAAAATAGAAAAAAGAAAGCCATCCTACCAAACTCCTATATATCAAATATGGTTCTAATACTGAAAGTAGGGAGAAATAAAGCAAGAAAACTATAGAGCAATATACCTAATGAACATTTATATAAAATATTAAGTAAAATATTAGCAAAGAATCTATAGCAACATATTAAAAAGATCATTCTCTATGACCAGATTGTGTACACACACACACACACACACACACACAGACACACACACAGACATATATATATATATATAATTCAAGGTCAGTTAAATATTAAGAAAACGATCTAAATGATAGACTAGATTAATAATAAAAGGATAAAAATCACCATAAATGCCCAACAAACTTTTGGAAGATGATGTCTAAACTCTTATTTTGATCATGGTTTTCAGGTAGTCCAATAATTTTCAAATTATCTCTCCTGGATCTATTTTCCAGCTCAGCAGTTTTTCCAAGATGATATTTCACGTTGCTCTCTCTTTTTTTATTCATTTGGATTTGCTTTATTGTGTCTTGGTTTCTCATAAAGTCACTAGCTTCCATTTGTTCAATCCTAAATCTTTTTTTTTTTTTTTTTTTGCGGGGCAATGGGGGTTAAGTGACTTGCCCAGGGTCACACAGCTAGTAAGTGTCAAGTGTCTGAGGCCGGATTTGAACTCAGGTATTCCTGAATCCAGGGCTGGTGCTTTATCCACTGTGCCACCTAGCCGCCCCTCAATTCTAATTCTTAGGCAATTATTTTCTTCAGAGAGCTTTTGTATCTCCTTTTCCATTTGGCTTTTCAAGCTGCTGACTTTTTTCTCATGACTTTCCTGCATCATTCTCATTTCTCTTTCCATTTTTCCTCCACCTCTCTTACTTTGTCATAAAGTCCTTTTTGAGCACCTCTATGGCCAAATACCAATTCCCATTTTTCTTGGAAGGTTTGAATGTGGGAACCCTGATATTGCTATCCTCTTTTGAGGGTGCACCTGGATCTTCCTTGTCGCTAAAGAAACTTTACATGGTTTTCAACTTTCTCTGCTTGTTCATCTTGCCAATCTTTTACTTGACTTTTAACTCTTACAGTGGGGCCCTACTTCCAAGCTAGCTACACTGTCCCAAGATTCAGAGGGTCCCAGGTGTTTTGGTTTAAGGAAGGGCAGGTTTTTCACTCACTTGGCCTGTTCTCTGGTCTGAAGATAACTTCAGGCCAACTTGCTAATTAACCAGGAAGCAAGACTTTGTTTCCTGTGGTTGTTAGTTCCAAGGAGCCTGCATCTCTCCCCACCTAGGCCTCTGGCCACTCAAGATTTCTTCCTGGTCCACTGCTGGGGTAGGACTAACAAATTCCTCCTTAGGTCCTGCAGACAGCCCTGTATTCTCCCTCCACCCCCACTGGCCAGCAATTCAGCCTTCTCACCTGACCATAAACTTACTTCTGGAATATGCCAGTGCTGCAGCTGATTTGGAGGCTCTGGGATAAGTTTCTCTGGTGCAGCCTGCCTGGGGCTGGATCTGTGTTGGTATGATTATGGGGTTGGACTCCACTCCCAGCTCAGCACAGGGGCCCCTCCTGTTGAGCTTCTAAGCTGTCTTTGGCTGGAAAATAATCTCAGCCCTTCTTTTTTGTAGGTTCTGTGGCCCCAGGGGTTGTCTTATGACTGTTTTTGGAGTAATTGTGTCAGGAGCTCTGAGCATTTAATGCCTTTCCTCCTCCATCTTTGAAAATCTAAATTTTTGACAGAATACAATTCCTGTTTATGTTAAAAACCCCAGAAAACATAGGAATAAATGGACCTTTTCTAAAACTAGTAAACAGTATCTATAAAAATCCAAGAAATAGCATTATCTTTAATGGAAAATCACTGGACTTCTGTTTAAGATGGTAAGGTGTAAAGGTTGTTGGGAAGTCCAGCTATCTTGCATACTCCCCAGCAAATATTTGAAAAGGATCCCAATGATCATGAAAACAAAAGAGAAAGAGAAGCAACTTCTTAGACTCAGTTTACAATTTCACAAAAAAGTCAGAATCCAGCAGAACCTTGGAGACAGTTTGCACCAGATAATTCAGTTTGAGCTCTGATAGGCTTATAGTTGTAGGCTGAACCAGGGAAGCCATATAAACTCAAATAAATAGTCTTGAAGCCTAAAGATGATGGGAAAGGTCTTATGCTAGGGAATCCAGGAGGATGCTTTTCACCCTATAGGTTACTTTGAAAGAAGATAGGGGCAGCCTATGTGCTCCTTGTAGCATTGAGAATCTCATCAGGAGATAGGTTTAACATTGCACCTGCTCTGGGGGGTGAGTTAAAAAAGTCCAGAGACTAGCATAATCCTAAAGATTAGACTTGCCTGTCAGGACCCCAGAAGGGTATAGAACAAATTTACCAGTTGGAGATTGCATAAGGAGTAGATGAAGATGGGTCAAGTCCAATAGGTTTGAGTTAGAAGGTGAGGTGTCATACTAACCATCTCATCTAGAATGGCTGTAACAGCTGTTGGTTATTGTTGTTGTTGTTTGTCCTTCATTCTCAAAGAGGACTGTGACATTGGGGTGATGTCATGACTTACACTGAATTGGATTTAAGTGAGGGAGAGTTGTACATGGTTACCAACCTCACTCTCTCTTCCAGAGCCCTCTGGGTCCAGTGGCAATATATACATAAAAGGATGACTGGAGATGACCTTGGATGTTTAAGGCAATTGGGGTTAAGTGATTTGCCTGGGGTCACACAGCTAGTAAGTGTCTGAGGTGAGACTTGAACTCAGGTCCTCCTGACCTCAGGGCCGGTGCTCTATCCACTGTACCACCTAGTTGCATACAGACTATAGAGGGGACAAGATTATACAGTGCCCACCCAACCAATCCAAGAATGCTGGTGGGGTTGGAGTTTGCCTCTGGCAAAAAGTCACAGTCCAAAGACTAAGATTGAGAACATGAAGGAACAGAAGAAAATACCAACACTCTGAAGAAATATTATAGGTTAACTGAAGCCCAAATGGTAAACCCAAAAGATGAGAGCAGTTTCACAAAAAGTACAAACAAGGCCTTAGTGAGGGAAATGGTTTGTCCATAAGGACTACCAATTTGTTAGAAGAAATTAGGAGATGATAAAATGGAATTTGATTTGAAATAAGAGCTTTGGAGGGGAAAATGAAAAATGGAAAATTGTAGGACAGAGAAGGTAGAATACCTCACGTAATTACTGAATTCCCTGAAAAATAAAATAGTCAATTCAACAACTCCATAAGAAATACCAGGACAAGGTCAAAAAATTAAAAAAAAAAGAAAAAGTAAGATAACCACTATTCTTTTAAAAAGACCTTTAAAAAGTTCAAGAAAAGATATCTTGAAATTATTAGATTCATTAAAGGCCATAACCAAACAAATAAACAAAAATACCCAACAACCCTGGATCTTATGTTTTTAAAAACTATAAAGTTACCCAGATCTGTAAGAACCAAAGGGCAAAGTAAAAATAGGAAAAAAATCACTTTCTTAGTGAAATACCTAACTTATAACATCTAGGAATTTCATAGCCAAAACCCAGAGCTTCCAAGTCAAATAAAACATTTTTGCAAGTAGTCAGAAAATGTTCAATAATGAAAGAATTGCAGTCAAGAGGACAGGATACTATGTGGCAACTACTAGAATAAGAGATATTCCAAAAGGTAATATATAAAGGCTTATAATCAAGAACAACCTTTTCTTTCTAGAATAGAACATTTTCAAGCTTACCTAATGAAAAGAACATAGCTGTGCAGAATCTCTGAAATGCAAACAAAGTAATCAAGAAAAACCTAGAAAGGTAAATATACTCAATAATTGGAAGGGACCAAATAATGATAAAGTGATCATATAATAGAGGGAGATGGGGCAGCTAGATGGCGCAGTGGATAGAGCACTGACCCTGGAGTCAGGAGTACCTGAGTTCAAATCTGGCCTCAGACACTTAACACTTACTAGCTGTGTGACCCTGGCAAGTCACTTAACCCCAATTACCTCACTAAAAAAAAATAATAATAGAGGGAGAAAAGAGTCAGCTGAGAATCCCTCTATCTTCAAAAATAAAAAAGGGAGTTAAGGGACATATAAACACAGGTCCTGAATGTAGTTTTGTTTTATTTTGTTGGTTTTAAGAGAGGAAAGAAAGGAGAAGACAGTATAATATATTAGAAAAGAAATGAAGAAGGTGGAGGAATTTATTTCATATAATTCAGGTATGTGAGAAAAAATATACAAGAATGGAGGAAGAAGTATAGGAAGATCCTAAAGCCCTGCTGAACCCCATTCTTAATCTGAACCATTCATTTGGGTCTGGGGGGTGCTGCACATACATGGAAGATAGCACACAATTAAAAATCAGTTAGTGAGAATTGTGGGAAAGTAGTGGAATAAGACAAGAAATTACCTGGCTCACCCAAATCCCCCCCACCCCCAATAACTTAAAATAATACCTCAAAGTGAATTTTAGAGCAGCAAAAAAATAATTAAAAGTTGGGGTAAAGCAGTTGTCTAGCCAAAGACAATTTGGGAGGATGTTAGGAAAGATCTGACCTCCCAGGATGGTGGACTGGTCAGAAAAAAGTACAGATACTGCCTGTCAATTATCATCCAGGTCAACAAACAACAAGCCCTGGGGGCAGCTGTGTCTGTGGCAGCCTCAGCTTCAGGAACTTTTGCCCCATGGAGGGTTTGAGAGTTGGGCAGCTGATCAGGAAAAGATTGGGGGCTGGGGGATCACTTTTATTGAATGCCGGGTCACACTGACTAGAGAGATCCCAGGCTGTGGTGGCCAGTGAGGAGGAGTGAAGGTGAGTGTAGTCTTACAAAGGGGTGGGGGCCCTGAAGATTGTGGTCACTCAGGAGAACAGAGTCCCTGGTTTCTGTTCCAGGGCAGAGGGGCAAGCAGACATCTGCAGTTGCCTGAGGGACCACAAGAAACAAGAGCATTTGCCATGGCAGAGGTGCTAGGGGCCATGTTTGAGGCTCAAGGACGGGAGAGGAGTATTTGAGGTCAGTCATACATCAAGATGTGAGCTGGAGAAGGAGTGACCACACCTAGCCTTGGATCATAGAATATTGGAAGAACAAAAAAGTGAAAGATGCTCAGATAGAGCTCAGAAAACAAAAAACAGCAAGAAATCCTGAAGCCTGAGACATTATCCCCCACATCTCGAGGGCAGAGCACTAATGTAAAGTTAACAGCCAAGAAATAGGCCATTTTAAAAAGAGCAAACAACAAAGAAAGAACATGATCATAGATGACTACTATGGTAATAGAGAAGATCAGGCTTGAAACTCATAAGAAGAAAATTAAGTCAAAATATCTACTTGTTAAGCCACAAAGAAAAATGTAAAATGGTCACAAGCCAAAAAAAAGAGTTCTGGGAGGAGCTTTTAAAAACCCTAAAAATTAAATAAGAAAGGAAAAATTGGAAAAAGAAATGAGAGTAATGCAAGAAAATCAAGAAAATTATGAAAAGAAAGTCAACATTTAAAGACCAAAGGGCATAGGATATGATATTCCTAAGAGCAAAGGATTCTGGGTTTGCAACCAAGAATAACCTAAACAGCAAAGCTGAGTGTAGGTCCATGAGGGAAAAGTGGATATTTAATGAACTAAAGGGCTTTCAGGCATTCTTTTATTTTTATTTTTTTGGCCAGGCAATGAGGGCTAAGTGACTTGCCCAGGGTCACACAGCTAGTAAGTGTCAAGTGTCTGAGGCTGGATTTGAACTCAGGTCCTCCTGAATCCAAGGCTGGTGCTTTATCCACTGCACCACCTAGCTGCCCCACTTTGAGGCATTCTTGAGGAAAAGACTAGAACTGAACAGAAAGTTTGATTTCTAAGAATCAGGAGAAACATAAGAAGGTAAACATGAAAGACTAGTTATGAGGGATTTAATAAGGTTAAACTATTTACTTCTTATATGGGAAAATGATATTTGTAACTCTTAAGAATATAATCATTACTAGAGTAGTTTGAAAGCTGGGGGTTGAGTTGATTATGATGGGATGATCCTAAAAAAAAAATTGGATAGGGAGAGGTAAAATGGAACAAATTATCTCATACAAAAGAGTTGTGGATGGAAGAACTGTTAGAGTGAAGGAGAGGATGGGGTTGAGAGTGAGTGCTGTTGGAACCTTATTCTCATTAGAACTGAGTGAAAGAGGGAATAACATATACATAGAATATAAAAGTCTTCTTAACTTACAAAGAAATAGGAGACCAAGGAGATAGGATAAGGGACTCTTTGAAGGATGTGTGGATTAAGAAACAGAAGGACAAAGCTTTAGGATAAGAAAGAGGTTATTAGAAGGGTGTGTGAATTAGGGAGGTCAGAAGTAAATTAGATTTTTGAGAAGAGATGGAATAAAAAGAGAGACAAAGAAGGGTAAATAGTGAGGAAAAATAGAATGGAGGGAAATACACAATTAGTAATTATAGCTTTGAATGTGAAGGGGATGAACTTACTCAGAAAATGGAAACAATAGTTGAATGGATCAAAACCCAGAATCCGACAATATGCTGTTTATATGAAACATATTTTTAAATGAGAGATACATGTAGAGTAAAAATAAAGGGCTGAAGTAGAATTTATTATGCTTCAACTGATGTTTTTAAAAAGCAAGGTATAATAATCATGATGTCAAAAGAAGTTAAATCTAAAATAGGTTTAATTAAAAGAGATAAGCAGGGAGACTATATTATATAAAAGGTACCATAGATAATGAAATAATATCAATACTAAACATATGTACCAAAATATTGTAGCATCCACATTTTTAAAGGAAAAGCGAAATGAATTACAGGTAGAAATAGCAAAACTATGATAGAACTAGATAAATCGAACTTAAAGATAAATAAGAAAGAAGTCAAGGAGAAGAATAGAATTTTAATAAACTAGATATGATAGATGTCTGGAGAGAATTGAATGGGAATAGAAAGGAATATGCCTTTTCCTCAATGGTACAAGATACTTTTACAAAAATTGATTATAGGGGGCAGCTAGGTGGTACAATGGATAAAGCACTAGCCCTGGATTTAGAAGGACCTGAGTTCAAATCCAGCCTCAGACACTTGACACTTTACTTAGTTATGTGACCCTGGGCAAGTCACTTAACCCTCATTGTCCCACAAAAAAATTGATATATAAAACTTTATAGTCAAATGCAGAATAGCATAAATATTATATAAACCCTTTTAATGCAATAAGATTTCATTTAATAAAGGACCATGGAAGCAGATAAAAAGTAATTGGAGACTAAGTGACCTAATCTAAAAGAATGAATGGGTTAAAGAACAAGTCTAGAAACAAATAATTTTATTAAAGAGAATGATAATAATGAGACAACATTTAAAAACTTGTGGGATGCAGCAAAGATATTAATCATGAATATTTATATCTCTAAATGCTTACATAAATAAAATAGAGAAAGAACAGATCAATGAATTGGATGTGCTGTTAAAAAAATACTAGGAAAAGAACAAATTAAAAATCCCCAATCGAACACCAAACTGGAAATCCTGAAAACTTAAAAGTGAGATTAATAAAATTGAATGTAAGAGAACCATTGAATTAATAAATATAATTAGAAGTTGGTTTCATGAAAAAAACCCAATAAAATAGATAAAGAGAAGAAAACCAAATATATAATTTGCCCAGATTAACAGAAGATGAAACAGAATATCTAAACATATTCTGGAAAAAGAAATTAAACAGACCATAAATGAGCTTCTTAAGAGAAAAGCATTAGAACCAGATGGATTTACAAATGACTTCTACCAAACATTTAAAGATCAATTAATTCTATTATTAAATAAATTATTTGGAATTATAGGCAAAGAAGGAGTACTACCAAACTCCTTTTATAAAACAATTGTGTCGATACCTAAACAAGAAGAGCAAAAATAAAGAAAATTATAGACCACTTTCACTAATGAATATTGATGCAAAAATCCTAACTAGGAGACTACAACAAAATATCACAGAGATTATATTGTTGATCAAGAGGAAGATAGGGCTGGTTCAATATGAAGAAAACTATTAACATAATTGTTTATATTAATAACAAAAATCATGATTATGTCAATAGATACAGAAAAAGCTTTTGAAAAAATATAACACCCATTTCTATTAAAAAGTGCTTGAGGGGCAGCTAGGTGGCACAGTGCATAGAGCACCGGCCCTGGATTCAGGAGGACCTGAGTTCAAATCTGGCCTTGGACACTTGACACTTACTAGCTGTGTGACCCTGGGCAAGTCACTTAACTCCAATTACCTCACCAACCCCCCCCCAAACCAAAAAACATTTGAAAAAATCATATAAATGGATTTTTCCATAAAATGATAAGAAGCATCTACCTAAAATTATCAGCAAGCATTATCTGTAATGGCGATAAACAAGAAGCTTGCCTAGTAAGATCAGGAATGAAAGAAATATGCCCATTATCACCATTATTATTAAGTATTATACTAGAAATGCTGACAATATAGAAAAAGAAACAGAAGGACTTAGAATGGACAATAAGGTAATAAAACTTCTTTTTGCAGATGATATGATGGTATACTTGGAAATCCTAGAGATTTAATTTAAAAAGTGGTTGAAAAAATAATTTTAGCAAAGTAGCAGGATATAAAATAAATCCACAAAAATCATCAGCATTTCCATATGTCACCAACAAAGCTCTGCAAAAAGAGATAGAAGGGGACAAATCATTTAAAATAACTATAGAGAATATAAAATACCCAGAAGTATACCTGCCAAGATAAACCCAGGAGCTATATGAATATAATAATAAAACACTTTTTATACAAATAAAATCAAATTTAAGTAATTCAAGAAATATTCATTGTTCATGAGTGGGCTGAGCCAATATAAGGAAAATGACAATTCTACCTAATCTATTTAATCAGTGTCATCCCAATTAAATTACCAAAAACATTTTATTGAACTAGAAAAAATAATAACAAAATTCATTTGGAAGAACAAAAGGCCAAGAATATCAATGGAATTAATGGAAAAATTTAAAGGGAGGCTGTCTAGCAATACCAGATCTTAAATTGGTAATTATCAAAGGCAGTAATTATCAAAATTATCTGGTACTGGCTAGGAAATAGAATGGTGGATTAGTGGAATAGAATAGATATAGAATACACAGTAAATTATTATAGTAACCTTGTGTTTGATAAATATAAAGATTTTGGGATAAAAATTCACTATTTGGTAAAAATTGTTGGGAAAATGGGAAAGCAGTCTGGCAAAAATTAGGTACAGACCAATATCCTACACCATTTACCAAGATAATGTCAAAATGGATACATGGCCTAGGACATAGGTATAGAGTTTGGAGAACAGGCTACATACCTTTCATAGAACTATGATTTTTGTGGTGAAAGAAGACTTCAAAATCTGCTGACACTTTCTCTCCCCTGTGGGGACCAATTTTTAATTAGGGAGTGTTAGCTAAGTGGCTTGCCACAATATTGGGGCAAGGAAGGAGACCAGCAGCCTCCCTCAAAACAGAACCGGATTTATTTTAACAAGAACGAACTTAAAAAAAAAACACAAACAGGATCAGTAGGATCAAGGGAAATGAAATAAAATGGGGAAAGGGAAATTATACAACCTGAGAATACCACCGTCCAGGAATCAGCTGAGAATAAGCAGCAGAATGCCTGTCACCTTCCAGCTTCCACCTAGAATGCCCGATTCTCCTCCCCCAATCCCAGAAAAACCCCACACAGCCCCAGCCAATGGGATGGCCACTCTGACAGTCACATGACTGCCCTCACTAGGCTTCCAATCATTATAATTTTGCCAGGCCTATGTAGGCATCGGTGAGTGGTGATGACATGAGGTGCCAGTGCCATGGCAACAGCTACAACCAGTGGGTGGAGCACCATGCAGTTTGTGGATCCCCAGGCCAGTTCACACCGAGGCATAAAAACCTCAAATAACAATTAATTCTTTACACCCTAAAGCAGTTGTTCAATTGTTTCAGTTGTGTCCAACTCTTCATGATCTCATTTAGAGTTTTCTTGGCAGACAGCTCATTTTACAGATGAGGAAAATGAGACAAACAGGCCTTGCCCAGGGTCACACAGTTATTAAGCATCTAAGGCTGGATTAGAATTCAGGTCTTTCTAACTCCAGGCCTGGGACTCTATTCACTGCAAATAGCCTTCAGACCTTTCACAGAATTGTATTTTTTTTTGTTGTGAAAGAAAACTTCAAAACTTGGGGAACTTTCCCAAAATCAGAGCAGGTAATAAATTTGTAATTTATCATAATGATTTTTTAATACTTTAAATGTTGGAAGAAATGGCAAAGGGAATCCTTTTTCTGGACCTGATTCTGGTCAACAAAAAGAAACTAGTTATTGAAGTAGAAATGGCAAGAATCTTGAGGGTTATGTTGAGGACAAGAGAAAAATCAAAGAAGGAATAGGACCACTATATGGTCCAGAGGCATAGAGGTTCAGATATATGGGTTGATGATAATGGATGGTGGTAAGAAGGCTGACCTACTTATATTGTTTTTGTTCCTTCTTGCAAGGAGAATATTCTTTTTTAAAAATAGTATTTTATTTTCTCCAATTACATGTAAACAAAATTTTTATCATTTATTTTTTATAAGATTTTGAGTTTCAAATTTTTCTCCTTCCTTCCTTCCCCTCCGTACTCCCTAAGATGGTGAACAATTTCATATATATATATAATTTCCATATAGTCATGTCGTGAAAGAAGAAAGAGAAGAAAAGGAAAAATTACCAAAAAATAAAACAAAAAAGGAGACTTCCATCTGCATTCAGACTCCATCAGTTCTTTCTCTGGATGCATTTTCTATCATGAGTCTTCTGGAATTGTCTTACATCATTATATTACCGAGAAGAGCTAAGTCTATCACAGTTCATCATCCTACAAAGGTGCTGTTACTATGTACAGTGTTTTCCTAGTTCTGCTCATTTCACTTTGCATCCATTCATGTAAGTATTTCTAGGTTTTTCTGAAATCCACTTGCTCATCATTTATTATTGCATAATAGTATTCCATTATATTCATATGGCACAACTTGTTCAGCCATTCCCCAGTTGATGGGTATCCCCTTAATTTCCACTTCTTTGTCACCACAAAAAGAGCTGGTATAAATATTTTTGTACACGTATGCCCTTTTCCATTTTTTATGATCACCAAAGAGAATACCATTTAGATAATAGAGAATAGAATGAAAATGGCTAGCAGGGAATGGAACACCAAGATAAATGAGTAAATAGTCATGTAGCTTCTTGATGATTTCAATGAATTCAGGTCACCAGGCTGAGATGAACTATATCTTTGATCACAGAGATGCCAAACCCTCCTCCTGTAGCCTGCATTGTGGGCTACAACACTCCCAAGTATTACTTGAACCAGATTAAAATGTAATTAGGAAAATATTTAACAAAATAAATAAAAATTCAACAAAACATAGATAATGTTAATATGTAATTTTCTAAGTCAATATGAAGCCAACAAGGATCCTTAAATATAGTTTGGTGGCCTTGTTTCTGTTTCAGTTTGACACCATTGCCTTAGAATACTGAAAAAAGTGGCAGATGTAATTGTTGAGTTGCTGTCAATGATCTTTAAAAGATCTTGGAGACTTGGATCTGTACTAAATGACTAGAAAAAGGCAAATGTCCTATGTTTTAAAATGGGAGCTTAAGACTACTGAATTTAACTTCTCTTTCTGGAAAAATTCTAAGGTATATTATTAAGGGGATTGTGAGTCCTCAGAAAAGAAGCACTGCTCACTAAAAGCCAGCATGGCTTTATCAAGAACAGGCCATTCTAGCCCAAGATTCTTGTGTCACAGGCTTCTTTGTTATTCCAGTGAAGCCTTCTCATAATAATGTTTTTAAATGCATAAAACAAAATACATAGGATTACAAAGAAAACTAATTACAATGTAGTTCCCAAAATATTTCAAAGACAAGCTTATATACCCCAGGTTAAGAAGCTCTCTTTAACGAGACTGACCTATTTCCTTTTTTGATAGTTTAACCTAACAAACAAAGGGAATGATGTAGGCAAAGTCTATCTGGATTTTAGCCAAGATTTTCACAAAGTCTCACATGTTATGCTTGTGGATAAGATGGAGAGAGACAGACTACGTGGTAGTACAAGTAAGTGATTTAGAATTGGTTCAATGACCAGATTCCAAGAGGAGTCATCAATGGCTCAACAGTTAGCTTGGAGGATGGTCTCTATTTCAGTCAACAAGTATTTAAATGCCTACTATGTGCTAGACACTGGGGTTACAAGTAAAAGAATTAAACGATCTCTCCATACATACCAGGAATGGGGAATATCCGGGGCAATGGCACAAAGACAGGAGGGTCATGTATTAGGAACAGAGAGACCAGTTTAACTGGATTGCTGAGTGAAGGAGGAAGAGTAATGCCCAGTTAACCTGATAAGATAGGTTGAGGCCAGGCTGTATATGGTTTTAAAAACTGAAAAGAGGTATTTTAATTTATTCTAAAGATAATTAGAAGTCAATGAGGTTGGTTGAGTAGGGGAGTCACACAATTGGATCTCCACTTAAGGAAAATTACTTTGGCAGCAGAGTACAGGATGGACTGAAGTCAGCGGAAACTCAAGGCAAAGAAACCAATTAAAAGGTGGTTGCAATAACCTAGGTGAGAGGCAATGAGACTTTTGCTTTTGTGGACTGAACTTGAGTGTTTTCTTTCCTTAATGGAAGAAAGACTTACTGTTGTTGTTGTTGTTGTTTTAATTTTTAATTTATTTTTTTTTTGCAGGGCAAAGGGGGGGTTAAGTAACTTGCCCCAGGGTCACACAGCCAGTAAGTGTCAAGTGTCTGAGGTCAGATTTGAACTCAGGTACTCCTGAATCCAGGGTTGGTGCTTTATCCACTGGACTGCCTAGCTGCCCCTGTTGTTGTTGTTTAATGGCAATAGTTGTGTAATTTGGTTTTGAGATAAAGTCTTTATGTGGTAGTTGTACCATTTGAAAATGCCTGTTGTCCAGCTGAGTATTCTACATGCCTTGATTGAATAAACTTTTGGGATTAGCCTGATGTTTCATTTCTCAGTGGCCATTGCCATGATTCCGGGGCTCCCTTAGATCATGTTTGCCCATGGTTGTTACTAAATCATGTGCTGGATATAAATGAAGATATTTAAATATTTAACGCTTAGAGAATTAAATAATTGCTCTTTGCCTCAAGTATTTAATTTTGATTTAGCAATTGTTTTTCCAAGTGATATTCACCTTTGGGAACAATAGGTAGAGTTAGATTTTAACTATTTTATTCTGTTCTTCATGCAGCAGTCTTTGATGCTGCCCTTCCCCTTCAGTCCAAATTCTCATCTGGCAGACTTGAGTTTGAATCCTATCTCAGATGTTTATTAGCTGTTTGACCTTGGGCAAGTCATTTAACCTTAGTTTCCTCATTTTAAAAATGGGGATAGTAATAGCATCTACCTCACAGGGTTGATTTGAGGATCTAAGGAGATAATAAATTTAAAGTGTTGTACAAGCCTTTCAATACTAGATAAGTGTTAGCCATGATTAACACATCATATAGGCTATGATGTTTCTTTAAGGTGCCACTATTGGCTTTGAAGGCAGCACAATGCAGTGGACAGAACACTACCTTGAGAGTCACAGGACCTGAATTCAAGATCCTGCCTCTGGCACTAAAAACCTGCATGGTGTTGGGCAAATTCCTTTTCCTCACTAGGCCATATGTTTCATCTGTAAAGTGAGGGCCATGGATCAGATGGCTTCTGAAACACCTCCTAGCTCTAATTCTGTGACCTAAGAACAGAAAATCTGGGAACTTTAATAAACAGGAGCACAAGCTGCTTGAAAGAAAGTTTAGGCCTGAAATAGAGGAACAAAAAGGATGTTTGGTTTGTGCTGTCACTGGTATCATGTGAATGGTTACTTCAGTGGGGCCTTTGGGATCTCTTAGATATTCATTTGAATTTGAACTCCCCAGGAAGTTGTTGCCAAACAATTCTGAGGGAAAGTGCTAGTTTCTGTTATCCATTCCCCAAGTATGATAGCGGCACTGCTTTTGTTTACTTTCTGAAACCACATAAAGTATATCAGGATTCTACAACCATAGCAATATATTTGTAGCAGTATGTGTATTATATGCATGTACGTGTGTATGCACCTGTAGTCAAAGAAGCAATTTGCTCATTTATCAGCATGGGGATATCCATTCCACTTTTGGAGAGTTTTAAATACTACTCATTTGTGGGGTTCTTTCCATACTTCAAGCCTCTTTGCAGTCTCCAGCCACTATTCTAGTTATGTCTTGTGGGGCCAAACAGAGCAAATCTAATCCCTCTTAAAATATGAGTAAGCTCCTATTTATACCATCTTCATTCCTTGAAAGTCACACTTACATGCATTCAAGGATGGTGGAGGTCAAAAGGAGAGGCAGGTGTGTGTAGACCTACCTTTCCTGACTGCCACATTTGTAATTAATTCTGTTTTCTGCCTAACTCCCACAGTCATCACTGAAGGGAGAAATCATTGTTTAATTCTTTTTTTTTTTTAAATTTTTGGTGGGGCAATTGGGGTTAAGTGACTTGCCCAAGGTCACACAGCTAGTAAGTGTTAAGTGTCTGAGGTTGGATTTGAACTCAGGTCCTCCTGAATCCAGGGCCTGTGCTCTATCCACTGTGCAACCTAGTTGCCCCAGGGAGAAATCATTGTGAAGAGGAGGCCCAACATCCTTATTATCATCATAACAACTGCTAACCAACTGCCACCAAAAAACATATAGGCACAAGAACTCTGGGAGTGGCAGCATGCCCCCAGATCACCATTCCTGCTTCTAGTCCAGTCCTCATGGCCATCATTCAAGGAAGCAATTCCTAGGGAGAAGGGGCCAGCCGTCTCCACCAACTGCCAACAAACTGCTACACACAGGATAGGAAAATTAGCCTAGCAGAGCAGCAAAGCACCCAGAGGGAGAGACAGAAGGACATATATGCCAAGCAAGTCAAACTAGCTTCACTACCTGGTCCTCTGCCTTCCTTCAGTTCTCTGATATGGATAGATCAGGGCCCAGAGTTCAGGATCCTTGGGAATAGCAATGTTTCCAGCCCAGTGCCCTCAGACATCATCCTGGGAAGTCACCCCTGTGGAAATGTAGCCTGGAAATTGCTCCTGGAGATGCTACAGCCACAGCTGCTGAAGACCAAGAAAATAAAGTTCTTGCCACTAAAGTCTCTGGCCCTGTAAAATGGTTCAACATCAGAAACTGATATAATTTTATCAGTGTAAATGACATCAAAGAAGAGGCATTAACATCTGCTTTGCCTTTTCACCTTAAGGAAAATTTCCATCTGACCACAGTTAAAACTTTCCATGTGTGTTGTCTCCTTCATTAGAATTTTGAACTCCTGGTGAACAGGGACTGACTGTCTTACTTTTCTTTTTGCATCTCTAGAGCTTAGCACAGTGCTTTGTACATAGTAAGCAATTATAATTCATTCATTCTGAGTTTGTCTAACTTGCCCCTAGTTAGCAAAGATAATTATTTAAAATAGTTTGCCTCCTTTTGTAGTCAAATTTCTAGAAAATGTAGTGCTCCCTTCTTTTGTCCTCCCACTCACTTCTCAAGCCTTGGATTCCTGGACATTATCACTCAACTGAAATGACTTTCTCCAAGGATTTCAAGGATCTCTCTCTAATCACCAGGTGGCATTATTAGCCACTCTCTTGATCATGTTCAACATCAGGTGTTGGGAGTCTTATGCTCACTCAGGCAGTTTGCTCACACTAATGGTTCACAGAGAGTCACCAACTCTTTTCTCCTCAGCTCACCTCTCTCAGTGGCCACAATGATTCACTGTACAGTAGAGATATGGATTATTGTGGATTTACCCAATCAGAATCAGGTCTTGAGGCCTTTCCTCTGACAAACTCCACTTCTTTCCTGAACTTGCTATATTTTGCTGAGCCCTAATCACATGACCATAGAGTAAAAGAGTTGCCTACAGGCAAGAACAGAGAAAATATGATCATCTATATGTAGTACTTTACTTGGCACAGAATTAGTGACAATAGTAAACATTGTAAAACATACATTGCTCAGCTTCACTCTCTGCCATCATCTTTCAGACCCAGGCTTGAGCTAAGTTTTGAAGAAAACTAGATATTGTAAGATGCAGACACGAAGGATGTACATTTCAGGCATGAGAGACAGCTTGTGCAAAAGCAGAGATGGAGTGTCATTTATGACATGTATGATGGACCTACAAATGGACCAGTTGGGCTATATCATAAAAGGTGTGAAGGAAAATAATGTAGGCTAATTTGGGAAAGATAGGTTGGAGACAGATTGTATACAGCTATTAGACTTTAAGTTCCTTGAGGGCAGGGACTGTCTCTATTTTGAATTTGTATCCCCACTGCCAGACACAATACTTGCCACATACTATGCATTTTAATAAATGCTTTTAATCAAACACTCATTTGAATAAGTATTTCATAGTCAAGAAGAATATATGGGAATTGATTAGGGGAGTTTCCTGATTAATTACTTTAACTAGGTGAGCATACCTCTATTCAATCAACCAATCAACTAAAGGCCTTTCATTGCTTTTGTTGAGACTTATCCATGCTCTGTGGGATTTGTTTAAATCCAGAAAGCATAAGCTAGAGATAAAAAGCATTAACATCTCAATCACTAGGGGAACCCCCACTATTTCTAGTGATAATTTGAATTTCCAGTTTCCCTTATTCTCTGCTGCTCTTTGGATGCATCAGTCTCTCCTTTCCCTGTGAAAAGTGACAAAGACCATTTTGGGAAGTACTTCTAATAATCCCCCTCTTCCCCAGCACGTGGAACAGTGTGTGGGAAATAGTATTTGCTTAATAAATACTTGTTTGGCAACTAGGTGGCACAGTGGATAAAGCACCAGCCCTGGATTCAGGAGTACCTGAGTTCAAATCCGAACACAGATACTTGGTACTTGCTAGCTGTGTGACCCTGGGCAAGTCACTTAACCCTCATTGTCCCACCAAAAAACCCCAAAAAAACCAGAAAGAAAGAATACTTGTTGACTTAACTTCACCTGATATCAAAATTACTGGTCTGATAGAAAATCATCACACCATGTTCCAGCTATCCCTAGATTTCTGCCTTGCAATTTGCTGCCAGCTTTATAACACCAGAGTGTTCGGTGCTAGGCCAGGGATTATGTGAATGCTTTGTACACTTGTTGATATTCATCTGTTACCTGGCAGCCCAGGTGAATTTGCTATTCAATATTTCAGGTGCTAGCTCTAGGAATATTGTCCTAGGGAGTTCAATGCAGGCATCAAGTTTTACAGCCATAACCCTAGGAGTACCAGTTAGTCAACTACCACATTAAGTATCTACTATGTGCCAGGCACTGTGCTAAGTCCTGAGAATACAAAACAGGCAAACAAACAAACAACAAATCCAGTCCCTAATTTCAGGAGCTCATCATGTAATGGGGGAGACAACACGAAAATATATAAACAAATACCTACAGGATACGTTGGAGATAATCAGACGGAAGGCACTAAGATTAAAGAGGATTGGGAAAGGCTTCTTGCAGAAGGTAGGATTTAAGATGAGAAAGAAGTAAAGGGAAGTTAGGAAGTGGAAATGAGGGGAATGTACCAGGCATAGGAGTGAAAATGTCTGGAGTTGGGAGATGGCGGAATAATAAGGAAGCAGCATCATAGGATTTCACAGTATGTGGAGGGGAACAAGGTGTCAGATGACTGGAAAGGTAAGAAGGGGCCAGGTTATGAAAGACTTTACCTTTCATAATAATCAGTGACATTGAAGAACCAAAGAGTGAAAATGAGGAGGAGGGGAGAGATGCAGAGTGCTATCTATACCCTTTTAAAAGTAAAAGTCTGTTGAGAGCTGTTGACTTAGCATGACACTGATGGCTCACCTTTATTCCCTTCCCTTCCCCCTTCCCCCCGCCCCCCAACACTGGCTATTCAGCTATGCAGTTTTGGGTCTCTGGCTCCTAAAGATACAGAAGCTGCAATAGAAGGGAAAAAAAACCAAACCAGGCACCTGCTGCCCATTGGGAGATTGCCACAGCAAGTGTTATAACAGTATGTGCAAAATAAACATTTGTTTAATGAATGAATGAATGACTTATCTAGTTGTAAGGTCTTGATTTATCCACAAGTGGATTAATATTCTTTGTGAATTATCCATGGCTACTCCAAGCCTCCTCCTCTCCCACCCTATTTAAGTCACAAGCAATAAGGGGAGCCACTATCTGGACCTGATGCTGAAGTAAAAACAAAAACAAAAACAAAACAACTAGAACATTGGGAGGAAGCTGACCATAATCATTTTTGAGGGAGGAAAGCCATGTGGGCTCTGAGACTGAACATAAATTTTGATTAGCTCATTTTTCTCAAAGAATTCAGGGGAAAGGGTATGTAGGATTCCATGAATTAAAATTCTGCAGAGGAAATAATCTCTCAAGAAAAAAATTCTGTTAACACAAACAATGCTACTAGTCAGGAAGAAAAGGGAAAGTTGTCGAAAGAGACTTTAGATTATTTTATTGATATGTCAAAAGAAAATGTGGTCTATGGCAGTCTTTATCATTTGGCACTCTGTGTACTGTTCACATAGAGCAGCAGGTTATGTCCTAAACTCAATACCATAGGAAATCCTTCTGCACATATTCCGGCCTGGCTCTGTCAATAGAACATTTGAAAATGACAGTTCCACAATAGCTCAATATCTAGGCTTTAAAAAACACACATTTTCAAAGTCCTAATTGGTATAATGACCTGTAATTTTCTTTTCTTTTTGGCATCACAAACTTTAAATCTTTTACTTTGGATTTACTGTAATCACATAATTGTCAGATATTCCTGAGAGGTTTTAAAAGGTGGTTTTGATGCCATGTTCCTCAATTAATTGACCAATATGCTTCCATTATGTGTAATTTGTTGTGATTCTGACTTGCCTGTGAAAAGTCCATGGAGATTTCAACAATACCCTTTGAACCTTTGTTTCTCATACCATGGAATAAATGCTAATTTCTATTCAAAAGATAAAATATTAGGGAAGTACAGAGAATGATCTTTTCATTGTGCATGACACCCCATGTAAATCCCATCTCTTTCTCATCTCAGACCAATATTGTGCCTATTCCTTTCTTCTCTGTCCCATGACTGGACCTATGATTTCACCCATATGGGTAGCTCCCTGGGAGAAAATTGTCTTCTAATGAACTCTGTGCCAGGCACTGTGCTAAGCCTTGGGGATTCAAAGGCAAAGAAACCTCAAACCCAAAACAACAAAAACCCTGTCCCTGTTCTCAAGAAGCTCACAATCTAATGAGGGTAGATTGGTCCCTACTCTGCAACATGTGGGCATGTGTGCACAGGACTGAGAAGTTAAGTGATTTAGGATCATAGATTTAGAACTAGAAGGGATGTTATAAGTCATCTCCTTCAACCTCTTTATTTTACAGATGGGGAAAACGAGGTCCAGAGAAGTTACAGGATTTGCCCAAGTTCACACATGAAATAATTGGCAGAGTGTGAATTCAGACTCTAAAGCCAGGAAGACCTGAGTTTAAATTTGGCCTCAGACATTTACTGGCTGTGTGACTCTGTCCATGTCACTTAACTTCTCTAAAACCTTAGTTTTCTCATCTATAAAATTGGGATAATTAATTAGCTAATTAGCCAATTAATTAGCACCTACCTACCAGGATTGTTGTGAGGTTAAAAAGAGATAATCTTTGTAAAATGCTTTGCAAACCTTAATGCATTATATAACTTCCAGTTATTACTATTGCTTATTCAATTTTATTGTTTTACTATATATTTTCTTAAGTTTTTCTTTGGAGATCCTTTTTCTCTTTGGTTACATCTGATAATAGCATTTAATTAGTAATAATTATAAAGCCCTCCTTTAATGTCCTTCTTTGATATCTTATCATCGTGTAGAGGTGAATCTGGGTTCTTTTACTTTGTTATTGTAATTGTTATTATTACTAGTGTTATAGATAATTAAAAAATATTTATTTTGTCTTTTCTTTTTATATCATATTCATTGCCAAATAGATCTACCCTAAACCCTGTCACTCAGTGAACCTTCCTTTGTAACAAAGATTGAAAGAGAAAAAGGGAAAAAAATACATTAGCAGAACTGAGCAACTTGCACATTGACTACATCTGAAAGCATATGGAACCCCCTATTCTCTCTATTTCACCAATGAAAGGAGGAAAGAACATTTCTCTATGGTTTTCCAGGGTCAGACTTGGTTATTAAATTTGCCCAGTATTCAGTTTTGATCTTGTTATTTGCGTTTACATTGTTGTAATTAATCATTGTATGTTGTTCTGCTGGTTCAGGTTGCTTTTTCTCTGCATTGATTCACTGAAATGTTCCCACATTTCTCTGAATTCTTCATTTTTGTCCACTCATAGCAGCAGCAAGGTAATACTCTATGACATTTAGGTACCACAGTATGCTAAGCCATTCCCAAAGTGATGTGACCCTGAATTCTTGAAATCTTTGCCAGTGGTGCTTAAGCTCTGGTTGGTCCTATTGGTAGGAATTGATTGGAAAGTCTTCACATGCCACCTCAGCAATAGTCTTTATGTCAGTCATCTGAGGGCTAGCCAAGAAGGTTGGAGATGGCCATCGCCATGATTGTTTCAGGATGATGGATTTCTTGGCTACTCTCAAAGAGTAAAAGGGTTGGAATTTGTGTTGATGGAGGGAATTACCCACACTGGTAAAGTCATGGGTATATAAAGAATACAAAACTTTACCAAAAGGGGCATCATAAAAGAGTAATTATTTCAACAAATACTTATTGAGTACCATGTGTTATGCTTGGTACTGTAAAGGATGCAAGGTGAATAAAACATAATTTCAGCCCATAAAGAGATTAATATGCATTCTCATTGTGCACTGGAAGGAGTAGGTAAAGTGGGGTGGCATTCTGCTTTCCAGATGACATCACACTATCTTCTACATTACACCATCCCCTACTTTAAAAACTATCCCTTATCCCCTTTAACACATTTTCTACCTAGCTTAAGGGAATGGGCTAACTTTCAATGATTCAGAATGTTAAGGAAATTATAACATTTAGTGCCGGAAAAAATGCTTGTGCATTTGCAATGTTCTTAAGAGTTCAGAAATATTAGAATTGCATGAAATGTATTTAATTACCTGTACACTGCAGCATGTTCATTCTCAGGCAGTCTTCAAAATAAAAATATTGTAATCATTACCTATAATGTCTTGTCAATTTCTTGTCTATTGTTTCTTCATTAGCCATTTTCATGCCTTATATGAACCTTGGATTGTAGAAAGCAGGACCCAGTCAGGAAGAAGAATGCCATCAGAAATCCTTACTTTGCCACACATGGCTGCCAACTTTTATTTTGGAGAATGCTAGAGTAGAAATGTGTATGTCTTAAAACAGTTGGACACATAAACAATGTCAGGATATCTCTAGATGTTTTATGGTGAAACCTAAGCTAATTTCCTGCTTAGACTATTAGAATATATCCCAGGGAATTAGTCCAATGTAGATGACTTATTGAGACTCAAGTATTAGAAAGGATAATAGTTATTTTCATAGTATATTGAAAATAAGTATTTTTCCATATTTATATAAATATAATTTCCTCCCCCAATTGCATATTTAAACAATTAAAAATATTTTTATTAATGTTTTGAGGGGGCAGTTAGGTGGTGCAATGGATAAATTACTGGCCCTGGATTCAGGAGGCTCTGAGTTCAAATCCAGCCTCTAGACACATTGGAAGAACTGTATGAAGAAGTCACAATAAATGAGTTCAGAAGTACAATGTGACATGGAAAACAAATAATAAATGTAGAATTTGTAGTTCTTTCCTTAGAAATACATACATATGTGTGTGTGTGTGTATAGCTAACATTTATATAGCATTTGGGATGTATGAGGTGTTCAGGGAGGACTAGTACCCCTGGTGTGAGTGCTTGCTGAGCCCTTTTCAGGGCTGCTCATTCACCTTTGGTGTCTACCTGGCACTCAACTCTCACCTGTGCCTCCAAGAAGCTGTGGTATGCACAGTAGCCACGTGCCATCTTGGTAGATGGGCTAAACCAGGGTGAGGACAACCTCAGACCTGTTGGTGAATTAGTGGTATGTCTACCCCAAGCACGTGAAGACTTCCCCCAGTTGAATGAGGGGATAAGAACAATTTATTCCAAGGGCCATGAAGGCAACTGAAGCATGCATTGTGGAGTACTTAGAGCTTGATCAGACAACAAAGACACTAAGGTCATCCTCCCCATCCTGGGTCATTGCCACTTCTGACTTTTGTCCTCCCATTGGGCAATGACTCTGGAAGAGAGAGTGAGGCTGATGACTTTGCTCAACTCTGCCTCACTTAAATTCAATTCACATTCAAGTCAAGATATCACCCCATGATGTCATCATGGGTCCTCTTTGAAAATGAAGGGCAAAAAACAACAAAAGCAAAAAAGCACTTACTATGTGCTAGGCACTAGGCTAGGCACTCTACAATTATTATCTCATTCAATCCTCACAATAAGACTGGGAAGTAGACACTATTATTACCTCCATTTTACAGATGAGGAAACTGAGGCAAACAGAGGCTAAGTGACTGGCTCAGGGTCATATAGCTAGTAAGTGTCTGAGGCCAGATTTAAACTCAGGTCTTTCTGACTCCAGACCCTGCACTCTAAACACTCACTGAACATTTTAAAAATTATGTGATAACATTATGATCCAAAATGTAGCTAGCAGTATTGGTATTTATGTATGGGTTCAAACCCACATCATTTCCCCTCTGGACTATTGTAATAACTTTTAAACTGGTCTCTTTGCTACAAATTTCCCCTCTCCAGTTTGTCCTCCACATGGATGTCAAAATGATTTTCTTAAGGTACATATGTCAGTAAACCAGTGACTCCTTATTATGTCTGAGATCAGTTATAAATACCTCTGTTTGACATTTAATGCCATTCATGACACGGCCCTATCCTACTTTCCCAATCTGATTACACATCACTCCCCTTTGTGAACTTGAACACATCCCGACAAATTGGCCTTCTTTCTGTTCATCACACATGGTACTTCATCTCCCTTCTCCATGACCTTGTCTGAGCTGTGCCTCATGCCTGAAATGAACTCCCAAGAGGGACATTTCTGCCATTTAGAATCCCAGCTCCTTTAAGGTTTGGTTCAAGCCTCATCTTGTACATAAGACCTTTGCTAATATTGCCGGCTGCTAATATCTCCCCCCTCCCCATTATATGTTTTATATCTATGTCTAGGTCTATGTTGATCTATAGTTATAGACATAGAGCTATGTTTCCCCCTCCCCCCAGCTAGATTGTAAACTTCTCCCAGGCAAGGACTGTTTAATCTCAGCATCTAGCACTGTGCCTGGCACATAAGTAGGGGATTAATAAATATTTGGTGTTTGATTAGTTGATGGGTAAGACTAAAAATGAAAAATTTCTAACCAGAAGTAATTTCTGAATGCATGAATCGCACCCCCTTGCTTTGTGGTTATATGTACTGAGTTAAAAGCAAACAACAGAATTTGAATCAGTGACCTGGGTTTGAATTTTCTTTCCACCACTTGATGTTTGACCTTGGGCAAGTTACTTAACCTCTTTGATCCACATTTTCCTCATCTCTGAAACAATACCTATCCTGTTTAGAGATGTCTATTAGTGCACCCTAATTAGGTGAGATGATTTTCTTTACCTTTCCTTTCCCTCCCCTGCACTGAGAATATTCCTCTTTTCCTCTCTTCTATTCATTTTAAAGTCATCAAGACAAAACAGAAGACTCCCTGGCCTTGTCCAATTGGGCTTCTTCTGTGTATGACCTCCAATGATGATGATCTGGCTCAAAGAGGACTCATGTATTATCTCCCCATAACTGAATAGAATCAACTTACCCTTGTTTAATCCTTTATAAATGTTCATTCATGTCCACCTTTTTATGTTTCCTCTTAACTCCTATGTTTGAGCTTCAAAGTTTCTCCACAGCTCTCTGGTCTTTTCCTCAGGAATACTTGGAAGTCTTCTATTTCATTAAAGATTCATTTCCCCCCTGCAGCAACTTAGTTTTGCTGGGCAATTTATTCTTGTGTGTATCCATGGTTTTACTATATCTCCCTTATCAACTTATTGTCTCACTCTCCACAGAAGCTCTTCCTACCCTTTTCATCCCTCCTCAAACCTCCTCTGAATCCCCTTTCACCCACTCTTTCTGCTGAAAACCTTGCTTCTTATTTTACAGAAAAAAGTAAAATTCTCTGTGAACTCTTCTCCCTTCTTTCTCACCTCCTAATGCCTTCTGCCATTATTTCTTCCTTCAACCCTGTTTCACATGATGAGGTGGCCTCACTCCTTACTACTTGTTCAAATGATCTCATTCAATCCCTTCTCCTTTAATAGATTGCCTTCTCTATCTCCCTCACTCTTTCACTTATATCCAATCTCTCCCTGTCTACTGCTCATTCCCTATTACCTGCAAACTTATCTCCCATATCTCCCTCATTCTGAAAAAAATCCCTTACTTGATCCTTCCATCCCCACTATCATCCTATATCTCTTTTGCCCTTTGTAGTTAAACTTCTTGAAAAGACCATTCACAATCCATACCTCCATTTTCTCTTGTCATTCTCTTAACTCCTTATAATCCAGTTTCTGATTTTATTACTCTACTAAAACTGCTCTCTCCAAAGGTACTAATGATCTTTTACTTGCCAAATCCAATGTCCTTTTCTCAATTCTCATTCTCCTTGACTTCTCTACAGCCTTTGACACTATTGATCTTGCCTCCTTGATACTCTCTTCTCTCTAGGTTTTTGGGACACTATTCTCTCCTGGGTCTTCTCCTACCTATTGACCCCCTCATTCTCTATCTCCTTTGCTGGATCTTTTTTCAGATCATGCCCTCTCACTGTAGGTATCCTTAAGGGTTCTGCCCTAGACTTTCTTCTTTTCTCTCTCTTTATTACTTCACTTAGTGATCTCATTAGCTCCCATAGATTTAATGACCATTTCAACGCTGATGATTCTTTTCTTTTTTTTTTTTAAAGTGAGGCAATTGGGGGGTTAAGTGACTTGTCCAGGGTCACACAGCTAGTAAGTGTTAAGTGTCTGAGAGGCCGGATTTGAACTCAGGTACTCCTGACTCCTGGGCTGGTGCTCTATCCACTGCGCCACCTAGCTGCACCCCCCCCCCCCCCCCCGCCCCCATCTTACACTTCTAACTGCCTTTCAGGCATCTCAAACTGGATGTTGAATTGTTCTTTATTTCAGTCATGTTCAAATCTTCATGACCCTGTTAGGAGTTTTCTTGGCAAACATACTGGAGTGGTTTGTCATTTCCTTTTCCAAAATGAAAAAAATAACATGGTCCCAGCCCTCAAAGGGGTGTTGTTGTTATTGTTCACTCCTTTCGGTCTCTTCTTGACCCCACTTGAGATTTTCTTGGCAGACATAGTTGGAGTGGTTTGACATTTCCTTCTCCAGCTCAAAAATTTTACACATGAAGAACCAAGGCAAACAGGTTAAGTGACTTGCCCAGGGTCATACAGCTAGAAAGTGTCTCAGGTCAGATTTGAACTCAGGAAGATGATTCTTCTTGACTCCAGGCCCAGCACTCTAGCTACTGTGCCATGTAGCTGTCCCTAAGGATATTGAGTAGACATTCAAAATTCAATATGTTAGAATGAGAATTCACTTTCTTTCCCCTTAAACCCTCCCCCATTTACTTCCTATTACTATAGATGGGAACACCAAGTTCCTGAGGCTTACTGACTAGGAGTCATTCTGTGTTTCTCACAATTTTTTACCCTCCCCTTCCCCTCCCCCCCATCCAAATTGTTGTCAAAATGCCTCCTCTCCTGTGACACTGCTACCTCTAGGGCAGGACCTCATTACCTCACACCTCAATTACAGCAACTGCCTGTTAGTGGGTCAGCCTGCCTCAAGTTGCTCTCCAATCCATTCTCCATTCAGACACCAAAGTGATTTTCTTAAAAGTGTGTATCTGATCATGTCTTACATACCCCCGACCCCCACTCAAAAACCTCCATTGGCTTCCTATCGCCTTCAGGATCAAATATAAAATGCTCTGTTTCAAAGCCCTTTGTAACTTAGTCCCCTCCTACCTTTCCAGTCATTTTAGACCTCACTCCCTGCCAGTACTCTTTATTCCGTTGACGCTGGCTTCCTAGCTATTTCACAAACAAGACACTCCCATCTCTCTGCTCCAGGCATTTTCTCTGACTGTCCTTGATGCCTAGCATGCTTCCCTTTCTCTACTCTGACTACTGACCTCCCTGAATTCCTTTAAGTCCCAACTAAAATCGCCCCTTCTACAGGGATCCTTTCCCAAACTTCTTGTAATTCTAGTACCTTCTTTCTGTTGATTATTTCCTATCTATCCTGTGTACAATTTGCTTTGCTTCTCCCATTAGATTGTAAGCTCCTTGAAGGTAGGTACTGTCTTTTGCCTCTTTTTGTATCCTCAGCACATAGCATACTGCTTGGCACATACTAGGTGCTTAATAAATGTTTATTGATTGATTCTATACTATTATATTCTAAGTTGTCTGTTCCTTTATAGTGGTGGCTGCTAAATCATAGGTGATCCTGACTGTGGCTCTTCAAGTGCTTAAATTCTTTCTTTTTGGCTGCTTGCAGTATTTTTTCTTTGACCTGAAGCTCTAGATTTTGCCTATAATATTCCTGGGAGTTAAAATTTTGTGCTTTCTTTCAGGAGGTGATTAGTGGATTCTTTTTTCTCTGCCTGTTGGTTCTAGGAGATGCGGGCAGTTTTCTTTTGAGATTTCTTGAAATAGAATGTCTAGGCTTTGTTGTTTGTTTGCTTCTTTGTTATGGTACTCAAATAGTCCAATGATTCTTAATTTTTTTTCTTCTTGATCTGTTTTCCAAGTTCTTTCCTCTATTTTTCAGCCTTTTGACTTTGTTTTAATATTTTTTTTTCTGTCTTATGGTTTCATTGGCTTTTATTGGGTTCATTCTAATTTTCAAGAAGTTTGTTGCTTGGATAAAGTTTTGTACCTCTCATTCCATGCTGTTAATTCCCTTTCCAATTCTTTCTTTTGTAACTCATTTTTTCTCCCATTTTCCCCTTGAGCTCTCTCATTTCATTTATAAAAGTATTTTTAAAAAATTTTTAAAAATCTAGTCTCATCTCTTCCAAGAATTCTAGTTGAGTTTGTGCCCAATCTGTTTTTCTGTAAGGCTTTGCTTATATATGTTTTGGAGTAATTTTCTTCTGCATTTCTGTCTTGAGTATCTCTGCCAATGCGATAGCTCCTTATGGTAGGGTTCTTTTTTATTTGTTTGTTTGTCCTTTCTTCCAGCCTACTTCCTGACTTTGTTTTTGAAATTAGGGCTATGTTCTGCCTCACTTTGGGAGGGAAGATCAAGGCTGGTCTTGTTGCTGCCTTCTTGGGGATATTGTTGTGTTATTCCAGAATCTCAGGGACAGGCTGGGGAACCTTTAAGTTTTAAGTGTTACCAAACTGGTCTGATTCAGGGCAAAGTGTGCTTGTTACCTTTTGGTTTGAGTTCTGCAAGTTCCTGACCTGGGTTTTGATCAGAGCAAGAAAGAATGCTGCTGGACACAACCCCTATCAGCCAGCTAGGAAATTTTGCTGCTTCAGAGCAGCAGAACTGAAGGCCTCTCTTTGGTTTGGGATTCCTACCCTGCTTATTCCTCTGTTAGAGGCTAGAACTGTGATCTTGCTCTGCTCCTGGGGCCTGAGCCAAACCACTGCTGCTTGCTTTTGAATTTCCTCTTTTACAGTGTACAGTGCCTACCTACTGGGAACAGCACCCTGCCCCTGTCCCTCCCCCACAACTTTCCATGTACAAGTCCTCTTCTCAGGTTGCCTTCGATCTGTGACCTAGAACTGAGTAGAGGGCAAGAAAGCTGCCAGTTGGTGTTTGGACCCATCACAATGCCCCGGTGGTGTCCTTGTGTGAGTTTAGTATCTCTTCTTTCCTTTGTGCATTGCCTCTTCCTGGACCCCATGTTCCTGCCCAGATCTAGCCCTGCAGTGTCAACAGATCTCCATGTCAGCCTCCCTGTGCAGACCTGGGTAGGACAATGGACGTACTGTAAGTTTTTCTGCAATTCTCTATCAGGATTCAGTCTGGTGCATTTTCTAAATCTACTTAGAGGAGTTTTGTGGACAGAAGTTTGGCTATGTTCCTTCTTGTTATATCTTGGTTCTTTCACCTCTCTTCCCACTGCCTTCCTCCACCTCCACCCCCTCCCCCCAAATCTGTCTCAGAGAATTGAGACACAACTAATATATATATATATACACACACACATATATATACACACGCATACATGCATGCATACATACATCTCTATATTATACATATATTTATATATAGAGAGAGATTTATTTATAAAGAGAAAAATAGATTGACATATTTATAGATCTATCTACCTATCTATCTTTGTAATCCATGAAGTAATGGACAAATGTAAGGTGGAAAGAAGATGGTAAGATCAGTATTATTTTAATATTGTGTGAGGGGGAATTGATCAGATTATTCATTAAATTTATTAGGGGGCAGTAAGGATAAAAGCAATATTATGGGGGACACAGGAGATTGGGCATTTGTCATCTCTTCCTATTGCAGTGGTATATTCAGATAGAAGAGTAAGAGGTGAGGATATCTCTAGGAAGGCAAACAAATTTTGGTCCTAATGGACAGGTGAACACGCAACCTCTTTTTCTTCTGCACTGTCCAAACAACTCACTATAAGGGCAAGGGTCAGAAGGACCCACTTCCCTCTACTTCTCAATACCATAGCTTTTAACCTTACTCTTTCTCTGGCTATAGGGGCTGTGTGGGCAATCCTCTTCTTTCTCTAAGAGGAGTACTACTTAGAAATTCTCCTTCTCTCTAGAAGGTGAGGTCTCTGAGCTCTTGAACTTAAAACCAATCTGAAGGTAATTTCTAAAACTGATATTACCCCAGAAATCTTACAATGGCTAGGGAATCAAAATCCCTCTTTCCTTACCCAGGAAGTTGGAGTTTAGGAATATTATTCACAAACCCCCCACTTAGGAGCACTTGTTGAGTGGGCAAGTCCATTCTAGCATATGCCACATGCTTTTTTAGGGTTCTCTTCTTCCCTTGGCTACTGTCATCTCTTGGGTAAAGAAAATCCACTTTGAGTAGCTTTCTTCTCAGGCTTTGTGGGCAAGCATATCTGTCTTCACTATATACTTCTGTCCCAAGGCAACCACGACCATGTCCTGAGGAAAGAGACTGTACATGCTCAAGACCCTTCCTCCCTCATTTACAGAGCACAGGTTCATTCTGCTAGATATTGACCCAACTTCTAAAGAGGATAAAGGCTAAAAAAGATAAAAGAACCAAGAGTCTGTTCTCAGAGTCTTAAGCTAATCATTTGGAGGGCAGGTCCAGGCCCAGAAACCCAGTAAGGAACTGCTTCCTGGCTTCTTAAGAGGGTGCCAATGGGTACCCTCTTCATTGGGAAGGTGCCCATTAGATGACACAAAGAATCACTACCTTTTAAACCCTTTAAAATCTTTTTTATCATAAAAGTATTTTATTATTTTCCTGTTACATGTAAAGATAGTTTTCAACATTTGTTTCCATGAGATTTTTAGTTCCAAATTTTTTCTCCCTCCCCCCTTCCTCTCCCCCTCCCCCAAACAGAAAACAATCTGATATAGGTTATATATGTATACTCACATTAAACTTATTTCTGTGTTAGTCATGTTGTGAAAGAAGAATCAGAACACAAGGGAACAACCTCGATAAAGAAGAAAACAACCAAAAAGTAGAAACAGTATTCAGAACCCACGGTTATTTATTTCTGGATGTGGAGAACATTTTCTATCATGAGTTCTTTGTAATCGTCTTGGATCATTGGAACACTGTGAAGAGTCAAGTCTATCACAGTTATTTTTTTTTATCATTCTTTTTTTTTAGGTCAGGCAATTGGGGTTAAGTGACTTGCCCAGGGTCACACAGCTAGTAAGTGTTAAGTGTCTGAGGCCAGATTTGAACTCAGGTACTCATGACTCCAGGGCCGATGCTTATCCACTGCACCACCTAGCTGCCCCCAACTCTATCACAGTTAATCATCATACCATGTTGCTGTTACTGTGTACAATGTTCTCCTGGTTCTGCTCACTTTACTCAGCAACAGTCCACTTAAGTCTTTCCAGTAAACCCTTTAAAATCAAATTGGATCAGGGAATTCCCCAAATCCTCCCCCTGCATTGTTATTGTAGCTATTTTTGATTCTGCCTCTTTGTTTCTTTCTTCCAGTCAAAGAGACTTTCATTTATTTAACAAGTTTTGTCACTCTTCTAGTTGCTTTTGTTTGGCTAATTTAGAAGTAAACATGCAGGGGGCAGCGAGGTGGCGCAGTGGATAAAGCACCGGCCCTGGAGTCAGGAGTACCTGAGTTCAAAAAATCCGGCCTCAGACACTTAACACTTACTAGCTGTGTGACCCTGGGCAAGTCACTTAACCCCCATTGCCTCACTAAAAAAAAAAAAAAAAGAAGAAGAAGAAGAAGTAAACAGGCAGTCCTAACTTAAAATTTTTTTGGGGGGGAGGGGAGGAATGTCTTGAAATTAAACACTCCTAGATCTTTAATTTAGTCTGCAACAAGAGTCAGGATTATAATAATGACTAACATTTATATAATATTTTAAAGTTAGTAAAGTACTTTACTTAAGTTCAAAGTTCTTGAGTAAAGCTCTTGTTTGATCCTCACAATAACCCTAAAGGATAGATCCCATTATTATTTCAATTTTATAGACAGGGAAACTCAGGCTGAAAGAGATTAGGTGACTTGCTCAGGGCACTAAGTACCTGAGGCAGGAATTGAATTCAATTCTAGTTCTCTATCCATTAAATCAGTTGCCTTAGAAGCCTGGCAGTCAACATCCCACTTGTGAAAAGTGGTTTACTCCCTTTGGTGGGAATGCCCACACTGGCTAGTCCATGCTTCTTAACCTTTTTGCACTTCATCTTCTTTTCACCCAAGAAATTTTTATGCGACCCCAGTTATGTAGGTATATAAAATAGATATACATAAACTTTTATTGTTGCCAATTTTTTGTGACCCCTGCATTCAGTTATGTGACCCCATATGGGGTTGTGACCCACAGTATAAGAAGCTTTGGTCTAATCAAGGGCCCCCAAAAGTTCCTCTACCAAATAAATAGCTACCTCACACGTTCCACCAATTAAAGTCTCCTTTGGTCACCAAGCTCTACCTTTAAAACATAAATCTTCCTTTGTAAGATTCAACTTGAATGTCTCCATACCTTAGTATTAACTACTCCAATTAAATCAGCCATCTAAGGTCAACCACACCGAAGTAATGGTAGTTTTTTTTTTTATTGGAGAGAGGGAGGTATGGAGAGGACAGTACTGTTCTGCAGTGGGTAAGAGGTGGCAGAGGGAGAGCTTTGAATAACCACAGGTTAGCACATAGATCCTGGTTGACTTGGGGTGAGGATTTAGTGATGGTGAGGAAAATAGGAGTTATTAATAGGTGGATGCCAAAGACAAAAAGCCCCTTTTAAAAACCATGCAGTGTATTTTCCATGTAGTAACAAAAGTCTAGAAACAAAGCATTTGTTTGGGGAACAGTTATACAGATTGTTGTTCATGTAGTTCACGAATGTAATAGACTATTACTACAAATTAAAAGGTTCCTAGAGTTGTGAATTGATCTAACCATTCTGGAAAGCCATTTGGAACTATTTGAAGAAAATGATCAAAATATCCATACCATTTGGCCCAGGGATTCAATTACTGGCATATCCCAAGGAGCCCAAAGGGACAAAGAAAGGTCCCATATACATAAACATATTTATAGTAAGAGGTTTTGTACTGTATTAGTAAAGAACTGGAAATATAGTAGATCTCCATCAATAGGGAAATGGCTAAGCAAATTGTAATAATGCAAAGGATAATCCCAAAGATGAACAATGGACACAAATAGGATACAGTGTATTATCTTCAATGATATATACTCTAATGGGTATAAAGAATGCCATTCATGAAATTTAAGAATAGAAAAGAATTTGCATGAACCATAGAGAGACAGCAAGTGATCAAAACAGATGGACATGCCAAGGACTGCTCTAGTGTTTGCAAAATATTGAAAGAGCTAGAGTTACTTTTCCAGAATGATTGGACCTTTCTGGAGGATTTATGGGAAGATGGGGACAAAAATCATATCATATATGAAAATGTGGATGGATCATACTTTTCATTCTTTCTTTGAAGGCAATCCCACACCACTGAGATTATTCCTTAGAATTCCAGTAGTATCAGCAGTCATCAGTCTTAGTATGCCATATTGAATTCTTACTGAAAATTAGTGTCCTCAGCAAGAGGTATGGAAAGTCTAAAACCTAGTCTGGAGCATTAAGTACCACCAAAATAATTTATTTGGAGGTCATTTTGAAGGGTATATAACTATTCCTTGTTCATTTTTCCTTAATTTTGACAATGCAAAGGTATCTTTAGATAGCACAATTTAGAGACAATATAACCTTCCTACCAATGAAATGATAATGGTGTGAATCATTCAAATCTTGTAGGAGAGATCTCTTCATCCTATTTGTTGTCCCTGAGTAGTACTAATGAGAGACAAGCTTCAAGGGATCTATATTCTACCATCATTTGTTAGAGAGATTACATCTACTAGTGTTTGAGTATTTTGCAAAAGTATTCTGGAGATATTTTTGTGATTTTCATTCATTGAAATAGATGTGGTCACCCTATTGTCAAAACTAAAAATCTTGAAGTCCCATAATATTTATCTCTTACTGAGAGTCATGCCATAAGTAGGCCAGCTGGTCTAAACAAATGGCACCACAATTTCAACCTGATAAAAATAATTAGGGAAATGATTATATATTGACTTATTGAAAAGCCTCATACTGCTTTCCTTTCTACAAGGCCCTTTATCTTTAATCATTGCATTAAATGAGGTTATTTATTAACTATGTTGAACATATTAGGATTTTTTGTTATTGTTCTACACATTTATGAAGGGCTCTTGACAATTTCTTGTGCATTGCTAAAATTATAAGCCTAATATATCAAAACTGGAAAATAGTTGTGATCTTAATTCATTTAAAACAATTGGTGTGAGTTCTGCCCAAGTTTAGTTTTTAGAAAACATGTTTCATTTTTTTTCTCATGGAATTCTCAGAAGGTACTAGTGATGATACAATAATTTGGTTGCCTTATCATTAAATTAATTTAATTATCTTCCCACATATAACTGGATTCAGAGTTACAAAACCTGGGCATTGCCTGTTGTTATCTGTATGAAGTTATGCAAGTTATTTTTCCTCTTTTCATCTTACTTTCCTCATTTGTAAAATGAGTGTGTGACACTCTCCCATGGACTCTGTATGTACTTGTGTAAGAGTGTAATACAGTCTTTTAGAGGGATGGTTTTTTACTGTACCACCTTAGCAACCCCTTTCTAAAAGCTACTAAAGGTTAGCTGACTAAATGACTCTTAACTGATAACTTTGGATCACACACCAATGGTGGCTTGAGCCAATTGCATTAGATGATTATTCCTGACCCCTTAGGGGTATCCCTAGAACCCAGAGGGAGCAAGACAGCTAAACTCTAGGGACCTAATTCTTTAGTGGGAGTGGGAGTTGGGCTAAATATCCTTAAAGCTTATATGGGTTATATGTAAATGAAAGTTCTGCTCCATTCTAATTCAGCAGAAGCTAGAAAATATTGGTTCAGTCACAAGATAACCTTAGGGAATTAAAATCCAACCTCCTCTTCTCTCCCCAAAACTGTGTGTATAACATGGTAATATCAAGCTAAGGATCAAAATCTTCTATCATTATGATCTATTAATAGCAAGTGCTAAATACTTAGCTTTTTAAAAAAGAAGAATTAAACAAGTAGGTTAGAATAGTTAATCTCTGTAAAGAATTCATTGTTATTTGAGGTTTTTATGCCTCCCCAATTAAAAATTGGTCCCCACATCTCTAAGGTCCCGTCTAGGTCTAAATCCTGTGATCTTATAAAAATAAGCCATTCTGTATGAAAAAAAGGACACCACATGAGTTCTGTCTTCCCTGACCATTCCAGCCCACAGTGACTTCTCCCTTTTCTGAATTATGACACTGTTTACTGTTGCTGTATATTCTTTCTAACCCTTTTCTTTCTAACTCTATCACATCTCTCACATTCATCCTCTTTTCACTACTCACAATGTATAGCTTTAGTTCAGGACCTCATCATCTCTCCAGTGTATCATTGCAATGGCTTCCTAATTGGTCTTCCTGCCTTCTCCCCATTCTAGTCTACCTTCCACATAGTTGCTAAAATGATCTTCCTTAAGTGCAGATCTGACCATGCCCCTCTCCTATTCAATCATTTCCAATGACTTCCCATTGCCTTTAGAATACGATATGGGGTCACCTAGGTGGCCCTGCAGTCAAGAGGACCTGAGTTAAAATCTCACATCAGACACTAGCTGTGTGGCCCTGGACAGGTCAGTTAATCCCAATTGCTTTAAATATCCAGGGCCATCTCCAGTCATTTTGATTTCTATCTTGCCACTGGACCCAGATTTCTCTGGAGGAAAGACTGAAGTTGTTGACTTTGCACAGCCCTCCCTCACTTAAAATCCAATTCACTGCAAGTCATGACATCACCCTGATGTCATGGTTCTCTTTGAGAATGAAGGGCAAACAACAAACAACAAACAACAACAGGATACAATATAAACTCCCCTATTTAGCTTTCAAGGCCTTTGACAACTTGGTCTCAACCTATCTCTTTAGCTTTATTATACATTATTCCCTTTCCCATACTCTGTGATCCAGCAAACAAGTACTCTCTGTTCCTCACACAAAGCACTGAATCTGCCAGTCTTTCTACTGGCCATACCTGGTATCTGAAATGGACTCTCTCCTCACATCTACTTGACAGAATCCCTCACTTCTTCTGGGATTTGGCTTGAATAACACCAGTACCACCACATCAAGTCCTTCCTGACCCTCCCAACTACTAGTGCCAAATTATCTTATGTTTTTTTTTTTGTTTGTTTGTTTTGCGGGGCAATGGGGGTTAAGTGACTTGCCCAGGGTCACACAGCTAGTAAGTGTCAAGTGTCTGAGGCCAGATTTGAACTCAGGTACTCCTGAATCCAGGGCCGGTGCTATATCCACTGAGCCACCTAGCTGCCCCTAAATTATCTTATGTTTAATTACATTGTCTTTATTTTCTATATACTTTATATATTTATATGTTGTCTCCTCTGATAGATTTTAAGCTCCTTGAGAATAGGAACTGCTCCATTTTTTTCATTTGTATTTCCAGAACTTAGCACAGAGTAGATATTCCAGAAATGCTTGTTGATTTATATTCCTCTAGTTCCCAGTACAAAAGTTTTTAGCAGCAGACAATTATATAATTTTATACTTGGAAGGGAACTCAGTGGGCATCTGGTCCTATTCATACCTGAAAAAAATCTCTTCTGTGGTATACCTGGAGCACCCTTTCTGGGCTGCTCCCCAGTTTGGCACTTGTAGGTTTTGTCTCAACTGCCCTCAGGTTTATAGACCTTGTGCAACCAAAATGATGAGTCGTGAACCCCCACTTGTGAACTTCTCTTGAAGAGTAAGCCAGTAGATAATTAACTCAAAGGAAAGGTATTTACTAGGAAAGGGCACAGTAAGAACAGTTGCTACAAAACAGTTCTACCACAAACCTGGGATACATTTCCCCACAAATATACATAGCATTTATGGGAAAAGGGGCAAAAACTTGGAATACCATAGTAATGAAGTACATGTTTAGGAAACACATATGACCAAGGTAACTCATGCTTCAAGAACTCAGGTCCTAGATGTCCTCTGTCTCCTCATGGAGTCCTCAAGCTGTTCTCCTTGGTGCATTGCCTTTGCTGGGCAGGTGGCTCATCTCGCCTACTGGCTAGATGCTGTGCCACATATATTGTACCTGTGAATGTCATGACCACTGGTGCAGAGGAGAGAGAAATCCTCTCCTCCCACTTCAATCCCATCTTCCTGCCAAGAACTATTCCTTCTCAGGGTCCAGGTCTTCCTTGACTGATGGCTCCTTCCTCAATTGACTTGAAAAAAAATTACATAAATCTGGAAAATTAAACCTTTTAATGGCCCTCAGAGTAGAGCCAGTCCTTCCTGACTTTACTGCCAACCAGCATAGTCAGGGATGTGTTGGCAAATGTTTAACAACTGGCTTACTGGAAAGAAACATGTGCATACAATATTCTTTGAAGTTTAATCTGCGTTAACATTTTTTCCATCACTTTCTTAAAACTAGATTGTCATGAAAACAATAAATCAATCCCTAATTTGTGGCATTTGCCAATTTATTTTTCTTTTTGTCAGGGCAATGAAGGTTAAGTGACTTACCCAAGGTCACACAGCTAGTAAGTGTCAAGTGTCTGAGGCTGGATTTGAACTCAGGTCCTCCTGAATCCAGGGCTGGTGCTTTATCCACTGTACCACCTAGCTGCCCATGCCAATTTCTAAGGTATAAATATTCATATTGAAAATTTAACAATGGACTCAGCTCTCATAAGCAGGTAAAGCTGGTTTCAGTACACCCTTGGCATTGGCCCTTCAAATTCAATCAGAATTGAGTATGTCCATACTTCTGAAAAGGATACTAGCTTGTTAACATATAAATATCTTGTTATCTGTGATTATGGGGTAGGGGAGAGGAGATGGGTATGGCACAACTCACTCTCCCACATATGCCCCATTAGTTTCCATCTAGGCTTTGCTTCTCCACCATTCCACTTTTAAATATCATTTATTGTTAGGAATTCCTTCCTTATATCAAGCATAAGTTAGCTTCTCTGGAATCTTCATCCATTGCTTCAAATTCTGCCTTTTAAGGCCAAACGAAACAAATCTAATTCCTCTTCCAGATGATAGCCTTTCGAATACATGAAAACAGTCATCATGATACTCCAGTAATTCTCTCCCCCTCTTCCCTCCCCAATCTTCCTTTCTTCCAGCTAAGTATTCCTAGCACTTTCAACAATCTTTATGTCATGACCTAGAGGCCCTTCATTATCCTAAGTGTTTTCCTTTGACCTTCTCTAGAATATTGATACCTTTCTTATAGTGTAGTACTCAGAAAGGAATAAAATTCTCTAGCTATGGTCTGATGAGGGCAGAGTACAGTAGGACCAGCACCTCATTATTTCTACAGGAATATGCCTCTTAATGGAGCCCAAGATCTTGTTGTTGTTCAGTCATTTTTCAGTCGTGTCCAATTCTTCATGACCCTATTTGGGGTTTTCTTGGCAAAGCTACTGGAGTGGTTTGCCATTTCCTTCTTCAGCTCATTTTACAGATGAGGAAAAACTGAGACAAACAAGGTTAAGTGACTTGCCCAGGGTCACACAGCTCCTAAATATCTGAGGCCAGATTTGAACTCAGGAAGATAAGTCTTCTTGACTCCAGGCCTGTCACTTTATCTACTGTGCTACCTAGATGCCCAAGATCTTATCACTTTATTCCATATAATGCTGTTGACTCATATTAAACTTGCTGTTTACTAAAATCCATCTTTTTTTTTTTCAGATGACCTGATGCTTAGGTCTCCCCTATCATATATTTGTGAACTTGCATCTTTTTTTTTTTTTAAACCCAACAATAAGACTGAATTAATCTTATTAGAGTTAGCCCTGTATTCTAGCCTGTTGAGATCTTTTTCACTCCTGCTTATCATCCAGTGTGTTAAATTTCTCTTCTAGTTTTGTGTCATCTGTGAATTGGATAAACACGCCATCCATGCCTTTATTCAAATCATGCTAAAACTTTTGAACAACACAGGGACAAGTTTAGCTCTCTGGGGAATCTCCCTCCAAGTTGACATAGAACCATTAATGACTATTCTTTATGTCTGTTCAACTAATCTTGAATCTATAAAATACAATATTGTCTGTCCTATGGCCTTCCAAAAGAATAGCACGAGAGGCTTTGTTGAATTCTTTGTTAAATCTAAACAAACAATATCTACATCAACCCTTTAATATACCAGTTAAGAAATTTCTCCAAAAAAGGAATGAATTTAGTCTGTCATAATCTGTTATTGCTTTGGCTATGCTGACCCTTTGTGATAACTACCTCTTTGAATATTCACTAACTATCTCTTTAATAATATATGCTAGAGTTTTGCCAGAACTGAAGTCAGATCCACTGCCTATTCTCTTCCATATTTTGAAAATGGAAGCATTTGCCTTCCTCCAGTCCTGAGATACTTCTTTGCATCTCCACAATCTTTCACAAATTGCTTTCAAGGACTCAGCAATGATGCTTGTCAGTTCTTTCATTATTGGGATGTGGTTCATTTGGTCCTGGTGCCTTGAACTCATCAAAAGCAGCTGGGAGGGGCAGCTAGGTGGTGCAGTAGATAAAGCACCGGCCCTGGATTCAGGAGGACCTGAGTTCAAATCTGACCTCAGACACTTGACATGTACTAACTACGAGACTTTGGGCAAGTCACTTAACCCTCATTGGCCCGCAAAAAACAAAACAAAAACAAAAAGCAAGCAAACAAACAAAAAACAGCTGGGAGCAATTACTATCATCCTGCTTACCCTGGATATTTATTCTCTATTAGTAATTTTTGTTCTGTTCTTTCCAGTTTGAACATTATTCTTTTTAGAGAAAAGAGGAGGCCTTTTCTCTTTCATCTTATCTTAATCCCATCTACTCTGAGCAATAGTCCTAATCCTTCCTTGATCCTTTTCTTTTCTCTAATATAGTTTCAAAACTAAAACTTAACCCAACCCACCCTTATTCTTGTCCTTTACTTTCCCCTCCAACCTCAACTCATTCTGAGCTTAGAGCTCTTGACAGTATTCTAACAAGACTCTCCTACCATTTTGTAGAGATCCTTTGCTGCCAGTTCTTGTTTCCATCTTCTGTGTATCTCTTTAAAACATCTAAATTAATTAATGAGGTCCTTGTATCTCTGCCTCTGTCCCATTGATCTTTACCTGAAATGCTCACCATTATGCTTTCATATTCTGGTTCTTGAATTTGCTCACTTTTTTTTTTAAGTGAGGCAATTGGGGTTAAGTGACTTGCCCAGGGTCACACAGCTAGTAAGTTTTTTTTATGTGTCTGAGGCCGGATTTGAACTCAGGTACTCCTGACTCCAGGGCCGGTGCTCTATCCACTGCGCCACCTAGCTGCCCCGAATTTGCTCACATTTTAAAAATTAATAAACATTTACTTTTTCTTCTCCCTTTCCCTGGAAAAAAGGAAATCAACACTCTTGTAACAAATAGACATAAGCAAAACTAATTGTCACATCAGCTATCCATGTCCAAATATATATCTCATTCATCACATTGAACCTATCCCTTCTCTGACAGGAGTTGGGTAACATTCTTTATTATTAATTCTTTTTTTTTTTTTGTGAGGCAATTGGGGTTAAGCGACTTGCCCAGGGTCACACAGCTAGTAAGTGTTAAGTGTCTGAGGCCAGATTTGAACTCAGGTACTCCTGACTCCAAGGCTGGTGCTCTATCCACTGTGCCACCTAGCTGCCCCATTATTAATTCTTTGAAATTAGGGTTGATCATTATATTGATCAGAATTCTTAAGTCCTTCAAAGTTATTTGTTTTTACTATATTGTTGTTAGTATATAAATTGTCCTCCTGGTTCTGCTAATTTTACTCTGTATCAGTTCATATAAGTCTTCCCATGTTTCTCAGAAACCATCCTTTTTTTTGTCATTTCTTAAGACATAATAGTATTTTGTTACATTTATGTATCATAATTTGTTCAGTCATTTCCCAATTGATGGGGAACTCCCTTAGTTTCCAATGCTTTGTCATCACAAAAAGATCTGCTACAAATATTTTATATTAATAGGTCCTTTTCCTCTTTCATCTCTTTGATGCAGAGACCTAGTAATGATATTGTTAGGTCAAGGGTTATGCACAGTTTAGTAACTTTTGGGGCATAATTCTGCTGGTCCAATTCATGGCTCCTCCAAAAGTACATCTATACAGCTGTCTTCTTGAAGTCTCTCCAACATTTTTCCTTTTCCTTTTTTTGTCATGTGAATGGTATGAGGTAGAATCTCAGAATGACCATAATTTGTATTTCTCTGATTATTAGTGATTTGGTACATTTTAAAACATGACTGTTGATACCTTCAATTTCTTCTCTTGAGAATTGATTGTTCATATCCTTTGACCAATTACTACTTGGAGAATGGCTTTTGATTCTATAAATTAGAATCAGTTTCTTGAAAAGAAAGCTTTATTAAAAAAGTTCCTTAAAAAAAAACCAACAAAAACTTTTCCAAGTTAACTGTTTCCCTTCTTAACTGTATCGGTCTTATTTTTTATAAAAAACATAATTTTATGTAATCAAAATTGTTTACTTTATCTTTTGTGATCCTCTCTATTCTTTTTTATGTGTCATGAATTCTTCACCTATCCACAGATGTAAAAAAAATTTTTCCTTGCTTGTCTAATTTGTTGATTATGTGACCTTTTATAGCTGTCATGTATCTATTTGGAGCTTAACTTAGTATATGATTTTGCTCTAAACCCAATTTCTGCCATACCATTGTGCAATTTTTCCAGCAATTTTTGTCAGATAGTGAGTCTTTACTCCAGTAGCTCGGGGTATGGGTTTAATACTGGTTTAGCAGCTGTATATTTTGGCTTAATCTGTTCTACTGTTTGACTTCTCCATCTTCCAACCAATATCAAATCATTTTAATGATTACAGCTTTGTAGTAATCACAGATCTAACAAGCACTGAAGTGTATATATATATATATATATATGTATATATACATATACATATACATACACACACACACACACACACACACACACATATATATATATATATACTAATAGAAATATAGGAATTAATAGGACCTGACATAGCCCACCAAATTAAGCCACTGGAAGTATTAAATATAGATCACTCTTGTGAATTTAAAAAATAGCATCAATATTCAGTTTATATAGGTATATACACCACATAGTAAATCAAAGTTTCCAGTATACTATATTTTTAAAATGTCTCAAATCAGTTGTCAAGCCCAATCTGGAGAGTTATTTAAGTTTATTCCATTTGGTTTATCTATCTAAATGAGGGGTGGCTAGGTAGCACAGTAGATAGAGTGTCCTGCCTAGAGTCAGGAAGACTCATCTTCCTTAGTTCAAATCCAGCCTAAAACACTAGCCGTGTGATCCTTGGCTAGTCATTTAACCTTTTCCCCCTCAGTTGCCTCATCTGTAAAATGAGCTGGATAAGGAAATGGCAAACCAGTCCAGTATCTTTGACACAAAAAACCCAAATGAGGTTATGAAGAGTTGGGCACAACTAGACAAAAAACTTCTAAATCAACTCTGACACTGCTTTATTTTGCTCTGTGGAAACAGCACTACCTATGTACTTAATTTTCCAGTTAATCCTTCTTTTCTTTTATTAGCATCTTATAAAGAATACTTTGCCATAGACTAGTCATGCAGAAGATATGCAGGCTTTAAACACAAGCATTTGTAATTCTGTAAAGCATGGTGTTGAGCTCTATTACTTGTTCCAACAAAAACTCCTGAGGAAAATGTACACTCATTCCCCTGCCCATTGCTTCCAACCAAAGACCCAGAGTAAAATAGACAAGCAAGCTCAGTGAAAACAATCATAAGAATAAAGTATGTGCATGGAAACCTCATTTATTTGCTTTCAAGTATAGTCAAAATTATTTGAGAAGGAGACTTGTTGGATTAAGAAAAGATTTATGGACCCAGTGATGTCAGTGGAAAAATATCTCTTGAACAAGGAGGCTGAAGCCCTTTATTTACAAAATAAATGCATTTATTTCTTTTTATGTGACTTTATAATCCGTTCCTCCTACTTCTTCCTCTGACTTGAACAACAACAACAACAACAGCAAAGAAACAGAAAATAAAACCCTCATCATAAACATGCATAGTCATTGGTCTTGCTATAAAATATATAGTCTGAGTTTTAGGTTTATCACCTCTCTAGCAAGAGATGAGTGGTACGTTATAGCTGTTGCCTTCTGGACATGTGGTTAGTCATGGCATCAGAGTTCTAAATTCTTTCAAAATGGTTTTTCCCCCATAATGCTGTTATTGTATAAGTGTTCTCCTAGTTCTGCTCCTTTTGCATCAGCTTGCTTAGATTTTTACAAGTTTCCTATGAAATTATCCATTTCCCATTATTTATGCTGTATTTTGCTTTTATTTATTCTGCTAAATGTTTTCTCTTTACATTTTTTTTTTTAGTCAGGCAATTGGGGTTAAGTGACTTGCCCAGGGTCACACAGCTAGTAAGTGTTAAGTGCCTGAGGCCCGGATTTGAACTCAGGTACTCCTGACTCTAGGGCCGGTGCTCTATCCACTGCACCACCTAGCTGCCCCTTCTCATTACATTTTTTTTCTTCCTTTTCTTTTTTTTTTTTATGGGGCAATGGGGTTAAGTGACTTGCCCAGGGTCACACAGCCAGTTAAGTGTCAAGTGTCTGAGGCCGGATTTGAACTCAGGAACTCCTGAATCCAGGGCCGGTGCTTTATCCACTGCGCCACCTAGCCGCCCCTCTCATTACATTTTAATCTGGTTCCAGTCACACTTAGGAATTTTGCAGGCCACATGTGGCCTGTGGACCACCAAGTTCTGATCTAGATAAGTTAGGTGTGATTGTACTTTAGTTTATCCTCTTTAAGCAAAAAAAAAAAAAAAAAAAAACCCAAAAAACAACAAAAAAAACCCCTTAAAAATAGTTTTTTTAAAATATGTAAATCTCTCCCAAATATGTTGCATACTTTCCAGGCTTCTTAAACATAATATGCCAAGTACAATTTAACTTCTTGATGACTCAGGGTTATTGTTATAACTCAGCAAGAAGGAGACATAATATTGTTGTAAAAGAACATGTTATCTTGTCCTGATTCCTAATGTCAGTCACTAATACTTTTATTCCTTCCTTTCTTGGTCTTTTTCTAAACTCACTCTATGCAAATCCCTCCCCAGCTTTGGATCTTTTGCTCTGAGACATGAAAAACCAATTTGGCATTGTGTGAAAAAAGTTAATAAACTTGTTGCTGCCTTGCATGGAAGATCACTCTATTGGGTTTATATCCCAAGGAGGTCAATTACAAGAAGAAAGGAAAAAATTTCATATATTCCAAAATATTCATAGCAACACTGTTTGGAATTAAGAAAGCTAGAAATAAATTAGATGCCCAACAATTGTAGGGAATTGTTGTTTACCTACCTTAATGCAATGTGGCAGGCATCCTGTGGCTCATGGATGCAGTGGAATGTTATTATATCATAAGGAACCACAAATGTAAAGAATTCGTAGAAACAAGAAGACTTCTGTGAGCTGAGTAATAATGAAGAAAGGATTAACAAAAGAATAGCATAGGCAATGGTATAATTGAAGGCAACATGAAGAGGCAACAAAACTTAGGTTGTGGAGAATTTGTTTCCAAATTATTGAAGTTAAAAAGGAATCTTTAATTTCTGACAATTAACCACAAAAATAGAATTTTATATTTACTAACAGTAGCCATCACCATATTAGGATTAGTTTTTAGGGGGAGGTAGGTATCTGAAAGGGGTATTGTTTATTGAGAAATTGCTGATGCGTCAAAATGCATCCGTTTTTAAAAAAATGATTTTAGGTCATACTTGGATTCTATATCAGATAATTTGGAAAAGTTTGGGAAAGATGTTCAGACCAACATGGTATATCCATATACACATGCCCAACTATTCACTCACATGCACATGCACGTGCACAAACATCACATTTTCTAAGCTGATGCATATATCAAGACATTATTTATCTCTCTCTGTCCCCAAACTTATTTCTCTAAATATCCTTATTTTATTATGGGCATCACGATCCTCCTGGTCACCTGAGTTTGTAAGGAAGACTTGTTTTTGTCTTTTCTTTCATGTCCAATCAGTTGCCTAGTCTATTTCTACAACAACTGCTGCTAAGATAATCTGCTTAGGAGAGCACTGACCACGTCACTCCCCTGCTCAAAAGCTTTCAATGGCTCCCCCATTGTTTATTAGGTAAAAGACAAAGTCCTTGGCTTACAATTAAAGCTCTCTACAATTTGGCTCCCATCTGCCTTTCCAGCTTTGTTTCATGTTAGCCCCCTTTAATTCTCTTGACTTTCCAATAAAACTTTATTATTAGCTATTTCTTGAACTTGACATTCCCTATCCTATCTCTGTGCATTCACTTAGGTCACCCTCCATGCTTGATATACACTCCTTCTTTGTATCTCTCTTCCTGAATCCTTGTTTTCTCAAGTGTCACCTCTTCAACAAAGCTTTCCCTAGTTGCCCCCAGTGAAGCATTACCTTACATTAGTTGCCTTCACTTTCCCTCTTTCTTTTTGTTTCAAACACATAAGGATTGGTGATTCGATCACTGGAGTTTAGCTAATGGAGCAAGTGAAATAAACTGGGAACTGGGAGCAACAGATTTTAGAGCATTTACAAAAGCTTAAATAAGTATAATGAAATTCAGTCATACAAAAAAACATCCTTCATTCTATTCAGTTCACATTTGTTTTCAAAGATGTGCTATTTAGAATAGACATTCTGCATTAATTCTTCACTGGTTCTAAAAGGATAGGATTTTCCCTCTTCTTTTGAAAGCACCTTAATTTTCAGTGAATTAGTATTATTTTTTCTGATCTTTAAGTTTTTAGTCTTTACATATAAAAGTAGGAAGCCCAGAACACATAAATCTTGCAGAAAAGTACTGTAAATCTATCAGTGAAGACAATGATAATGGCTAATGCCGATAAGGTGAAGGCAGAGGTAGCAATGCTGGTGTACCCCCTACCTTCTTAGAAGTCCTCAACTTCATATTAAAATTTCTTTGTTGAAAATTAGTAGAAAAATGAAACAGTAATTTTTGTTCAGTTAAAATAAACTTTTTTTGGGGAATAATTACAAGTGTGATTTTAGTTTTTGACCATATAAAAATGATTTCAAGGAAATCATTTTTCATTTTAAAGAAGGCTTATCATCCATCCTGGAGCAGCTAGGCAGCACAGTTGACACACTTCCAGGCCTGGAGTCAGGAAGACTCATTTTCCTAATTCTCCATAATTAGGGAAAAAGGATAAGAACCTGTATGCTCTAAAATGTTTATAGCAGCTTTCTTTGTGGAGGCAAAGAACTGGAAATTGCATGGAAGGTCATCAATTGGGGAATGGCTGAACAAGTTGTGGAATATGATTGTGATGGAATGCTACTGTAGTATAAGAAATGATGAGCTCAGTGGTTTTAGGAAAACATGGAAAGATTTGCTTGAAATAATGGAGAGCAAAATGAGCAGAATCAGGAGAGCATTGAATGCAGTAACAGCAATATTGTTTTAAGAACAACTTTCAATGAATAAGTTATTTTGTCTATTATAAATTCCAAAATTAACTGTAAAGGACATATGAAGGAAGATGCTCTATGCATCCAGAGAAAGAACTGATCAATAGAAGTATGTATAGAATAATTTTACATATATACACCTATTTGTGTCTAATGGTAGCCATCTCTAGAACAGGGAGAGGGGAGAGGGAAGAAAAAAAGAAATCTACATGACAATTTTGTTGTATATTTGAAAGGAATAGCAAGTTGTACATAGTAGATTTACAAGTTTTGTATGCAATCATCTTTTTTATTGTACTTTGGTATGGAAATGCTTGTTTTATTCAATAAATTAAAAATAAAATTTAAAAAAAATTTAAAAGACTCATCTTTCCGAGTTCAAAACTGGCCTCAGACACTTATTACTTGTGTGATCCTGGGCAAGTTATTTAACTTTCTTTGCTCAGTTTTCTCATTTGTAAAATGAGCTGGAGAAGGAAATGGCAAATTATTCATGTATCTTTGCCAAGAAAACCTCAAATGGGGTCATGAAGAGTCTGGCACAACTGAAACAACCAACCAGCAACAATATCATCCCTACTATGCAAAACTTATTTATAAGAACTCTTTAATTATCAGTATTTGGGCCTTAGTTTGTTTTGACTTATAATTCAGAGGCTTCATTTTTTTTTTAGATCTGCAAGAAAAGTTCTAGTAATAGTGTCCATATTTGTAAAAATATCACAATTATTCATTTTCAATTAAGTGTACTAACCTAATAATTAAATATAATTATGTGAAGTAGATCTGTACTTGAATAACACTGCTCATGGATAATGAAGCTTTTCCAAACAGTGTGTCATATTGCCAAGGGTTATGGGTTAATATGATGAAAGACCCAATTCCTGTCATAAAGTATTAACAAAAGAGCTGAGAGAAAGGTACTCTTAGCACTCCCTATAAGGATGAAACCACTGATTCTTATGTGTCTTAATCTCTAAAACAAGGAGAAAACAAAGGTGAAGGGGATTAATTCTGTGTAATGCTTCCTATAATCTTTCAGAGATGGAAGAATAGTATTCTTTGCTTTTATTTAAGGGTCTTCCCAAGCAAGTGTGTTTCTTTAGGAGTTTCCCCTCTACCATTTGAATTGGTTTGTACTCATAGCTGCTTTGATCAGGTTCAAATACAGCATAAAGGGCGATGGGTCCGAACAAGCTCGGCCTGCAGCATCTGTCCTGGCTGTTTCCATATAAAGCTTGTCACATATCCCATAATCTGGATCCCAAGGGAAAGGAAGTAAGATGGGTGTGGCTTGCTGCTTTAACTTGCTTTTCACCCATATTTAATTCAATAAGCATATATTAAACACCTACTATGTACCAGGCACTGTGGTAACGTGCTAGCATACGAATAAGAAAAAGAAAAGAGCTTACAATCCTATGGGGGAAGACGAAAAGCAAGGGGAGAGGAGAGGCTACTGCACGGTGCTGCAAGGGGAAAGGGGGTGGGGTGGCATGATGTACAAGCACAGCCATGATGGAAAATGGAAAGTTACTTGGAAGGTTCAAAGTCCCCGATAAAGGACAGCTCTGGGAGGAGCTCAATGCTCCCATGCGGTTGGTATCAGTGTATATTCCCCTCACCCCCATCTGCCACTCATTTCCTGTTTTCCTCACTTCTAGGTAACATTGGGAGTAGGGATTATTTCATGCTTCATATATACATCCCCATTGCCAATTACAGTGCCTGGTACTTAACGAATTCTTGTTTATTGATTGAGATAACAATCTGACCTAGATTGTCCTTGGGGCAGCTAGGTGGCACAGTAGATAGAGCACTGGGCTTGCAGTCAGGAAGACTCATCTCCCTGAGTTCAAATCTGGCCTCAGACACTTATTAGGTATGTGACCCTGGCCAAGTCACTTAACCCTCTTTGCTTCAGTTTCCTCATCTGTAAAATGGCCTGCAGAAGGAGATGGCAAACCCCTCCAGCTTCTTTGCCAAGAAGACCCCAAATAGAATCACAAAGAGTCAGACACAACTGAAACACTAAACAACAGGAAAAAAAAGATCGTCCCTGGAAAAAATAGCAAAATCTTAATGACAGTTCAAAGGTGTGTGTGTGTGTGTGTGTGTGTGTGTGTGTGTGTGTGTGTGTGAGAAATCTGATTATAAAATATCAAGAATTTGATCATTTCACTGGTGCTTTAGTCATATGCCATTTGGTGAGTGTCATTTTGTGAGGAGAGTTTAAATAAAGTTATTGTCAATGACACTGTCAAGCTTGACAGCTACCTGTGCTGCTTCTTCAACCACAGCCCAAATCCTCCACATTTTATTAATGTCAGATGGCCAAGGCTAGGTCCAAGTCAGGCTGATGTGCACTTCACAAACTCAGAAAGGCATTTTGGGGTAGCAGAGCACCAGATTTGGAAGGATGAAAAACTGCAGTTCTATCTCAGGCACTTGCTACCTATGTCACCTTGGGAAAAATCTCTTAACCTTTCTGGCCCTCGGTTTCCTCAAACTGTAAAATAGTAGGTTGAACCCCATAACCTCTTAAGCTCACTTCCTGGTCTAGATGAATCATTTTAGGAGATTGTTCATTTTCTCTGCATTATGATAGCCTTTATGCTAAGAGCACAATGACTGGCACACAGTAGGCACTTAAAATGCTCCTTTACTGACTGATAAAGATTGAGAGAACCAAATTAATGGGCCCTGTGTATGTCAGGTGTGATTTTTTTTTTTCCTGGGGCAATGAGTGTTAAATGACTTGCCCAGGGTCACACAGCTAGTAAGTGTCAAGTGTTTGAGACCAAATTTGAACTCAGGTCCTCCTGAATCCAGGGCCAATGCTTTATCCATTGTACCACCTAGCTGCACCTAGGTGTGATTATTTTTTAACATTAGTTAATTTATAGGTTTGAAGTTACAGCCGGGCAACTAAAATGCTTGAAGACAATTAGAACAGATATTGAGACAAGCTCACAAATGACATTTCTTATACCAAAGAGAACTAAGGAAAATTGATTACAAATAAAATCTATATAAATACAACACAAAAAGTATCCATACACTTCATTGTTACTTCTAATCCTACCATTAGGGATGCTGATAGTTTCCTGTTGATATTACCCCCTTAACCCTTCCTCTTTCCCTCCCACCCCACCCCACCCAGCACCTCAAGGAAAAAAAAAGAGACCCACCAGCAAATGTAAAATAAAACTCATTAATTAAATAGTCAAAAAAATAAACACAGACTTTCCATTATTCCACAGGATTAAGTCCAGCCAAGAGAGGAGATTGCAAAACAAAAGCTGCAGCTTTATTACTCTCAAACGGTGATAAATACTGAGTTTACCAAAAGCCATAATCCCTAGGGCTGACACTAACTCAAAATGTTACAGAAAGTTTTTCTAACACTTGCCCTAAACTAAGGGACTTTTTAATAACCCCCAATTTGCTTTTCCTCTGGAGTTTCAGGAAAGTTTGCATTTTCTCAGAAAAGTACTTTCAATTTTTGCTGTGGTTCTGCCACTGTGAGCTGCCGCTAGGTGCTTGAAAAGTTGAAAACTCGATCATTTTTGAAAAGTTACTGATAGGAAAAAATAAAATTTAATTAATTAAAGCAATTGTTTTTCATTTTTTTTTTTTTTTGCTTACAGGGAAAAAAAGATCCCTGAAATGTGTTTGTAATCTAAGAACGTTAGAACAGTTTGTATAAAATGTTCACTTCCAGCTGGGTAGAAGTAGGCACATAGCACGTGGAGGGACTTTTTGGAATTTCATCAGGTTGGGACGATCACCTTGCCTTTATATCTCTTGATGACAAAGAAAAAGTCTTGGTCTGCACTAAATAATGCTCTGGCCTGATGTTTTGCAGAATGATTGTTATTTCATAGCAGATACAGCTATTAAAGGTCTCTTTGTTGAATTAGAGTAAAGGTTCATAAATTGCTTGTTTTGCCAGGCTATTATTGTGAAATCCCGAGTTTGCAGGTAGAAGTAGAGATTAACATTTTGATTTGATTTTATATGAAGTGAACATCTTTTTTTTGCTATTATGTAAGAAATCTTTTTGTTATTTTTGTCTTATGCAAGAGACTATAGGATCAAAGTGCCCCACAATGACTTTCCAAAAATGGTGGTGTACTTTTAATTTTGGCCAGGATTTTGATTTCAAGTGGAGGGGTGTGTGTGTGTGTGTGTGTGTGTGTGTGTGTGTGTGTGTGTGTGTGTGTGTGTGTAAGCCATCCTGTACATTACATGCCATGTTCTGTAGTGAATATTCTCTGTCTCTCCTGGTAATTTATTTCTTGACTTGTTTCTGTACCCAGAATTCCACTCCACCCAGGATCCTGGTTAAATTCATGAATATATATCAATATTTGACCATTGGGCATCTAATTAATGGCCTTTGAATTGATTTTTTTCATTGACTCCCCCAAATGATTGAACTTAATTCCTGCTCAGCCTGATTTGGAAGCCCTTTAATCTAGATGTTAGCTAGTTCCACCGGCAGTACAAACATTGGAATAAAGTAGAAATCTTGAGAATCCAGTGCCTCCATTTTACTCCCTCCTACTCCATTCAGCATTTCCAATTAATTAAGCCCTTGAAAAAGAAAACAGCAGTGCCCTAGCCATCCTGCTAATGAAGCCGGGACAAATGGAAAAAAAAAAATCTGGTTAGACTCTTGAAGGCTTTTCACAGCTGGTGTCAATTTGACAACATTGTTCTCTTGGGCTGTGGAGTCTCGTTCAATTAGTTCAGTCCAGTGTTTCAGATGACCCTGCTGCTTTCTCTTTTAGGGCACAAGGGGTAAGCCTGGGGGAGGGTGGGTTTAGTCAAGCCTTACACAAATCTATAATACTGAACCATGTTGGTAATAATGTTACCTGTGTAAAACATATCAATAGAGAAAGGAAAAATAAAAACATGGAGCATTTTCTCTAGCATTTGTTAGTTCTTTTACTTTTTTAGTCTCCTATGTGATCCAGGCTGAATGTTATTTAATAATAAGCAAATGACTTCACAGTGATGGAGTCAGAAGAAACATTACCAGAGTAGGTCAAACAGGACTTTGCTTGACCAACTGTAAAGGGCACCAAATTAGTACAAAAAGCATTGGAGAAATGGATGTGATGCAAGTTATGGGGGAGGGATAGGACAAGCTTCTACCCATACATATGTCTTGAGGCAGATTTCTCCAACTCCTCTGGCCACTGAGGGCTCCAATATTCAAGATTCAAAAAAGTCTCTCGATCAATAAGTCAGTCAAACAAACATTTATGAAACACTATGTGCCAAGAATCATGATAAGCTTTCAGAATAGGAAAAAACAAGGTAAAAACAGATTGCCTTCCAGGAGCTCTCTTTCCTATGGGTGGGACAACATGTAAACACAAGCAGATAATGGGAATGGTGGCAGTCCTCACTCTTTCAACTAACCAAGGTGCATGGGCTGGGCATTAGTGGGGAGGAGAGTGTTGGGTTGCCCCTCCTCCCAAGCCTGATGATTTAGTGGGGCTGGTTCCAGTAGGGCCTTGGCTATTTATTACCTTTTCCCTACACGTTCTGACCTATCTGGGACTCCCCCAAACCCAATCTTCCTCCCTGAAGCTAGTCAGGGATAAGGGTAAAGATCAGAGGATCCCTAAAGTTGCTACATACCATCACCTGCACTTGACCATAGAGGCATGAGATGGTGGCATGGGGGGCTTTATCTATGATCCAGGAGATCCTAGCCCTCCCATTTCAAGAGTCAGGTCCTATTGCCAGCCATCTCCAAGAGTGAATGTTCTGTTTGGTACAGACATTGGAGTGGTGTAGATACATTAAGACCCACGATGATAGTTGCTTTATCTTTTACCATCTGCTCTGCTAAGATAGGACCCAGAGCCCTGGCTCCCACTCCCACCACCTCAGTGTTTAAAGGGAAGGTCTTGGTGCTTTGACACTTTCTGTTCTGGGTCAGGCTTCATCCATCATCAATGTGATTAGGGAGGGAGTCTCTCTTTTTAAGCATACAGGCATAGTGGTAGTGATAGGGAAAGATGGGTGGGCAGAGAAGTATATCAGACCTCTCTTCTTCCATGTGTGGAAATTTATTTTGATTTGGGGACCCTACCTTTAGGCTGAGATTAGAAAGCCTTAGGCCCTCAGGGTCTCCCCCCCTCCTTCTCAGCTTCAGCTGAGTGAAAAAGCCCTTTGGACTATACAAGACGCCAGGTCAGACAGCTGGGGGGAAAAGAAAAGCCCCCAGCTCCCTCTGACCTGAGCGGATCCCGGATAGCCTGTGCTGAGGCACATGAAACTTGGAGCGCACCCCCCCCCCCCCACCAGCCGCAGCTCTGGCTGGCGGATTAGCTTGGTCTGTGGGGGCGAAGGAAGCCCCGAGATTTGAGTGGAGAGAAGAAAAGGTATATATAGACCTGGGAGACAGACTAGGGGGAGTTCGGCTGACTAGAGGAGGAAGGAGACTAGAGGGATATGGACTAGAAAAAGAAGGAGCGAGGACAGACTAGATAGACAAGATTAAGGAGAGAACGGCTGACTAGGGTAGGAAGGAGACTGGAAGGAGACGGACTAAAAAAAGGAGGGGGACGGACTAGAGAAGGACAGACTAGGAGAGAAGCTGACTAAGGGGAGCCCGGACAAGGACAGAGGAGAGTTCGGTTCAGAAAAGGAGAGCTGGTTCTGACAAGGTTACAGGCCTTAATACAAACCAGGGAAAGTGTAACGTACCCTGAGGCCGGAGGCGGCTAAGGCCCTTATTGTATTCAAGAAGTTTGAAGCACAGCAGGTGCGAAAGAGAGATGCAAGAGACATAGTGGAAAGAGACCACAGGAAAGCAGTCAGGTTGTACACTTTATTTCCCTGTATTCCTAATTTTAAATAGTATCTCATAAATAAACTCTGCTTTGATTATTTGGTTAAGAGGCTTCTTAATCTTTAGTCTATCAGTTTGGGAGCAGTGTGGTGGAACTTTATAAACGGCCCACATTAAATTAACGAAGTCAGATAGCCAAATAGTCAACAGTCCCCAGATTAGTCCTCCAGTCAGCTTCAGCCCCCAAAATTAGGCTAGTCGATTCAAAAATATTTCTACACATGCCTACCATACTGAAAGGATGAATGCCCTGACTAGCACCTAGTCAGCAAGAATAATCAGACACCATTTTTCTAATGCTTTTCTCCACTCCTAGAAGAAAAGCAGGCAATACTCCTTGACTCCCCTTCCTCTCCTTCCCCTCATGCTGCTCTCTCTGGTTCTCCTTCTCCATCACTGCCTCCTCATCAGTGTCCTGTGACTATCTGTCAAGGATCTCTCCTTGGTGTTCTCTCTCCATAACCTCTCTTGAAAATCTTCACTCTCTCTATGCAGATGACTTCCAGAGCTATATCTAATGCTGTAATCTCTCTCCTGATCCTCAGTCTTACGTTATAGGATTTGGGCTTCAGATATATGGTGCCAGAAGGAAACTCAGAGGTAATCCAGGCCTCGATGTTTTACAGCTGAGGAAACAAGCCCAGAGAAGTTGAGGGACCTGCCCCAACATCACAGGTACTTAGTGTCAGAGCTGAGATTCAGTCCTGGGCCTTGTGACGCTGGGTTCATCATCATGGCTCTTTCCATTGAGTCACTGGACATCTCCAACTGGATGTCCTATGTGCACTTCAAACTCAGCATATCTCAACATAACTATCCCCCTTCCCTAACCCTTTCCTTCTCAAAAAAAATCTATTTCTGTTATGGACACCATTATCTTTTTTTTTTTTTTGGTGAGGCAATTAGGGTTAAGTGACTTGCCCAGGGTCACACAGCTAGTAAGTGTTAAGTGTCTGAGGCCGGATTTGAACTCAGGTACTCCTGAATCCAGGGCCAGTGCTCTATCCACTGTGCCACCTAGCTGCCCCACCACTATCTTTCCAATCACTGAGATTCACAACCTTGGCATCATCCCGGACTCTTCCTTCTCAATACATCCTATACTAATGCAATGGCAGTGGGCCAAAGGAGAAAATGTTTTGAAGAAGAAAGACTGTTTAACTGTGCATGTGGAGTTAACAAAATGGATTCACAGCAAAAGTTCAGAGTCCCAAGTTCTATACTCCATTAGTCTCAACATCAATTCTGATATCACCAGAATGCTAGGTGGATAGTGTTAGATTTGGAATTAAGAAGCTCTGCATTTAAATACTGTCTCAGCCACTTGGTATTTACTGGCCTTGGGCCTTTAACCTCTGTTAGCCTCAGTTTTCTCATCTATAAAATGGGGATAATAATGGCACCTACTTCACAGGTTTGTTGTGAGGATAGAGTGAGGTAACAGATGTAAAGTGTTTGCAACCTCAAAGTACTAGATAAATGTTAGCTATTTTTATTATTGTTAGTATAATTAATAATATGACATATACTATACATGTAATTATATAGTATATATAATTAATATATATTAACTATATATCATGCTGATATAGAATATATAGTATATTTACTATATATCACTATATAGTATATAGGTAATTAATATGCAACATACACACTATATATGTCACTAAATATAGTACACACACTATATAAAGCTATATACTATATATAACCATATGTAGTATATATTACATAAAACATGATATATATAATATGCAATATAAATTATATACTGTTCTATATTACATATGTACTGTATATGGTATATATAACTAATATATAGCATATATTATATATCTCTGATAAAGTACCATCCTGATAAAAACAGAGTAGGCAGCTTCCTATACAGTATCTGCTTGCATCTCAAAGGCCATCCTGTCCATAATATCTTTTCCAAACAGCATAAATCTCACCATTAGAATTGTATTCCTGGGGGGCAGAGCCAAGATGGCAGAGAAGAGGCTGTGTGACTCCCACAAGCTCCAGATAAACCCATCCACTCACTCCTAAATAATGCCATAAAAAACAAAACAAAACAAAACAAAAACAGAGCAGCCTGATGCACATAAGAACAGAGTGAGACTATTTTTTCATCAAAAGAAGGCAATTACGATCACCTGCTGATTGGGCTGAACAGTTCAGTGCATGGTCCAGACCCAGCCAGGAACAGAGAGTCTTTAGCACCAGAGACTTCTTCTGAGCCTCCAATCTCAGACTGGTGAGGGGGTTCAGTGGTAGGCCAGGGTGAGGTGGAGGCAGTCTCTGCTGGAGTTGGGGCAAAATGCCCTGGTTCTGAACTAGTGGGGTGAATCGAGTGGTGGTGGCCCAGTGGAGGAGGAGCACAGGCATGCCAAGCTTCCAACCATAGAGAATCAGAGTTCAATCAGACTTCTGTTTCTGGGTCAAAGAGAAAGCGGTTGTGGTTACTCACAGGCCAGGCAGGCTGAGAAGAAGCCCAATCACCCCCTGGGCCATGCTGTAGCTTAGAACAGTGTGTTCTGGAAGCAGTGATACACTTTAAGAAGGACTTAAAAACCAAGAAATAGGCAGCCAAGATGAGCATGCAGAGAAAGCAGCAGACCATTGAAAACTTCCAGAATATACCCTCATAAGAAGAAGATAACAACAAAGTCATAGCTCCAACATCCAAAGCTTCCAAGAAAAATATGAATTGGTCTCAGGCCATGGAATCCCTCAAAAGGGACTTTGAAGAGAAAGTAGGAGAGATAAAAGGAAGATTTAGAGAGATGGAGGAAAGAATGGAAAGAGAAATGAGAGCAATGCAGGAGAGTCATGAGAAAAAAGTCAACAGTTTGAAAAGCCAAATGGGAAAGGAAATAGAAAAGCTGTCTCAAGAAAGTAATTGCCTAAGAATTAGGATTGAACAAATGGAAGCTAGTGACTTTATGAGAAACCAAGACATAGTAAAGCAAATCCAAATGAATTTTAAAGGTCAATATGAAATATCTTCTTGGAAAAATAGCTGACCTGGAAAATATATCCAGGAGAGATAATTTGGAAATCACTGGACTACCTGAAAACCATGATGAAAATAAGAGCTTAGACGCCATCTTCCAAGAGATTGTCAGGGAAAATTGCCCAGATATTCAAGAAGCAGAAGGTAAAATAGAAATTGAAAGAATCCACCGATCACCTCCTGAAAGAGATCCCAAAAGGAAAACCTCCAGGAATATTATAGCCAAATTCCAGAGCTCTAAGGTCAAGGAGAAAATATTGCAAGCAGCTAGAAAAAAGGAATTCAAATACTGTGGAACTGCAGTAAGGCTAAAACAAGATCTAGCAGCATCTACATTAAAAGAACAGAAGGCATGGAATATGATATTCCAGAGGGCAAAGGAACTGGGACTTCAGCCAAGAATCATGTACCAAGCAAAAGTGAATATAATCTTTCAGGGGAAAAAATGGGACTTCAATGAAAAAGAGGACTTTCAGGCATTCATGATAAAACGACCTGAACTGAATAGAAAATTTGACTTTCAAATACAAGACCCTAGAGAAGCATAAAAAGGTAAATAGGAAAAAGAAATTACGAGGGATATTAAAAGATTAAACTGTTTACATTCCTACGTGGGAAGATAATACTCCTAACTCAAGATCTTTCTCAGTATTAAGGCAGCTGAAAGGAATATACTTAGAGGGCATAGGTATGAATTGAATATGAAGGGCTGATATCTATAAAGAATTAATTTTTTTGTTTACCCCTGTTTTTGTGGAGCAGGCAGGGTAGGGTGGCTTATGTCTGGGGACAGATGTGGGCTCGGGGCCTCCTGGGTCCAGAGCTGGCGTTTTGTCCACTGTGTCACCTAGCTGACCCATGACCCATCTTCAAAATAAAGTTAAGGGGTAAGAGGAATGAACTGGAAGAAAGGGAAAGGGAGAGGCAGATTGGGGAAATGTAGTTCACATAAAAGATAAAAGAAAAAGCTTATGGAGTAGAGGGGAAGATAGGGAAGGAGCGGGGTAATGAGTGAGCCTAACTCTCATCAGAATTGGCTCAAAGAGGGAATAATTTACATACTCAACAGGGGATATTATTATTTCTTGCCCTGTGGGAAAGTGGGAGGGGAAGGGGATAAGGGGTGGGGAGAGGCAATGGAAGGAAGAACAGATTGGGGGAGGTGGCAGTAAGAAGCAAAACACTTTCAAGGAGGGATGGGGGTTAAGGGAGATAGATAATAGAGTAAATATAAAGGGGAGGGATTAAAATAGAGGGTAATACAGTTAACAATAGTAACCGTGAAAGAAATGATGAGCAGGATGCGATTAGGACATATGAAAAATGCAAACCATCAATAGAGATAGAACTGATGGTATATGAATACAGATTGAAGTATAATTTTATTTGTTAGCTCTTCTTTCTAAAGGTATTTTGTCTATTTTCTTTCACAACCTGACTAATGAGAAGATGTTTTGCATAACAGCACGTGTATGACATATTGAATTGCTGGATTTCATAGGGAGGGATGAGGAGGGAGGGAAGAAGAAAATTTGGAACACAAAGTTTTAAAAAATCAATTTGAAAAGTATTGATGAGCAGGGGGAGTTCGGAAAGACCTGGAAAAACTTACATGAATTGATGCTGACTGAGAGAAGCAGAACCAGGGCAACATTGTATAGAGTAACATCAGCATTGTGTGATGAACAATGGTGACAGACTTGGCTCTTTTTAGCAATGCAATGGTCCAAAACAATTTCAAAGAACTTCATAATAGAAAATGTTCTCAACATCCAGAAAAAAGAACTGTGGTTTAGGAATGCAGATTGAACCATACTGTTTCTTTTGGTCTGCTTTTTTATTTTTTATTCTTTTTGTGAGGTGTTTCCCTTGTGCTCTGACTCTTCTGTCACAATATGACTAATGCAGAAATACATTTCATGTGATTGCACATATATAACCTTTATTAGATTGCTTTCTGTCCTGGGGAGGAGGGAGGGGAGGGAGAGTGGGAGAAAAATTTGGAACTGAACATCCTATGAAAACAAGTATTGAAAACTATCCTTATATGTAACTGGAAAATAATAAAATACTGAACAAAAAAAATAAGTGGGCCCATCATGGAGCCCACTCAATGCTTATATGTCCTTGGAAGACTAGGTGTTCCTGAGGGTAGAAATCAACTGTGATTAGTTGACAAGTAAAGAAAGAATGAATAATATAATAATAGGTGGACTTATTTTTTTTCATCTTTAAGAGGTCAATTTTTTTTTCCTTTATTTTTTTTGTTTTTTTGTTTTTTTGGTGAGGCAATTGGGGTTAAGTGACTTGCCCAGGGTCACACAGCTAGTAAGTGTTAAGTGTCTGAGGCTGGATTTGAACTCAGGTCCTCTTGACTCCAGGGCCGGTACTCTACTCACTGTGCCACCTAGCTGCCCCTATTTTCCTTTATTTTTAATTTGTGGAAAAACAAGTATTTCTATAATTTGGTACAATAAAAAAGATGGCATGAAACTACAAAAAAAATTATATTCCTTTGCCTTAATCCAAATGGGAAATTTGCTGGAGTGCTAAAAAGTAAACATGCTGTGAATGGCAATTATATTAAGCCTTATCAATTACCTTGTCCATCAGGGTAGATGAATTTATTAGTTTTTGTTCAGAGGGTATGTATTTGCATTATAGGAGAGAGGATAAAGAGAGCAGATAGGTGCCTTTTGGAAGATAAGAAGAGAGGGTACAGCCCAGGGATGGGGAGCACAGGAAGGGGAGCATTGGAAGCACCAGAGACAAACTTTACTTCGTTTACAATTTGGCTTAGGGGTAGTCCTACATAGGCCAAGGACTGCGTGGGCTTGTGGGGTCTTGAGTAGAGTGTATTATAGAAAGTGCAGAATGCACCGATTACTTCTCTGCCTTATTCAATCTACAACCAAGGCAATGTATACTGGAGCCAACCTGGTGAACTGTTTGTTAAATTTTCATTGTAAGCATTTATACTGTGGAAGTCAGCAAATGCTACAAATCAGGCATTTATTTATTTTCTGTTGATTGTCTAGATTTAAGAAAATGATGGAGAAAATATTAATAATGCAAATGAACTTAAAAAATGTTTCAAGTATACACCCCCTGCTTCCAAACCTGAGAACCAGTTGTTAAACATTTACCAGTACATGCTGTCTATAATCCTATTCAACAAATTGGCCATATCAAAGACTAGAGCTCATAAATGAGTCTGACAAGCCCTGGTCTTAGTATGCCCCCAGGATGATATGCAAGTAGTCTTTTGCTATCTCAGTTTTTCCATTTAGAAAACATATGTTTAGGTAGTAACCTGAAATTAGAGTGATGTAGGACATATTAAAATGCTTATAGTTATCTTTTAAAAATACAATAGACCTGTATTATATTTGAAATCTATACTACATATTGAAGATTACCCCATTAAATTGTCATTTAATTTTTAGTATCTGTACTAAAAAAGACTCTTAAAATCTTGACTTGAAAGTTGTACAGAGGTCGAAATCACCTTTATAAATATCTTTTTAGTGCGATCTTTTCTTCTAGGGCATAAAAAAATCCATCTCAGACATAAAAGATCCAGTTCCATTTATTTCCCTTTTCCCAGGTCTCCTGGTGGTAATTAACAAATGGTTCTTGTTTTCTGTCTATTAAACGTATAAGCAAACATGGTTTATCTTTAACTTTCACAAGTAAGCCTGATTTATGAGGCTATTTTTTATATAGTCTAGTTACAACCCTGACTTGGATTCTCAAGCCCATTTCTCCCATATAACAAGCTGATTATTTATGTAGCACCTGGGGATCCCACTCCACAGTTCACATGTGGAGTCTTCCCTATTAACTTTTACGGGTTCAAAGTATGTTGTGTGTCTACAACTGGACAAAAGCCATGACTCATAAGCCCCCACTGATAGGGTGAACCTTTACTAGTGAACCTGAGTTCACACTTAAATGAAAGCAAAGATTTTTTTAATGATAAAAGTATTTTATTATTTTCCAATTACATATAAACATAGTTTTCAACATTTTTTAAATAAGATTTTTAGTTCCAGATTTTTCTCCCTCCCTCCCTTCCCTCCCCCCACCTCAAGACAGAAAACAATCTAATATAAGTTATACATGTACAATCACATTAAACATATTTCTGCATTAGTCATATTGTGAAAGAAGAATCAGAACACAAGGGAGAAACTTCAAAAAAGTGGAAAAAAACAACAAAAAGTAGAAACAGTATGGTTCGATGTGCATTCAGAATCCACAGTTCCTTTTTCTGGATGTGGAGAACATTTTCTATCATGAGTTCTTTGGCATTGTCCTGGATCATTGCACTGCTGAGAAGAGCCAAGTCTATCACTGTTGGACAGTACATCACTGGCCCCATGGTGGCTTCTAGATATGGCTCCTTTGGGAATGTAGTTACAGAAAATTTCTCTGCTTTCAACTTCTGGCTTTATCTTGCTAGATTCTCAGTTGGGGTGCAAAGAGTGGGTCATCAGCCTTTTACTCAAAGCCTCAGCTATGAGTTCGGTTTTTGTTTTGTTTTGAAAGACAGGTCCTTCACATATCAAGCCAACCCTTTTCTGATTTTCTCCTCTGCAGAGCATAACACATGGACTCAGGGCCTGGTGCAAACTGAAGTTCCTGACCATAATACTTTTTGGCTTGGTATGGTGTCACTGGCAGGGCCCTCTGGGTGCTTCTTACCATAGCTTACTCATTGCTTGTTGAGAAGGGGTAGGCCCTAACAAGGATGCCATTCCATGCTGGCACCCTTTCAGATCCATCGGCTTTGAGTTATGCCCAATCTCCTTTTTTTTTTTTTATTGAGGCAATTGGGGTTAAGTGACTTGCCCAGGGTCACACAGCTAGTAAGTGTTAAGTGTCTGAGGCCGAATTTGAACTCAGGTACTACTGAATCCAGGGCCGGTGCTCTATCCACGCCCAATCTCCTTTTAATCTCTAAGTCTTTGGTCCTGTCTGTAGCGCTTCTTGTTTACTGTGTGAACTGGTAAGATTTTGATTGCAGGGAGAGTGAGAGAGGAAGTGTTTGAACAAAAGTATCTTCACACAGAAGGGTAAGGGAGCCACAACAGGGAAGAAAGATATAATAGCTTAACTATTTTTTTTTTTTTTGCTAATTAAGTCATACATGGCCAATGCAGGATGATAACAGTATGTGGGAGAATTCCAAGAGCTTTCTCCATTCCCCCTCGGCAAGGGTTAGCCAAAGGTTGAGAACTTCCACCTAGGTAAGAATACAGTGGCAGTGGGAGGTTCCTCAACAACTTGATCCAGGCTGAACAGATGCATGCCCAAGCAGCCTTGTACAATTTGAGTGTGGAAAGGGGGGCTGGAGAAAGGGAACATAGCCTTGTAGGCTTTTTGCATTTCTCCCCAGTTTTGTAGGTAGTACAGTCATTTGTTTCCTTTTTCTGGTCTTAGGGAACATTGGCCAGTGAAAAGGGTCCCAATCCTCCAGAGGACATGGGGGTAGAAGCTTATAGAGATGCTGTCTCTTTTGCCAATAGAATACTTCTGTCATACCCACCATACAATAACCCATTGCTGGATCCTCTGGGGTGAGAGGCCAGCTGGACATTTTTATAAATCATTAAGTCTGCAATGGAACTAGCAGATCGGTGGTACAGCAGCTCCACCCCCTCCCTTGGTGTCCTTGGCTTGAGTGTCTGCCCATAGGACTGGAGCCTAGGTGGTCTGTGGGAAGAGGAGATTTGTTGTGGCTTTGACTTCCTCAGACTATGGTGATTGAACAGAGACTGTATTTGCAGGCCAATTACCCTCCAATCATCCCCTGGAGTCTAGACTCTTAGCGATCTGCCTCCCTTGGTGAGGAGTTAACTTGCCTCTAATTCCTGCTTGCCTCACTCAGGCTAGGGCACTATGAGATTTCTTTAGAACTGTTCAAACTTTGAACTACACCCAACTTTTGTTTTTTTGTTTTTGTTTATGGCTGGGCAATCAGGGTTAAATGACTTACCCAGGGTCACACAGGTAATTAAGTGTCAAGTGTCTAAGGCTGAATTTGAACTCAGGTCCTTCTGAATCCAGGGCTGGTGCTTTATCCACTGTGCCACCTAGTTGCCCCCAACCTTTGGTTTTCTTTTTTTGTTGTTGTTGGGTTTTTTTGTTTTTTGCAGGGCAATGGGGGTTAAGTGACTTGCCCAGGGTCACACAGCTAGTACGTGTCAAGTGTCTGAGGTCAGATTTTAACTCAGGTACTCCTGAATCCAGGGTTGGTGCTTTATCCACTGTGCCACTAGCTGTCCCCTTGGTTTTCAATCATATCAGCCTAAACCATAAAATTCATATAGACAAATCAATAGAAAAAATTGCATATTATTTACAATGTTATATAACAGCAGTCTGGCTTATGTGCAGATACCATGAACTTGCTCAGATAGCACCTCTACATGTAGAGAGGACTGTGTACAATCCATTTCTACATGTAGAGAGGGTGTGTAAGGGAAGTGCTTTGAGAAACTGTGAGGTATGCATGCAACTGGTTCTAGTTGGCTAATTAAGTGCGTGGGAGGAGGATTTTCTATTGGCTGTGTTGGTAGAACAGTCAGCATCTTCAAGCCTGAGTCAGCTTCAGGCAATTCTCTCTTTTCTGTATTTGCATATGGGAGAGTCCAGTGACTCTTTTAAGGTATTTGGTGAGAGACTTGTTTGTTGTTTGTCCTTGTTCTGAAACAGGACCATGACATCAGGAGGTGATGCCATGACTTATAGTGAACTGAATTTAAGTGTAATTTAAGTCACCAGCCTCACTCTCTCCTCTAGGGCCATCTGAGTCCAATGGCGAGATATAGATCTATCTCTCTATCTCTCTATCTCTCATCTATCTACACACACACACACACACACACACACGTGTGTGTGTGTGTGTGTGTGTGTGTGTGTGTATTTGGACAACTGGAGATGGCCTTGAATGTTTAAGGTAATTGGGGTTGTGACTTGCCCAGAGTCACACAGCTAGTATCTGAGGTGAGATTTGAACTGAGGTCCTCCCAACTTCAAGGCAAGTTCTCTATCCACTGTACCACCTAGCTGCAGACAGTAAGAGACTATGCAGTAAGGGTAAGAGGTCCTTAATGCCTTCTTTCCACTCTGAGGCCTTGTGGATCCCCCAAACATACCTAGGACCTGGGCCTTTTTGTCCATTCTTTTCTAGGGGTCAGGGAGTAGAGTCTCAAAATCTTGAAGTTGGGAGAGTGAATCTGAGAGGTGGAAACCAGGATAGATGGTACAGCCAGCCTAGCACCTAGCACTGATACTAGAGGAGCAAGGAATGATCTTCAGTCTTTGGAACTGCCCTCCAAATGCATGCCAGCAAAACCTGAAATGAGGACATACATGGAAATCAAGACTTCTTTGGACATGAACTAGATGGGATCAAATCTATGTAGGAACTCAGCTAAATTTGAGCTTATTCCCTCAGACTGTAAGGGGCAGTATATCTTTGAGTTATTGGGCAACTCTTTGTGTTTGTTCTTGTTATATCTTTGTAAAAGCCAATTGATGGTAAGTGGTTGACTTACTAGGGTGCTAGTCACTACCCCTCACAGTGGAAGGAGAGAGGACGCAGCTGATCTGAGTTTGTTATGATCTTAGAGAAGACTCCCTCCTTCCCTCCCATGTCTTCAGGGTTCTCCTCTGGAACTCTGATGAGAGATGCAGCAGGCCTGACCCTGAGAGAGTGGGTGCAGAGAAAATTTGACACAGCGTAATGGAATCCATATTACCCTCTCAACTGTGCTTCTGGCCCTTCAGTCTTTGCTGCCACCATCTTGTAGTTTCCTGCCTCTTCCCTTTTCAGTTCCATTTTTTTGTTGCCTTCTCTTATTAGAATGCAAGCTTCTCGAGGGCAGAGGTGCTCTCTCTCTCTCTCTCTCTCTCTCTCTCTCTCTCTCTCTCTCCCTCTCTTTTGCTTTTATTTGCATCCTCAGTGTATCCCACATATGCTGGCTGACTTGTTTTATTTCTAATAGGCTTGGTAAATTAGTTGCCGAGTAGGAGTAAAGGCTTGCTCATCTTTTTCAAGTAAGTATAGTTATAACCTACACACAGATGGATAAAAGTGATTTAGTCACAAATTATTCTGTGCTTTTTGAAAAGCTTGTATTATTATAGTTTTTAAACTAAAAAAAAAGTTCCAGTTTCATCCAATTGTGTATTTGCAAAGGGCTGGATTTGTGAAGACGGGATGGAATGAAGGGGTGGTAAAAACAAGATGTATCCAGGAATAGTTTGTAGAAAGACTCATTTGGTTGTGCCTCTCATTGAGACTACAGTATCATATGATAGTTTAAAAGACAGATTTTTAAATTCAATTTTCAGCAAATACAAGGCTTTTATAGCACTTGGGACCTAGTTTTAGTTGTCTGTGACCTGAACCAGACAACACTGTTTGAATTTAGTTGGGTGGATTGTATTGTGGGCTTGCCAGGTGATTTTATCTCTAAGCATGAGTACTTTGGAGGTGGAGAGTGGGGGTACAATAAGAGGGTTTTGAAAAGATTGCTGACAATTAGAAAGCAAGAAATGCTTAGGTCTTGACATTGGCTTACAGGTCATGACTGTGTCACTGAAGGAGCACTTCCTGGCTTAATTGGTGTGTTGTTGTAGATCTATGTGGGAATCACACTTACCAGTCCATTGGCTCCCTGCTCCCCAGCCTTAGAGCTGTACAGGACAAATAGCTGCCCCTCCTCTTCCTGTTATATCTCCTTCTTGTGTTTTATTATATAAAGTAAAATCTTACTAGTTTGGACTTCCTAGATAGTTGAATGAGGGAAGTCTGAATTATTGAATACTTTAAAACTATGATGCTTCATGCATATGGTACTTTAAAATTCAAATCTGAACTAAATCATTAGAGCTCCTTTGTAATTTCTCAGATTGCATTTATATATAAACAAGGTACTTTAATCTTAATTACATACAAACAAGGTATTTTAATCCTAATTACATACAAACAAGGTATTTTAATCTTAATTAGCTTAAATGATTCACATAAAACTTTGCTTATACCATTAATTTGTTTAGCAAACATTTTCTTCATAGATCCAAGATAAATTTCAACCTAGGCCAGGATGAATTATCTCAAAATAACTGAATCTGAATGAATGAGGTTGTACTATATTTTCAAAAATGTTAGAGGATGTTATATAGGAGTCCAGTGGATTTGGGGGTAAAGGGAAAAGGGATAGAAATAGAAAATACTTTATGTTTTTAAACAAATTAAACAAGAAATGATATACCCTCTCTCGGTCTAGTCATATAGTATTGGTAATGATAATATAGTTGGTACTGATTAATTGGGGCAACAGGAACCGATTTTGGTTTCCTCAACTCTTTTACTTTTCCCCCTAAACCTTTTTTTTTGGTGGGGGTAATGTTAAGGCTAAAATTCTAGCTAGTCTGTCTAAAATATCTAATGAGTGGTCACCAATAAATTATAGGCTTTAGCAAGAGTTAGACTTTTAAGCATTTATTAAGGAGAATAAGAATTTGGTAAAGAGAGAAAGAAAGGCCTACATTCATCTATCTATTAAAGGGAGAGAGCATTCCTAGCTCCGCTCTCTACCAGAGTGCACACGAAAGAGCCCCAATCAGAGTGCCAGGCTCCCCCTTCTTCCCCCCACAAGCAAATGTCACTTCCTGATGCCAAAGAAAAGATGCATGGTCTTGCCCTCAGAGCCCTTCACCTCATGGCGGAGCTTTTCTACAGTAAGTCTCCCGCAGGTGGCATCATTCCAATCATTACAGTCCCCGCTTTGTTTCTTCAAGAAACAGGGTGTTTCCTCGATGAAACAGTAATGAAGGTTAAGTGACTTGCCCAGGGTCACACAGCTAGTAAGTGTCAAATGTCTGAGATCTGATTTGAACTCAGGTCCTCCTGAATCCAGGGTCAGTGCTTTATCCACTGCGCCCCCTAGCTGCCCCACCCCTAAACCTTTTGTGCCTCTGAAGACCAACATAGTCCCCCACATATTATGCTTTTTTGTACCATTGTAAAGGTTCCAACAAAAGTTCAGAATAGTCAAAGGTATCTTTCTGAGACACAGCATTTCTTAAATATAAATCCATAAGGTCTTTGAAAAACACCTCAAGTTTCTTAATACTTAAAAATTCTATTATCCAGAGTTGTATTCAGATACTTTCTTTGCTATAATGAATTGCTAATTAATTATTAGAGCTCATTCTTTATTCAAATGCTTCTAGTTTTAAAACTGATGTTACCATTCTAAGTAGTCTGTTTAATCTATGGTGACTAATGCTTCTGACAATATGAGCAAATATGGCTTACAAAAGTTAAAATATTTAAACCTTAATTTGGTTAAGACTGGAGGGAATTTTTTCTTTTATGTCGTTTATTCTTGTGCAACTATCTCTTCTGGACACTGAAAGGGATGCAATTCATTATGGTATTCATTCAATAAGACTTGATTTAACAAGGTAACTTATGTCTCATGGAAGCATTATCCTCCATTTGATAAGTACACAAGCTGTTTTCTGAATTTAAAATGTTGCTTTTAGGATGTCGTTCTATCAGTTCCTAAATTACTCCAAAAGAAAATATTTAAACTCTTTCATTCTTGTTCTTGTTCATGAAAGCTTATTCACTAAATATAAACTCTGTTGTGGGACTTTCCATTGGTTCTTAAAAAAAGACAAATTGTGTGTTCTGATGAAATGTGGGAATATTCACTAATTTTTAAGGGCCCTGTGTACCTCCTAAAACAAATAACCAATGACCTCGGGAAAGCATGGAATAGACAGTTCTGTAACTCTTCCTTCAATGACCTTAGCAAGCTCAGTGTTTTATTCAGAAAGCTTTTGAGGTAAGTGTTGTTTTGGGTGGTGGTAAACAGCTACAAGATGAATAGGTTCTCATATGAAAGCCTTCTTATTGCTGCAGAAAGCCCAGATGTTGACATTTTCATAAAGGCAAATCAGGTTAACTCTTGGTTTCAGAGGCTACCAAATAGTTTTAGCAAAAGCATGAACCTCTGTCATTTTGGAGGGAGCTGTTAAATGCATTGATAATCCAGGTCTTCACCCTATTTTCCTCCAATGCTTTGACTACAGTGCCAAGTGTGTTGAATGTAAGGAGAATAAGAAAATAGAGACACTAGTGTCACTCTAAGAGTTTTGGCAGCTTGGTGGTGTGTTTGTGTTCCTCTGCATTGTGTAGGACCATTGGAAAAGTCTTGTATGTTGGGTATTCTATAGAATGCTCCATGTTTTAGATCTGGGAAATGATGATGCCTGATGACCAGATAGCACCAGTTGCATTCTAGACAGCACCTTGGGCATCCTTCATTATTGCCTTGTATGTAACTGTCAGAGACCATGAGTCCAATGCTGTCAATAGTCATAGTATCCTGGCATCAACAGTAGCACTATGCTATCTATTCCCTCTCCTACCCTACCCCTATAACTCTAGAGGGTCTGAAGGGCATTTTATAGGGCCTGAAGAAATAGCTGCAGGAACCATGAGGGATGATTGCTCAACCTGTGGTTTAGCAAAAGCAACCTGTGCTATGAACTGTGGTAACTATGTCTGCCTGTACTGTTGCAACATTGCTGTTTCTTGAGCCTGCCATTATTTTCCCATCCATGTTTTAAGGATAATAAAAGCAAAAGAGGCTTTTTTAGGTCAGCAAGAGTTGAATTTTTAGATAAAGCCCCACCTTTTTGGTAATAGATTTGGCTAGAGTAGCTTATGATTTTAGAACATTGGAAGCATCTTAGATTGAATGCTGGTTCCTCCAATGGAAGAGGGAAATCCTTTTTGAAATGAAGATCCTGATAATTTGGGAGTAACTCTTCTAGACAAGATGACAGGAGGCAGACCACTTAGCTCCCATATACCTCTTCCAGTGAAAACATGAAGTTTACACTGGACCAAATAGAAATCAAAACTCTATGAAATAGCAAGAAATAGTATATTAAATTAAAAAATTTTAAAAGACAAAAATGTAAGATATTTGATAAAATAAAAACAACTGACATAGAAACACACCAAGCAGAGATAATTTATTAATCAGATTCCTCCCAAATTATTACAAAAATCAAAGCTTAGATATTACATTTCATAATGATAAGCAAAACTGATCATGTTTTTTAGAAGCAGAGGACAAAATAAAAAAAAAAGACAATACTAATTACCTTCTAAAAGGAACCCCAAAAGGAAAAGTCCTAGGAATGTCACAGCCAAAATCTAGACCTCCCACTCCATTTTTTTCTTTTTAAAAAAATTTAAATATTTTATTTTCCCCCAATTAAGTATTAAAATAATTTTTAACCTTTGTTTTTCACAACTTTGAGTTCCAAATTCTCTTCTACCATCCCTCCCCCACTCCCACTGAGAAGGTAAGCAATTTGATAAAGGTTATACATGCTCAGTCATGTGAAACATATTTCCATATTAATCATGTAGTAAAAGAAAACATAGACAAAAAGACCCAAGAAAAATAAAATTAAAAATGCTATGCTTTGATTTACTAGACCTCCCATTTCAAAGCAAAAATAATGCAAATATTCAAAAAGAAGCAGTTCAAGTACCAAGGAACCACAGTCAAGATCACACAAGACTTGACACTTTCTACAAAAAAAAAATAAGAAGAGGTCTTGGAACACAATATTCCAAAAGGTAAAAGATGTAAACAAGAATAACTTACTCTGCAAACTTGAATATAATCCTTGAGGGGGGAAATGAGTTTTTAATGGAATAGAAGACTTACAAGAATTTCTGATGTAAGGACTTTGAAATACAAACACAAAAGTCAAGAGAGGGGGCAGCTAGGTGCCATAGTAGATAAATCACCGGCCCTGGATTCAGGAGGACCTGAGTTCAAATCCAGCCTCAGATACTTGACACTTACTAGCTGTGTAACCCTGGGTAAGTCACTTAACCCTCATTGCCCTGAAAATAAAGTCAAGAGAAAGCTAGAAAGGTAAATGTATTTGAGCATTTTGAAGGAGTTGTAGGATGATGTAATGCTAACATTACAGGAAAAAGAAACAATTGTTCATTCAGAAGTTTAATGTCTTCAAGGGGCATTGAGGCAGTTAAATAAGAATAACACTGGATAGATTGGCCCTATCTTGAGGTTTTGAAAGGGGGAAAAAGAAGGGAGGGTAAAAGGAATACACTCTTGTAGAAAGGTGGAATAGCAAGTATAACTTGCTATTTCAAATAATCATAGTATCTGAGAAGAAGAGTATCCAAACATAGAGGACAAAGTTGGGAGAGTAGACATCAGTTTGCACTCATTATCAGAAATGGACAAAGGAGTATTGAACATACATACATAAATAAGGACACAGTTTGGTCTAAGAGTACTTCAAACTTACCAAGGAAATAAGTAAGGATAAGAGTGGAGTTAAGAGGTAGAATAATATTAAGAAGTGAATAATCTCAAGAAAAGCAAACTTCTTGTTCCTGAATGGTGAGGCAGGAAGTATTAAAAAGATGGAAGAGGAAAAAGGAAAGAATTACAATCCAAGGAGGTACATCAGACTGCTTCTTAGACGTTTAGGGAATGGCTGAACATATTGTGGATGTAATGGAATATTATTGTTCTATAAGAAATGATGAAAGGGATGATTTCAAAGAGTCATTGGTAGTATAAATTGGAGTGAAATTAATGGAACCAAAAGAATAATTCATATAAATAAAATGTTGTAAAGAAAAAGAACTTTGAAATGTAACGATTGGAAAGACGCCACCTGCTGGAGACTTACTGTAGAAAAGCTCTGCCATGAGGTGAAGGTCTCTGAGGGCAAGACCATGCGTCTTTTCTTTGGCATCAGGAAGTGACGTTTGCTTGTGGGAGGAAGAAGGAGGAGCCTGGCGCTCTGACTCTTGTTCTTTACTGTGGACTCTGGCAGAGAGCGGAGCTAGGAATGCTCTCTCTCTCTTTAATCGATAGAGGAATTTAGGCTTTTCTCTCTCTCTTTACCAAATTCTTATTCTCCTTAATAAATGCTTAAAAGTCGAACTCTTGCTAAAGCTTATAATTTATTGGCGACCACTCATTAGATATTTTAGACAGTATAGCTAGAATTTTATCCCTTAACAGAAAGACTTAAGAACTTTGATCAGTGCACTGGCCAACCATTTCTTTTTTTTTCTTTTTTGCGGGGCAATGGGGGTTAAGTGACTTGCCCAGGGTCACACAGCTAGTAAGTGTCAAGTGTCTGAGGCCGGATTTGAACTCAGGTACTCCTGAATTCAGGGCCGGTGCTTTATCCACTGCGCCACCTAGCCGCCCCCCAACCATTTCTTCAAAGGACCCAAGATGAAGCATGTGATCCACCTTCTGACAGGGAAGAGATGGCACAATATATATATAGAGAAACATACTTTTTTGGGGGACATGAGCACTATGTGGGTTTGTGCTGCTTGACTGTTTATTTCTTATCGGAGTTTTTTTTTTTTTAATTCTTTCTCTGGGATTGGGAGGTGGGAGATGGGGGAACTAGAAAAAAATGTAAAAAGAGGGCCATTGAAACATTTTAAAAATGCCCATAAGAGAACAGTAGGAGGTTCAGAAGGAAATAAAGACAAGCAGGAAAGTTTTGAAAGAATGTGGCATTTATTTTATACATTAAAAAAAAAGTGCAAATGAAATGAAATGATGATTCCCATTTTCATATCAAATTGTCTTTCTCATCTTGCTCTGTATATGGAAATGCTCTCTTTTTTGTGTTTAAGTTTAGAACAAAAAAAATTCAGGTGGTAACTTTGTTGGAAACATCCTACTATTTTATCAGTGAGTGGTAGTGGGAGGAAGAGGACTGGAAGTCTTAGGACAGGGAGGATGTGGCCAGTTTGGCTATATATGGACAGGGCCTGGAGAAGAAGGCAGGTAGAAAAATATTAAGTAAGAAGATGTCGAGAATGCTGGACACAAGAGCACTGAAACAGTGAATATAGATATTTGGTTGCTATGAAGATCTGGCATGGGGAAGGTGGTTGATTAATAGCAGCTTATTATAGGCATATTGATATTGATCTGTACTCCAAAATACAGAGGGAGGATATCCATTTTCTCTGATGCCCTTTCAGGAGGGAGCCAAGTACCCTCTGGTACATGTGGAAAGATTGGGTCACAATCCTTTTTTTTTTTTTTAAGTGAGGCAATTGGGGTTAAGTGACTTGCCCAGGGTCACACAGCTAGGAAGTGTTAAGTGTCTTAGGCCAGATTTGAACTCAGGTACTCCTGACTCCAGGGCCGGTGTTCTATCTAGGTGCCACCTAGCTGCCCCCACAATCCCTTTCAAGCAGATAAAGTGTGGTGTAGGAACTTAGGAAGGAGTAGGTTATTGCTACAATCAAGGAGGCATGGCAGGTGAGATTTTGGAGGAAGAAGGCAGAAGTTCCTTATTACAACCTCAATAAAGTTCTAAGTGTCTCACCCAGGTCTCTCTGTAGGAGCAGACAGAAATAAGATGAGATTAGACCTCTGTTCCTAAAATGGGCCATAAACTGTGGTTGTAAAGCTGAGTAGGTTGGAAGGAGGGAGTACAAGAGAGTAGTAGAGACCACTTTGTGGAGAGTTTGGTTACTCGAATGACTCTTTTTTTTTGCAGGGCAATGGGGGTTAAGTGACTTTCCCAGGTTCACACACAGCTAGTAAGTGTCAAGTGTCTGAGGCCAGATTTGAACTTAGGTCCTCCTGAATCCAGGGTCAGTGCTTTATCCACTGTGCCACCTACCTGCCCTGAGTGACTTTCTCTGAGAGTCTCTGTGTTCTTTTGTGTTATGTGTGTCCCTGGAAAGTCTTATGCATGGAGCTGTGTTATAAACTGCTTGAGGTCTTAGGATAGAGCATTGGGAAATAATGACACTCTTACCATGTTAACAACAGCTGCATCCTTGATAACACCTTATGAATTCTCCTCTATTCTCTTGCATGTGCCCATGTCTTGGAACCCTGACATCATCCTGAAAATCACTACAGCATATAATTGCTGGAAGTCAAAAGGAACAAAACACTAGTGTGAATGGAAAAGTAATTAAAACATGCCACCATGTCTTCTGGTATATATAATGCTCCTCCCTTTTTGCATAACACAGTCTTTTAATTGGCAAAGGTGAATGCTTTGGAATAGCTCTCTTTGTGTTACACTAGTTGGTATAGAAGGATCATGTAAATCCTTTTCAGCAGTTGCTAAGGTGGTCAGGGAAGAAATATTTTTTATTCACTTTATGATCCTGTTATGTTCAGGAGGTGAATCTGAAAAAGCAGTGACAGATGGCCATACCTGGGATACTAATGGTTCTGCTGTTGTCAGTTTACTCTACTTGTAATGCTTGTGGATACAAAGCATACATTCCATGTTGACTCTGAACTTTATATGATTTAGGTCCCAAATGTAGTAACGGGAATCCATCATGGTCTAGTTCCATAATTTTTGTGGCTAGAATAAACATGTCAGAGCAGCATCTAGAATATAAATCACAGGATGCTAGAGGAAGAAAGAACATTAGAGATTGCAGAATCCATCCCCTTCATTTTGTAGAGGAAGAAACAAACCAAGAAAAGTTAATTGCTTTGCCTAAGGTCACATAGGTGACAGTGGCAGAACCAGGTTTTGGACCCAAGTTTTTCTGCTTTCAAATTCAGTGGTCTTTCTGTCTCACTGCACTGCATTTCACATGTTTTTCTTTATCCTGTGGGTTCTCATTTGAGTCAGTAGAAAGACGGTTATGGCAAGTCTTATGATGTCATCCTTGTGATATTTAAAATAATTTACCTATTCCCTTCTCAAGCTAGTGGTAGTTGTAGGTTGGGTCTCAGAATGTGATAATTTTAAGCAAGAATCTTAAGAGTTTTTGCCTATAAGTCACTTTTTCCTTCTAGGTCATTGACATCCCTTCCCCTGTTAAATCAATTAACTCTGAACCACGTCTTTATTTCTTTGTCCCTCAACAGAACAGACAGGCCAATGATATAATATAAAGGGAACTCCTCCTCTTATTTTATTCTTAGTCAGCATCAGTTGCTTCAGCCCAGGATTGATAATACTGGAGGTGAATCAATCAATAAATCAGCAAGTATTTATTAAGCAGCAACTATGTGTCATGTACTATGTTTGATGCTGTAATGATTGGAATGATGCCACCTGCTGGAGGAGAACCTTCTGAGGACAAGCCATGTGGTCAGTTCCTTGGTGTCAGGAAGTGACGTTTGCTCGTGGGTGCTGTCTATCAAAGCTACCAGCTAATCGACTTGAGGAGCCTCCCATTTCTGGGAGGAGTTCATGAAGTAGGAAGCGGATGCTGGCAGAGGGGTTTGGTCTCTTTTGGTTCCTGACCTCATCATGGCAGGTTGGATGATGGGATCTCTTAGAAATAGTTAGATTTTTACCTTTCTCTCTGATCCTAATGCTCTTTAATAAATACTTAAACGCTTAAATACTCTTGCTAAGGCTTATAATTTATTGGTGACCACTCATTAGATTTTAGATAGTATAGCTAGAATTTTAGCCCCTTACAATACCAAGAGTACAAAGAAAGAAATGAAATACTTCCACCATCAAAGAGATTTCATTATACTGGGGGCAACAACAGGTATACATAGTAATATATGTCAAATAAATACAAGGCAAAATTTTGGAGGGGACTTGGAAAGGCCCTACTGATAGCTAGGGCATCTATCAGGAAAGGGTTGATGTAGAAGGAAGCACTTGAGTTGAGCTTGGAAAGAAACTGGAAGTTTTGAGAAGTGGAGAGAAGGCAATACATTTCAAGAATAGGGAAAAGCTTATGCAAAAGTGCAGAGATTGGAGATATGCTGTTGTATGTGAGAAACCTCAAGAATGTTAGTTTGTCTAGAGTGCAAAGTACATGAAGGGTATTAATATAGTCTGGAAAGGTAGTTCAGAGCTATGTTATGAAGGGCTTAAATGCTAAACAGAGGAGTGTGTATCTTATCTCAGAGGTAATAGATCTTATTGAGCTGAAAAGTGACATGGTCAGACCTGTGCCTTAGGAAGATTGCCTTAAAAGTTATGTGGACAATGGATTGGAGAGGAGAAATACTTGAAGCAGGGAGACAGATTAAGACAATATTGCAATAGTTTAGATAAGGGGTGATGGGGGGCCTGAACTAGGTTGGTGGCTATGTGAGAAAAGAGAAAGAAACAAATGTGAGATTCTTCTAGAGGTAAAATGGAAAACATCTGGCAATTGATTGGATATATGGCGTTTGGGAGAGTGGGGAATTGAGGATGATTCCAAAATTATCAACCTGTTTGACTGGAAAGATGGTGGTGCCTGAGAGAAACATGAAAGGACCACATCACCACACATTTCAGGCACAGACTTCTTCAGGACCTTGAAATTGAAATTTCATTTTCTGAATATGGTCACAGAGAAATTTTCTCTTAAAATAATCTTTTGCATTCTAAAGCTGGGCAAGTATAGTATAATCTACAATGGGTGGGACTCACACAGTGGTTCTCTTTAGTGTGTCTGATTCTACCATAATTCAGATATTCAGAGCGATCACTCCACAGCTTTCAATAGCCTCAACTGCTTTGTGGGAGAGCAGACATGTACCCATTAGTTCATGGCTTATACAAGACCATAATCAGTAGTGTGCTCTGCATCTTCAATACAAGATTCAGCACCCTGGACAGTGATTATGCCATGGCTTATAAAATATTAGTAATTTATCACTATAGATTTTTTTTTGTTCAACATGAGTTATAAGATATCTAGAAAGTGTATTGACAAATATTCAACTGTCTACTTCAAGGCCTAGTTAGTTTCATTTTGGAGGGGGAAGTTGATCCTTTCCTTGTCCAACACCTTCCAATTCTCTTCTTAAATCAATCAATAAACTTCTATTGAGCATCTACTATAAGCCAGGTAATGCTAAGTAATGGGGATAAAAAGACAAAGTATTCATGATCTATAGGTGGGATGCTTCTGAGTAGTCTATAAACCTTTGGTCACAATCATGTTTTAATCTTAAACCATATTTTCTAATTATTTTTAGCCATCCTCTCTTTTGTCTTCCCCATGGTAATTGAAGTCACAGAGAAAGGTGTCAAGTTCTTCAAATAATTTCTCTACTTCTTCATTCTTTGCAACAGTTGTTGGTATATAGTGCTATTGTTCTTATGGTAGTCTTTTTTGATTCTGTTGATCATGAACATTGCAAGGTAGGATGACCAAGTGTTTCATGAAATGATGCTTCCTTTTGCCTTTGGTTATATGATGAAACCAATCCTTCCATTTATAATTTTTTGTATTTGCCTTTTTTGGGGGGGGCAATGGGGGTTAAGTGACTTGCCCAGGGTCACACAGATAGTAAGTGTCAAGTGTCTGAGGCCAGATTTGAATTCAGGTACTCCTGAATCTAGGGCCAGTGCTTTATCTACTGCACCACCTAGCTGCCCCCTGTATTTGCCTTTTTAAAGAGAACCTATGAATTATTCTTCTATTTAACCCAAACCTCTTTATGGATGTTTCATTTATACCAAGTAGGTTAATATTTATATAGTTCGGTTCTTCTAGTATTTCAACTCTTCTATCATAGGGCAAAGTTCTTACATTTAGCATACTAAAAACTAAATAAATGTGTACAATCCAAAAAGGTCATTCTCAGCATTCTCTTTTTCTTAGTAATCTGCTCCCCTATTTCAGCCAAATCTTTTGCTTGATTTTGGGGATAATTGGTGACAATTCTATAAGATTCTTTTCCATGGCCTCATTAAAGTCAGCTGAGGTAAATGTTGACTCATAAGAAATGAAAATATCTGATAATCCATGAGGGAGTCAAAATAGGTCTCCAGGGGCAATCCTTCAACTTGCTAAGAGGATTGTTTCAGAGTTAGTTGTGTCAAATTCAAGGTATTTTGTGGGTCTTCCAAATCTACTCAAAACCATAGCTCATAAGCCCTCAGCAATGTGTTTACCATTGTTATAGTTACCTGGAAGATATAAATAGTTCAAATCAAAGACATTTAATGAAATGGCATAGTAAAAAAATGTAGTAATAAAACATTTCCCCATAAACCTGTCCCATAAATAAATGCACAAAGGGTGAGTATGCATAGGGAACTTGTGTGGCTAGGACACACAATAAAGTCTGATGATGCATTCTTGTGATGTCATCACACTGCCCCTTTCAGGCCTGTTTCCTCTGGGTCTTCATTGAATGTTAATTTGCTGCATCTTGCCCCACGTGACACATAGTTTCTCATATCTGACTCTTTGTGACCCCATTTGGGGTTTTCTTGGCAAAGATACTGAAGTAATTTGCCATTTCTTTCTCCAACTTATTTTATAGACAAGAAAACTGAGGCAAACAGGGTTAAGTGACTTGCCCAGAGTCACAGTTAGTAATTATCGGAGTCCAGATTTGAACTTAGGAAAATGAGTCTTCCTAATTTTACCCCCAGGCTCCATCCACCCTGCCACCTAGTTGCCCCAGTATAGGAGGTCAGTGGTTGAGGTAAGATCATGAAAGTTTTTAAGAGCTATGCAGAGGAGTTTATATTCTAGAGTTAGCCACTGAAGTTTTTTGAGGAACGGAATAATATAGTTGGATCTGTGCTTTAGGTATGTAATTTGGCAGCAAAGTTGAGGATAGCTGAGAGTGAGGGAATTAAAAACACTAAAAAGTATAGGAATATTAAAGTGATCTTTAACTGAATATAGAAAATTATGTCTATTTAAAAGCAAGAGCCAGAATTGTCTAAAATGAAGAAGCACTAAGAGTATTTTCCAGTAAGATCAGAAGTACCAATATTTTAAAAATAAAAGCATCAAAAATACACAAAAGAGGGGGCAGCTAGATGGCACAGTGGATAGAGCACCGGCCCTGGAGTCAGGAGTACCTGAGTTCAAATCTGGCCTCCGACACTTAATACTTAACTAGCTGTGTGACCCTGGGCAAGTCACTTAACCCCAATTGCCTCACTAAAAAAAAAAATACACAAAAGAGCAAAGAGATATTCAGAGGGAAACACAATCATGACAACTTTGGAACCAATATGTTGAGTTTACTATATACATATATGCATGTATGTATACATATGTGTACATATATATGAATTGTATTTACATAGATTAAGTATTTTTAAACAAACTGTAAGTAGGTCCACATAGACCACTTCTTTTTCTGTTTTTTCATTGTGCATACAAATGTTCATGTTTATAAAGTTCAAAACAAGAAAAAATTAAAATCATGAAGAAAATCAGGAGAATTAGAAAATGCTCATCACAAACTGGAGTGAGGTCTTCAAGAGAAAAACCTAAGCCCCTGGACCAGAAAGTTGAGTACAAAGAAAATAAAGACTTGAGGCCGAGGGTCTGAGCTACTTAGGAAAAAGTGTATCTTTGTTCTAAAGAGCTTGGTGCCTGGGACTGAAAATTCTCAAGTTGGAGACTGAAGATCTCAAAGTCAAGGCTCTAAAGGAACAAGACAAATAGTTTTGTAAAGAAAGAAAAGTCAGCAAGGGTTTCTCCCTAATCCCAACCCCAGCCCTTGGAAGACTACTTTCCTGAGGGGGAATAAAGCTTTTGACTGCAAACTAAAGGAGCATGGTGGAGATAGCCCTGCAGCCAAAGATTTCCACCAAAGCCAAAAGCTGGAAGGAAGATCTCTACAATCATGCTCCTAGTGAGTCTGCTCCTGGAAGAATTTGACAGAATTTTTCAGGAGATCTGCAATCAGCAGAGATTACGCAAATGGCAGAGCCATATCTTGCAAAGAGTCAGATATGACTGAAACAACACAACAACAAGAAGTGGGGAACTGAAGGGTTAAAATTTTTTTATTTTTAAAATTTTTTGTGAGGGAATTGGAGTTAAGTGACTTGTCCAGGGTCACACAGCTAGTAAGTGTTAAGTGTCTGAGACCTGATTTGAACTTAGGTCCTCCTGATTCCAGGGCCAGTGCTCTATCCACTGCACCACCTAGCTGCCCCCTGAAGGGTTAAAATTTTTAAGGAAGAGAGAGTGGAGAGAGTTGGCTCAGTGGATAGAGTACTAAGCTTGAAGTAAGGGAGACCTGACTTCAAATCCAGCCTCAGATGCTTGCTAATTGTGTGACCCTGGGCAAGTCACTTAACCTTTGTTTGCCTTAGTCTATTGGAGAAGGAAATGGTAAACCATTCTAGTATCCTCCCCAAGAAAACCCATGCAAAGTATGGTCTAAGGGGTCACAAAGAGTCAGACACAATCGAACAACAGCAACAGCAACTACTACTACTACTTTTCCCTCTCTTTGATAACTCTCCCTCTACAAAGAAGAAAAACTTGGTGAAATAGAAGGAATGTGATCAACCCTAGGAATCTATAATTTAACAATTTGCTTCTACTACATTGCACTTCCTTTTCTTTACCTCACTCAGATCCCATGCATTCTTTTTTTCCCCTTTTAATCCCTCGGATGATTCTTTCTCTGAATTTTACACTTGTTTTGTATGCGACTCTTCCCTCCTTAACTCTACTCACCCTCTTAAAGCATTTCCTCTCTCCTTATCCCCAACTGTTTCCCAGTTGAGTTTAATGCATACTAGATCTTGGGAATTGTGTTTCATGATTTAAGCCTTCTCCAATCCCTCTTAATTCCAGTTCCTTCCCTTTGATAATTACTTTCTATTTATTCTGTACACAGTTTACTTTGTATATATTCTCTTACATGTTCTTTCTCCCATTAGACTGTAAACTCCTGGAGGGTAGGGACTTTCTTTTGCTTCTTTTTGTATCCCTAATCCTTAGCAGTGTCTGGAATGTAGTAGGTACTTGATAAATTTATATTAACTTATTGATTAATGTTTTATTAAAATATAGTATTCGGGTTTTGTGTTTTGTCATGGTTTTTAGGTAGTTGAGTGATTCTTTTTATTTTTTAAAAATTTTTTTATTTTAGTGAGGCAATTGGGGTTAAGTGACTTGTCCAGGGTCACACAGCTAGTAAGTGTTAAGTGTCTGAGGCCGGATTTGAACTCAGGTCCTCCTGATTCCAGGGCCTGTGCTCTATCCACTTCGCCACCTAGCTGCCCCTGAATGATTCTTAAATTATTGTTCTCAACATATTTTCCATGTCAGTTTTTCCTTTGACTACTAAAGACCTTAATTTTTCTTCTATTTTTTCCAAACTTTTGATTTTGTTCTAAAATTTCTTCTTGTTTTCTAGAGTTACTGAATTCTATTTGATACATTCTAATGTTGTAATGGGTAAGCATATCTAACTTCTATTCTAAGATATGTATTCTCTCATTTTTTTCACCTCAGAGCTCTTATTTCATTAAAAAAAAATCTTCATTTTTCTCTGCTACCCTTGTAGTCCTTTTGGCTTGGCCATATTTTTTTTCCTGAGACTGTGTTTGTATTTATTAGAGAATTATTGTTTTCTTATTGGTTTATCTCTTAATAAATAACATTTCTTGATTGTTGTTGGTGTTTTCATCTATTTACTCATATCTCCAGTTTCAGTTCTTGGTTTGGTATACTTTGTGCCAAGGCCAGACCTTGCCACCTCCCACTCCCTTAGGTGGGGTGGTCAGGTCGCATTTGTTCTTCACTTTGATTTCCTGGGCTCCTGCTTCTGGATTCTGTTGTGCCTATACTCAGAGTACTACAGTCTTCAATTCCTTCTCAATATCTCCTCCCCTCAGAGCATCTCTGATCATAGGGCTGAAGACTTTCCAGCCCCACCTGGAACATCTTGATTAGAAAACAGTTGACTTCTGGGCCCTCCTGGAGTTTCTCCATGAGAGTCATCAGGATTTCTGGTATCCCTTGGGAACACAGCTTTACAGGGTTCAATTGCCCCTGGAATGACTGAACAGAACACTGGCAGGCTGCTGGCCTATTTACCTGTTCTCTTGCTGGCCTCCCTGGCAAGATCCCCCTCTAAAAAATCTGCAGGCTTCTGCCTATGTTTTTGTGCAATTATGGGATGGATAAAAGCACTTGTTATTGTTTCTCTGAATTCCTCAATCTTTCAAGCTGATTCCCCTTTCAGATATTTGCTAGAGAATATCAGGAAATCTGGGCTTCTCTATAACACTTCGTACCACCATATTAACCAGAAATCTCTGCCTTCCTGCTTTTAATTTCTGGACCCTAGATTAGCCATAATCCATGTAAGGATTCTGCCCCAAATGAACAATTCTGGGATTTGGAGTTTCCCAATTTTCTTTTCTTTTTAAAAAATATAATAAACATTTTAATTTATAGTTTGGGGTTCCAATTTTTATCCTTCTTTCCCTCTCTCCCCTCCCCCCTCCCTGAGGGGGCAAGCAATCAGATATGGGTTATACGTGTATGATTATCTAAAACCTTACCATGGTTCCCCAATTTTCAAGCAAAGTTGGCTTCTCATATACCTTTAGTTGGCTAACAAAATCCAGAAATACTTTTAGAAAACAAACCAAACACCTTGTTCTTTTTTTTTTTCTTTCTTTTCCCCCAGGGCAATGAGGGTTAAGTGACTTGTCCATGGTCACACAACTAGTAAGTGTCACATGTCTGAGGTCAAATTTGAACTCAGGTCCTCCTGAATCCAAGGCCAGTGCTTTATCCACTGCGATGCCTAGCTGCCCCCTAAACCATGCGCTCTTGACTAAAACTTTTTGTTAAATAGGGAAAGACATGGTCATATCAGTGAGATTATGGAGCCATTCAAATACTGAAGAATCTTGGGGGGACTAGCCTTTGGGAGTTCAATTCTTTGAACATGTGTAGTGTTCTGCCTGCTACATACCCAGATGGATATTTGGTGAATCTGCTTCTAGGCATGTATAATGAAGTATCTTGCTACCCTCCTCTGAGCATGCATAAGTATTTTGTGACTGTGTCTGGTTGTCTAGATTGGCTGCTAAAACAGAACTGGCCATCCACACAAAAGATGTCCAGGGGAGACACCTCCTGTCTGGTTACATTAAAGTGAGATATAAATTTTTTGACATAGCCAATATGGGAATTCATTGATTAGAAAACATCAATTTACATCTCAATTCTAAAGAAGGGCAATGCCAAAGAATGTTCATATCACTAAATGATTGTGCTTATTTCACATGCCAGGAAAGTTAAGATTAATATTCTGCAAGCTAGGCTGGTTTTTGAAGAGGCAGAGGAACTAGAGACCAAATAAATAGTCAATATTTGCTGGATTATGCAATCCAGCAAAGGAGAGTTCAAGAGAAAGCAAGAGAGTTCCAGAAAAACATTTACTTCTACTTCACTGACTATACACTAAAGCCTTTGACTGTATGGACCACAACAAAATGTGGAAAGTCCTTAAAGAGATCATCTTACTTGTCTTCTGAGGAACCTGTATATGTGTCAAGAAGCAACAGTTAGAACTGAACATGGAGGGAGAAAAATTGGAAATTGGAAATCTTATGTAAACAAATGCTGAAAGCTATCTCCACATGTAACTGGAAAATAATAAATACTTTTATTTTAAAAAAAGATTGGAAAAGGAGTACAAAACTGTATATCGTCATCTTATTTATTTAGCTTATATGTAGAGTGCATATTAAGGTTGCTGGGAGAAATATCAACAATCTCAGATATGCAGATAATGATGGCATCTTAGCTCCTTCCCTTCAATCAGAGGGGCTCTAGGAGGAGAGGATATTGATGAATTGTGAGTACTAGAGCTGATGTGATCTTGTAGGATTAAGAAGTTACTAGGGTATGATGGAGAAGTTCAAAGGAACCCAAAGGGGTAGTAAATGAAGAGAGAGCTACCTTGCTTGTCCTTAGTGGAAAGGCTAGGCAAGGTTGGAGTGAGATGTAGATTGGTTAGAGTCGAGGAAGATAGAGGTAAAAGAACAGGAATTAGAGGTTGTGTATAGTTTTCTCTTTTTTTTTTTTTTTTGCAGGGCAATGGGGGTTAAGTGATTTGCCCAGGGTCACACAGCTAGTAAGTGTCAAGTGTCTGAGGCCGGATTTGAACTCAGGTACTCCTGAATCCAGGGCCAGTGCTCTATCCACTGCACCATCTAGCTGCCCCATATAGTTTTCTCTTATGTGTCTAGTGATTGATGAATTCAGGAACAGGAAGAGAAACAGGTTGTGTAAATTATTAGCTGTAAGAGTAGTAGTGGGTAGCTGATGAAAAATAAAGCTCACAGTCTCCTATTGTTGTTGTTGTTTTTGGTGAAGCAGTTGGGGTTAAGTGACTTGCCCAGGGTCACATAGCTAGTAAGTGTCAAGTGCCTGAGGCCAGGTTTGAACTTGAGTCCTCCTGACTCCAGAGCCGGTGCTCTATCCACTGTGCCACCTAGCTGCCCCTATTGGCTCACCGTCTCTAAGAGGTGTTGTTGGGAAAAGGGCCTGGGGTATAGGGAAAAGGGGTCTTAGTCACTCATTCAGTTGTTGCTGGCATTCTGCCATAACTTGAGGCCTTTTTAAAAAGACCATCAACCATTAATTACTCTGGACATCAGTTTCCTAATCTATACTATCAGAGAGTTGAATTATGTGCCCTTTACTGCCACTTGTAGATTTAAAAACATTCTAACTTTGTTAATAATAATATTCAATATGTAATCCTTTTGGATTCTAAGTGGTCCAAATTGAATGCCATTACCTGGCTCATGTCAAGAAACAGTCACAACTTCAGTGCCATTACAGTAACTCTGCAACAATATCTAGGTATCTAATTTCATGAAAATACACTAAATGTTCCAGACATGCCTATTTGAAAATGTATATTTGCTGTTGCTTTGTTTCAAGATGGTGGTAGGGTCCCCAAACTTAATGTTTATCTTTATGACCTTTAGTAATATACTAGTTGTGGTCAAAAGCATTTAACCTTTTGAAAGTTATTAAGGAAGAAACTAATGCAAAATGCTGAGCAATAAAGTTAAAATAGACATCAATTTGGTATGTGCATTTAGTACCATTCAGTTTACCTCAGATGCATAAATATCTTCATTTCCCATCAGTGGCTTTGCTTGGTTTCTGTACAAACTGTACAAACATCATGCCTCTCCCAGGTTATCCTCCCTTGGAATAAGCTGAATACCTGAAATCTCATCACCATGCAAATTGACTCAGCTTTTGAAACTCAACACCTCATACTATCCCCCTCTGAATGGAAGACTAGAGGGTAGAACTTTAAAGTCCTCCCCAAACCCTCCTTTATAGAGAGCTCAGAACTTCCAGGTAATTCTTCATTTGACATTTTTGATTCTGCTTGGTTTGGACTCCATAGAACTTCATGCTCCAGTGAAAGGTACCCACCCCCTGGTGGCCCACCCTCCTCACTGTGCAGGGACGGCCTTTCTTTTTATTTGTATCTCTAGTGCTAAGCACAAAACCTGACATACTGGAGGCACCTAAAAATGGTCTTGATTTTTTTTGTTGTTGTTAATTGTTTTGAATTAAAAAATGAAATATATATCCTCTAGGATCAAGTAAAGCAAGGAGCTGGAAAACAAAAGTTGTAACATAAGCTATTTGAAAAAACATTGAAAAACAAATGTTTATTCATAGAATTGCAACTAAAGAGAGAAAACATAGAAAAGTGACTAGCACATATGCTGGGCAAAATATGCTAATCTCTTTTGCCTCCAATTCCCAATTCATTTTGACTGTATAGACACATTCCCCCTGCGTTTTAACCAGCCCAACCTTACCTACACAGTGAGCTGACAGCAGCAAACTTTTTTTTTCAAAAGCAATTCTGTCTGCTTGTGTTTATTCCTTTGAAATATTTCAAATAGGTCTCTCTCCCTTTAGCCCGAAGTACCATGAAGTAAAACAGTCCAAAGGGGGGAAAATTAGAGAGGAATCTTTTGCAAGTCTTCTAATACTTAACATTTTTCCTATATATGAGTGAAGTGACTAAGGGCACTGAAATCAGTATAATTTCTTTGCAATGAAGTTTCCTGCATATTAGAAAATGAAAAGGAGCTTGTCCTATATCTTTTTTGTTTAACATTTAAATCATGATGATTTTCTTTTTAATCAGAAGAGACCAAAGCAATGATAACCTGATCACAGTCTTAGAGATCTTGATTTGTTTTAGAAACATTCTCCTGCTATTGATTTGATTCTTTAAGACTTTTAATTGCAAAGTTGGCTTATTGTGTAGAGTTTAGTTGGTTAATTCCTGAAAAAGCGCTTTTTAAAAACAAAACAATCCAGGTCACAAATAAACTCAGATAAACATTAGAAATGCTGAAGTTTAAGAGTTTAAGACAAAATTGTTTCCCTTTAACAGGAAAAAAGCAGTATATTTGAAAGTTTGCTAAAGGAATTCACTGGAAATAGTTTTATGTAAACAAACGGAAATGGAAAGGTGAGATGATTATCAACAAGATTTTAGTTCTAAGCCCTTCAGTTTTGTCTGGGTTTATCATGCATAATGATTGTGGGGGGAGGGTACAATTTCCTCCTATTTGTCTTGGTTTTGCCTTTGCCTTTTCTTGTTAGATACATTAATCAGTATACAGTTCTTGACTTTCCCATTCTTTTACATATATAATTACAAGTATGCTTTTTGTAGATAGTAAAATTAATAAAACGAAGTGGAAACACAAATAATAAAACCTATAGACCCACTAAGAATTGTGGTCATGTGAGCCAGGATATCACTTCAGTCCTTTTCATCTTTCTGTGATATGAGGACGTTTAATTTTGGAAAGACAAAGCATTAGACTTTTTTTTTGTTTGTTTCTGCGGGGCAATGGGGGTTAAGTGACTTGCCCAGGGTCACACAGCTAGTAAGTGTCAAGTGTCTGAGGCTGGCTTTGAACTCAGGTCCTCCTGAATGCAGGGCCAGTGCTTTATCCACTACGCCACCTAGCTGCCCCAGCAATAGACATTTTTAAGTATTTTAAGTGCTATTACTCGGACAAAAAAATAGGATCATAGACTGAGAACTGCAAGAGAACTAAGAAGTGATTTAGACAAATCCTGGCATTTTATAGTTGATGACCTGAGACCCAGAAAGAATCAGTGATTTGCCTAAGGTCAAACACGCAGAGTCAGAATTAGAACTCGTGTCTTCAGATTCCAAAACCAAATAATAGATTTGACCTGGTTGGTTCCAGAGGATAAATCTGCAGTGGGCAGTTATTTCAAGGATATAAATTTAGCTTTGATGTAAGGAAGCAACTTCTTTTATTAAGAAAAAGTAAATATTTATTTTACAAGCATTTATCTTTCCTTTCCACTGCCCCCCTCCATCAGACAATTTAAAAAAGGAAAAAACAAGCCTCCTATAACAAATATACATAGTCCAGCAAAAGAAATTCCTACATGGACCACATCAAAAAATGTATATCTCATTTTATATTTTAGATCCATCACCTTTCTGGCAGGAGGTGGATTTTATATTTCATCAAAGTCACTCTACAATGTTGTTATTATAAGTCGTTCTCATAGTTCTGCTCAATTCACTTTGCCTCAGTTCATAAAGGACTACCAAGTTTTCATTTTGTCATTTCTTAGAGCATAATAATATTCCATTCCATTCTACTTTAGGAAGCCTTCAAAAAAGCTTGGTGACCAACTGCTTGTCAAGTATGTAGTAGAGGAGAATCTTATCTGATCATCCATTGAACCAGATGGCTTCTGAGGTCCTTTTCAATTCTGAGATTCAGTGATTTTCATAGATTCAATTACACCGTTATGGTATTTGCATCTTAGTTCATGATCTGGAAATACCCAGTAAGTTACTTTCTCTATGAGCCTTGGCATTGCTAACAGAAACTGAGACATGGAGGGAATATTACTTCAGTTTCCTGATCAGGCAGTGCAATTGTAGGTTTTTAGTAATTAGGTGGCACAGCAGTGAGAGGAACTTTGGCTATGATTTTTTGGTGCCCTCCTTTCTCCTAACCCCTTTTCTCTCTTGGTGGAAAAAGAACACCCACATATGGTTAACTGAAAGACTATTTTTAATTTTAAGAGGGTTTTTTTTTTTCCAGTCAGGTTGGTAGAGTTCAACGGGTTGTTTGTTTCTCTTTTGGGAGAAGTTACTCAAGTATTTAAAAAATCTATTAAAAAGTATGGTTTATGTGCCTCAAACCTTTGGATAATGGACACCCTGCCTAGAGCTTAAAAAACAAACACTACTTTGTAATGATGAATAAAATAACTATTGTTATGCAGAAAATTTATGAATATTTCTGATTGTTAGAAGCTGCCTTATAATAATGAAGAATGTTCGAGAAGTACTAGACTTATTTTCTCCTCTTCCCTCAAATTGATCCAAGTCCTTTGCACTCTTTCTTTTTTTTTTTTTTTTTGGTGAGGCAATTGGGGTTAAGTGACTTGCCCAAGGGTCACACAGCTAGTAAGCATTAAGTGTCTGAGGCTGGATTTGAACTCAGGTCCTTTTGAATCCAGGACCAGTGCTTTATCCACTGCGCCATCTAGATGCCCCCCTTTGCACTCTTTTCATGAGGGAAATGAAAAGGGCACTTGGGGCCTTATTAATTATCTAAAAGATGACTTTGTCCAATAAAGGAGCTTCTATTTTATAGTGATATCAGATAAGTGTATTGCAACTCAGTGAACTTTGGCCTCTCTGTTGGGCAAAAGCTTATGTGGGTATTAAGATCAATTTAGGTAAGAAGATAAAATTCTTTTTGAAGCTAACTTTTTTTTTTTGTCAATTGAGTTACATGTCAAACTGCTCCAGAATGAGCAGAATTTTTCAAATGAAACTATTTCATCATGCCTGGAGCCATTCTAATTAATTTAGGACAAAACAGCTAAACACTTTTAATTGGTTGGGGGGATTATTTTATTATTTTTAAAAAATTGATTTTTATTGCTAGCTTATTTTTATATCCCCTACATTTCCCAGTGTGTTACTTCTGTTTTCACCTCCCTGAGGGCCATTTCTTATACCAAAAAATTAAAAAGAAGGGGAAAAAGTTTGTCAAAATTTAGCAACATCAAAACATTTGATATGAAGAATCTGTACCCTTAGTCCCCCACTTCTGCAAAAAAAGAGGGAGGTGCTGATATCTCTTCTGTGGAGCTGACTTTAATCATTATTTCATTCATTCTTCGTTGTTGTTGTTCTTTCCTTTTTCATTATTTTCATTGTGCACATTATTTTCTTGGCTCTCCTTACTTCATTTTGCAATACTTCATGCCTTCCCATCTTGTTACATTCAAGTATCATGACTTGTTTGACCATTCCTTAATCAATGAGCAATTATCTTGTTTTTAGTTTCTTGCTACTACAAGAAAAAGTGCTGGTATAAATTTATTGATGTATATGGGACCTTTCTTTTTGTCATTGACCTCTATCAATAGAGTTTCTGAATGAAAGGACATAGGCACTTTGGTCACTCTCTTCTTTTAAAAAAATACTATTTTATTTCATTTGTAAAGATATACATATGTAAATATATATGTAAAGAGAGTTTTCAACATTCATTTTGGTAAGATTTTGGATTCCACATTTTTTTCCCCTTTCTTCTCTTCCCTCTCCCCTCCTGAAGAGAGCAACCAATCTGATATAGGTTATACAGTATAATCATGTTAAACATATTTCCACATTAGTCATGTTGTGAAAGAAGAATCAGAATAAAAGGGAAACACCACAAAAAAGAAGACAACAAAAAACCCCCAACAAATAAAGTGTATTTTGATCTGCATTCAGACTCCATAGTTCTTTTTCTGGATGTGAAGAGCATTTTCCCTTGTAAGTCTTTTGGAATTGTCTTGTTCTGAGAAGAACTAAGTCTGTCATAGCTGATTATCACAAAATGTTGTTATTTTGTACAATGTTCTGGTTCTGCTCACTTCACTCAGCATCAGTTCATGTAAGTCTTTCCAGGTTTTTCTGAAATCCATCTGCTTATCATTTTTTACAGCACAATAGTATTCCATTACATTCATATACCGTAACTTGTTTAGCCATTCCCCAATTGATGGGCATCCCCTCAATTTCCAATTCTTGCCACTATGAAAAGAGTCACTATAAATATTTTTGTACATTTGGGTCCTTTTCCTTTTTTTTTATGATCTCTTTGGGATACAGACCTAGCAGTGTTATTGCTGGGCCAAAGGGTATGCAGTTTTATAGCCCTTTGGGCATGGTTCCAAATTGTTCTCCAGACTGGTTGGATCCTTTCACAACTTCATCATTTTCTTGGAATAATTTCAAATCACTTTCAAAAATAGTTGGACCAATTCACCACTCCATCAAGAGCATAGTGCCCATTTCCCCACTACCTTTCCAACAGTGACTATTCTCATCTTTGTGATAAACAAAGGCTGTGTCTATAATTACAAAGTGAAATGGAAAGTGAAGGCAGCTATAGTTAGTATTACAGAAAGGGATAGCGAATTTCAAATCAAAAGACCTGAGTTCAAATCCAGACTGCTACTTAATTACCTATGTGATCTTGGACAAGTAATATCACTGGGACTCAGTTTCCTCATTTGTAAAATGAAGGAGTTGATCTAGAAAATGAACCATGGACTATATTAGGAAAAGTATAGGTAATTTTATTGGCAGTGGTCTAATTGTCTGCTTTACTGGATTGCATTTATACCTATAACATGAATGGCGGGAATGGGGAGGCAACAACAACAACAACAACAACAATAACAACAAAAACCTTTTGACCTGAATTTCCAGGTGATTTAGAGCCAGAAGAGACCTTCCTTCCTTCCTTCCTTTCTTTTTTTCCAGGGTTACTTAACTGGTGGGTGAGGAGGACACTGTAGAAGTCATTCGCCTATTTTTTTTGTTTGTTTGTTTTGTTTTTTTAGTAAGGCAATTGGGGTTAAGTGACTTGCCCAGGGTCACACAGCTAGTAAGTGTTAAGCGTCTGAGGCCGGATTTGAACTCAGGTACTCCTGACTCCAGGGCCGGTGCTCTATCCACTGCACCATCTAGCTGCCCCCATTTGCCTATGTTTTAATACCATACTTTTAGTTCACAAGCTATAAAGAAAGAGAGATGTGGACAAGACTGATGGTCTCTAAATAGTTTTGTTCATGCATCTCTATCAATTAAAATTTTTTGAGCCCTCATCCATGTGGATTTCAGGAGTATAAGGAGAGTCTCTGTAATATACAAAATGCACCTGCCACAGTCATATATTTATTCATGTAATAAGGCAAAAAGCATACTCAAATGTATTCTTTATATGTATTAATGTGTTTATGGGATATACTTTGTAATATTTTATTTTAATACAATGATATTTTATGTATATTTGCATAATGCAAATATACATATTTTAAAGAAAAGTAGAAATTAAAAAGGATGAGAAAAGAGAGAAATAAACAGTATTTTAAAATAATTTTATAGCCAACTGAAAAGGACTGTACGTTACTTGGGTTGCCCAACCTGTACTTTCTCCTCCTCGCTATTTTCCTTTGTGGTTGTATTGGTGTCAGGTTCAGTCCCTTATTTCCTACATTGAGTATCTAATGAAAAGATACAGTAAGGGATAAAAATAATGGATTACATTTTGGGGGAGGGCTTCAGTTGGAAGAGTATATTTCTGAATACTTCATGACCCAATCCAGTATGATATTGCTATATAAAATATGTATGAAACAACTCATCCACTGTTATATGACACATAGTTTTGTATTATTCATTCCAAATGTCTTTTTTTTTTGGTAAGTGAAGAATAACCAAGGAATTCCTGCCCCTTTCCAAAGAATTTTATATCTATCAATGATAAAAAACCTTTTTGTTTTCCCTAAATACTTTTTATTTTTAATGAGAGCAAAGTGATTTAATATGCTTCATTGTTTTTTTAAAATCTTAGTTCAACACTTTGTGAAACATCTGAAGATCCAATTCTTAGTTCAGTATTTTTCAGTACTTGTTTTTGATGGCATTCACAGCTTTAAAATAGAGAGGGAGGGACAGAGGGAGGGAGGGAGGGAGGGAGGGAGAGAGAGAGAGAGAGAGAGAGAGAGAGAGAGAGAGAGAGAGAGAGCGCAAGCATTCATGAAGATATGAAGATCCTAATGGGAGAATTTCATTTTTGCCTGTGGTAACTAAATCATGATATTCATCATTCAGTCCCATGTACCAATTATGCAAAAAATATGCAATTTCCTTTGAAATACATTTAGTAAATTTCCATCTTCCTTGATAAACTAATAGGAAAGTGTTGCATTTTTACATTTTTAACAAATGGGTTTGAAACTCACTGAATGTCATCATTTGGAAGATTTTTTTTAATAGGTTAAATAAATGTTTCCAAATTTCTCAATTTGCATGGGTGTATGAGAGTATTTACAGATAACACTCTTACATCATTCTGGACAACAAAAACTAGTTGTTAAAATATCTTGCTAATCTTAATAGCTCCATGCTAAATAAATTAGTTAATATCTGAAGGTACAATATACAGTTAAGACAAGGTTTGTGGGGCATCTAGGTGGCACAGTGGGTAAAGCACCAGCCCTGGATTCAGGAGGACCTGAGTTCAAATCTGACCTCAGACACTTAACACTTACTAGCTGTGTGACCCTGGGCAAGTCACCTAACCCCAATTGCCTCACCAAAGGGGGGGGAGGGAGAAGACAAAGTTTTCTCTCAATGGCAATCTAAATCCATATTTCAAATAATCCTGATAATTTATAAATCCTTTGACCTACCTCTTGTCAGATCTGATTAAATTGCCTTCATTCTTATTGTCTAATATAGCAGGTAAAGAGCTGAACCTAGGAGAGGTGAACTACCAGCTCTTCTCTTTTGTTGTTATTCACTTGTGCTCAAATTAGTAATATGTTCTTCAACCCTTGGTGCAAGAATTTTTATAAGCTGCTTGTCCATTTTGTAAGAGTTAGTTTAATTGAAACTATATGTTCTAACTTATGGATAGGCTTAATTGGGAACACACAAGTGACCATATATCCCAATATATTGAGAGCAATCAAAGTAGTTGGCCACTTCTGTCATTCCATCTTCATGGCCTCTGTGGAACTCCTTCTCTTCCCTCAGTACTGTAATGATTGGAAAGATGCCAACTTCTGGAGACTTACTGTAGAAAAGCTCTGCCATGAGGTGATGGTCTCTGAGGGCAAGACCATGAGTCTTTTCTTTGGCATCAGGAAGTGATGTTTGCTTGTGGGAGGAAGAAGGGGGAGCCTGGCGCTCTGATTCATTCTCTTTCCTGTGGACTCTGGTGGGGAGCAGAGCTAGGAATTCTCTCTCCCTTTAATAGATAGATGAATCTAGGCCTTTTCTTTTTCTCTTTACCAAATCCTTATTCTCCTTAATAAATGCTTAGAAGTCTAACTCTTGCTAAAGCTTATAATTTATTGGCGACCACTCATTAGATTTTAGATAGTTTAGCTAGAATTTTAGCTTTTACAGTACCATACCTCATGTACTAGACATTATATATAAATGAACATTTTATGTAACCACCTGAAAGACTGGCTGAGGGGTGGTACCAATGTCAAACCGTACATGAAATGTTAGTAAAGTTTAATTTCTTTTTTGTGTTTTAGATAATATAAATATAAATAAAATTTCCATTGCATTTCTCTACATCTCAGTGGATTGTCTTGGGGTCCATGCATCCCATTTTGGAGACCACTGAACTAGATGGTAAGATACTTAGCTGGATTCAAAACTGTTTGGATGACAGAAATCAAAGAATAGCTGTTCAAGGTAAATTTGGAAAGAGATCAACAGATAAGTAGGCAGATAGACTGATGATGGATAGTTAAATAGATAAGTAGGTAGACAGACATAAAGAAAGAGTGATTTTGAACTCTTTCCCCACCCCCTACCACTTTATTCCTTTTTCCCATCCCCCTTAAATCTCCTACCCTAAAATTCCAATAAGATGCCACGCATCCCTTCTACTATACCCTCTGGTTCATGGGCAATGAAATTCTCTTCCTCCTAAATCTTTTTCTCTTCCTGATGACACAACCTGCCTAGCCACCCTTTCTAGTACTGGATGAAGCTACACTTATTCATCTTGACTTCCTGATCAAAGGAGCAGAATAAGAATACTCCTTGTTCTCTATTGCTGCTTCCGGGTTATCCCCTGAACCTCTCTTCCTTTGAATTTCATGGTATTCTCATCTACTACCCAATCAAAATCCTGGTAGCTTTTGTCTATCAATCCCCCAGTTCACTCTCTACTTCCTTAATGAGTTTGGTACCTGCCTCATTATTATTCTCACTTCCCCAACTCCTGTCCTCAACTTAGGGAACTTTAGCAGAGATATTGACTCTTTTTCAAACATCCAAACTCTTCGGTTCTTCAACCTATTCTTTTCCCGTGAGCTACTCTTCTGCTCTACTTCAGTCATACATACTCTTGATCTTGCCCCAACCCACAAATGAGCCACCTCTGTGTTCAAGAATTCTGACCATAATTTGTTAGCTTTTCACCTCTCCTGTCTTTCCTCACAAAGCCCACTCTTTGTCTGCACCATGACTTCCAATCCTTTGACCCCTCAATTTTCTCTTGGGTCATTTCCCCTACACTAACCAGCATCTTCCCTTTTCCCCATCTTGACCCATTGTTGAACAAATTAAACTCTACACTGTCCTCTTCTTTTGAACCTCTGTCTCCCTTATATTGCCAATTACAACCAACCCAAGCTCAGTCTTGGGTCATTAACACTATTTGCTGCCTTCTTTCCTAAACACATATTACTGAGTGAGGATGGAGAAAATCACACAACCATTCTGATTGGGTCCACTGCTAGTTTATGTTACATAAACTCAGTTGGGCTCTCACTGCTGCTGGGCAATCCTACTATGCCTCCCTTACCAATTCACTATCCTACCCTCCACAGTGTCTTTAAAACCTTTTTCATCCCTCTTTAAACATCTCATGGTTCCTCCCCCCCCCACTTTCTCAGCTGAGAACCTTGCCTCATATTTTACAAAAAATATTGAGGCCATTTACCACAAACTCATATTTTTGCCCTCTTCCTCATCTCCAATCAGTTGCTGATACTTTCTCCTCCTTCACCCCTGTTTCACATGATGCAGTGGTCTTACTCCTTACCTAGGCTAAATCCTCTATTTGTTCAAGTGATTTCATTCCATCCTGTTGTCTCCAACAGAATTCCTCCCTCCATCATCCCCACCCTTTTACTTATTTTCAACATCTCCTTGTTTACTGGATCATTCTCTACTGTTTGAAGACATACCCATATCTCCTTCATTCTAAAAAAAAACTTTCATTGTTCCTTTCTCCCTCATCAACTATTGTCCGATATATTATCTTCCCCTCATAGCCGAACTTGAAAAGGCAATCTACAATAGGTGCCTCTACTTTCTCTCCTCTCATTCTCTTCTTTTTTTAATTTTAATTAAATTTTTTTTAGTGAGGCAATTGGGGTTAAGTGACTTGCCCAGGGTCACACAGCTAGTAAGTGTCAAGTGTCTAAGGCCGGATTTGAACTCAGGTCCTCCTGACTCCAGGGCCAGTGCTTTATCCACTGCACCACCCAGCTGTCCCTCACTCTCTTCTTAATCCCTTAAAATCCAGTTTCTGATCTTATCATTCTACAAAAACTGCTTTGTCCAAATTTACTAATAGTCTCTTAGTTGCCAAATCCAATGAATGACCTTTTCTCAACCCTCATTCTCTTCAGCCTTTGGCACTGCTGATCAGTCTCTCTTTGAAACTCTTTTCCCTCTCGGTTTTTGGGACACTACTCCTTCCTGGTTCTCTTCCTAACTATCTGAGTACTTCTCAATCTCTTCCAAATCATTCCCTCTTACTGTAGGTGTCTCTCAGGATTCTGACCTGTGCTCTCTTCTCTTCCCCCTCTCTACTACTTCACTTGGCAATACCATCAGCTTCCATGGATTTCATGACCACCTCTATAGTGATGATTCTCAAATCTTCCTTTTCTGCCCCAATCTCTCTGTTGACTCCCAATCTTGAATTTCCAACTTCCAATCTGGATGTCCAGTAAACATCTTAACAGAACTCATTATCTTTCCCCCAGTTCCTTCTCCCACTCCTGCCTTCTCCTATAATTGTAGAGGGCAACATTATCCCTCCAGTTCCTCCGGCTCAAAACCTTGGAGTCATCCTAGAGTCCTCACTATCTATCATCTCCTCTATCCAATCTATTGTCAAGTCCTGTTGATTTTTACCTTTGCAACATCTCTTGGATATACTTCTTTCCTCTGAACATAGCCATCTTATAAAGATATGGGTCTATAATGATGAAGCCTACTATCCACCTCTAAAGAAAGAGCTGACAGTGATTGAACACATACTGAAGCATGCTATTTTTCACTTTCATTTTTTCTTTTATCCAAGTTTTCTTATACAAAAGGACTAATATGGTAATGTTTTACTTGATTACACATATATAATCTATATCTGATTGCTTACTGCCTCAGAGAGGGGTGAGGGGAGGGAGGGAAGGAGGGATAAAATTTTGAATTCAAAACTTTAAATAAAAATGTTTATTATTAAAAAAGATATGAATCTAAACAAGAAATTGCAGTCAGGGGTCTAATAGTCTAGGGACGAGAACATGGAACATGAATCTAATTATATCTGAATCAAGAGATCTGACCTATTGTGCAAGAACAGGTAGGATGTGGGTACATGCCAAATTGCTTGCCTTTTCAATGGGTGGGGGGATGGTGGGAGAGAATTTGGAACTCAAAATTTGAAAAAAGAATGTTAAAATTGTTTTTACATGCAATTGGGGGAAAATAAAATATTAAAAAACAACAACTTAAGAAAGGACTGAAGATCCCCATAGGTGAATGAGTTTTCATTTTGGGAGTTCCTCACACAAACAAAATTATAGGTCCAGACAAAAACAAAACAAACTGAACCAGAGACTGACAAGGAGAATATATTTTCAATCAATGGAGAATAGCCAAAGCCTAAAGACCTATAAAATCCTTTATTTGGCTTTTAAAGCCCTTTATAAACTGACTTCTTCCTAATTTTCTAGGCTTCTTACACCATATTTCCCTTCACATACTCTAAGATTCAGCGGCACTGGTCTCCTTAACTGACTCTTACACTAAACACTCCATCTCCTGATTCCAGTAACTTTTCATTGGTCATCTACCACACCTAGAATGAATGCTTTTCCTTCTCATCTTTATCTCCTTGATTCCCTGACTCCCTTCAAGTCTCAGCTAAAATCCAGCCTTTTACAAGGAGCCTTTAACACTCTCCCTCCCCCTGCCCCCTTTATTTTTTTTGTGGGTCAGTGAGGGTTAAGTGACTTGTCCAGGGTCACACAGCTAATAAGTGGCAAGTGTCTTAGGTCCTCCTGTATCCAGGGCCAGTGCTTTATCCATTGTGACACCTAGATGCCCCTCACCCCCACTTACCCTTAACGCTAGTGTCTTCTCTCTGATTAAATTTTCAATTTATCCTGTATCAATCTTCTTTATATGTAGCGTTAACATGTTTTGACTCCCCATTAGATTGTAAATTGCTTGAGATTACGCATCCCCCCTTTCTTCCCTTTCTTTATAGTTTTGACATCATACCTGGAACATAATAGGCTTTTAATATATTCTTATTGACCTGACTTGATTAAAGAGGTAGATAGTTGATGTCACAGGGGTCAGATGACTGGTGTTGGTAATCCATCTTTTGGAAGACTGGGGAATAAGGGCAGGACACTTAGTCACTGGGGATTAGGGGACTTGTAGGAATGGAGTTAGAGGGGAACTATTAACAAGACTGAGTGGATGATGAGCTGGTAAGCTCTTAACAAAGGGATCCTTATATTATACTACTCCCCACCCCCTACCAGGTTAAGGGAAGGATTTATGCTAGCCACTGGGACTGAGGAAAAACAGGTCAGTCCTCTTGCTAGGATAAAAGGGACAGGAAACTAAGAGTTGGACACATCATTTACAAGAACAAGATTTTATAAAAATACTATAAGAGTTGGCAAGCTTTTAAAAGCCGTGTGTTCTTAGGGAGGCAAAGAGCTAATCCTTGACCATCTTTCCATTCAAAATTGGGTGGCAGTGGTGCTACTCAAAACTCTAGCTATTGACTTTCAGGGTTGCATGCATGCCATCAAGGGAACGAAGTATGTGCCTGAGGTTTATTTTCTGGTAGCACTAAAAGATGGCAAAGAAGATTCTGGGTCAGTAATTGACCCAGATGCTGAAAGTACTCATTGTCTACACCAGTTGTTGTTCTTCATTCTCGCAAAGGACCAAAATGACATCACTATGCTAGAGTTAATATACAGTGTGTCTGACTGTGGCTGATCAGACCAATACAAGTTCATAATGCTCTACCACAGGTAGGGTACAAATAATTCATTAGAACATTTGGGGTAGAGACTCTAAATGTGCACATCTTGCAATTCTTTTGAGTGATTGCAATTCTGCTTTGCTCATAGAGTACAGCACCTTCTTTGATGAGGGCATGCCATGCTGGGTGGTCCTGTGCCAGTGTCTCCCATGTCATCCAATCAATTACAAAGTTCTGCAGAAAGATCTTGAGAGTGCCCTTGTATCACTTCTTCTGACCACCATGTGAGCACTTGCCTTGTGTGAGTTCTCCATAAAATAGTCTTTTAGGCAAATGTATATTTGACATTCAAATGATGTGGCTAATCCATTGGAATTGTGCTTTCTGCAGTAGAGTTTGAATGCTTGGCAATTCAGTTTGAGAAAGGACTTCAGTGTCTGGTACCTTATCCTGCCAGGTGATCTTCAGAATCTTCCTAAGAGATTTCTAATAGAAACCACTCTGTTTCCTGGCATGGTGTTGGTAGACTGTCCAGGTTTCACAGATACACAACAATGAGGTCAGCACAATGGCTCTGTGGATCTTCAGTCTGGTAGTCACTCTAATACCTCTTCTCTCATACACTTTCCTTTGGAGCCTCCCAAACACTGAGCTAGATCTGGCAATGCTTGTGTCAACCTCATTATCAATGTGTACATTCTTGGAAAGTATGCTCCCAAGGTAAGTGAACTTATCCACAGTATTCAAAACTTCTCCATTTGCTATAACTGGTGGTTCCTTGTTTGGATGGTATGGTGCTGCCTGGTGGAGGACCTGTGTTTTCTTGGTGTTAATTGTTAGGCCAAAATTAGCACAGGCAGAGAATCATTCCATACTTTGTTGCATCTCAGCTTCAGAGGCTTCATTGAATACACAATCATCTGCAAACAAAAAAAAAATCATGCACCAGCTCTCCCTCCATTTTAGTTTTGGCTTGTAGCCTTTTCAGGTTGAATAATTTACCATGAGTGCAATAGCTGACCTTGATGCTGTGTTTGTCCTCATTGAAGACATTTGATAATGCTGCTGAAAAAGTATTAATGCTCAAAAAAAAGTACAGATGCTGAAAATACTGACCTTCTACATGCTAGAAGTATTAACCATTCATATTTTTATAATATCAATAGAGGCAGCTAAAGCTTTTGACAAAATACAATACTCATTCCTATTAAAAACACTAGAAAGCTCAGGAATAAAAGGAGCTTTTCTTTTTTTTTTCCTTGGTAGTATTTTATTTTATTCTCCATTTACATGTAAAGATTATTTTCAACATTCATTTTGGTAAGATTTTGAATTCCAAATTTTTCTCCCTCCCCCCTCCTCAAGACAGCAAGCAATCTGATAATAGGTGTTATATATATATATATATATACACACACATACATACATATGATTATATTATACATATTTTCATATTAGCCATGTTGTAAAAGAAGATTCAGAACAAAAGGGAAAAATCACAAGAAAGAAAAAATAACAACAAATAAAATGAAAATAGTATACTTTGAGCTGCATTCATATTCCACAGTTCTTTTTCTGGATGTGGAGAGCATTTTCTATCATAAGTTTTTGGAATTGCCTTTGATCATTGTATTGCTAAGAAGAGCTGTCTTTCACAGCCGATCTTTACACAATGTTGCTGTTACTGTATACAATATTCTCCTGGTTCTGCTCACTTAACTCAGTATCAGTTCATGTAAGTCTTTCCACGTTTTTCTGAAATCTGCCTGCTTATCATTTCTTATAGTACAATAGTATTCCATCACATTCATATACCACAACCTATTCAGCCATTCCCTAATTGATGGTCATCCCCTCAATTTCCAATTCTTTGCCACCACAAAAAGAGCTGCTATAAGTATTTTTGTACATGTGGGTCCCTTTCCCTTTTTTATGATCTCTTTGCAATACAGACGTGGTAGTGGTATTGCTGGGTCAAAGGGTATGCACAGTTTTATAGCCCTTTGGACAGTTCCAAATTGCTTTCCAGAATGCTTGGATCAGTTCACAAAAAAGGAGCTTTTCTTAAATTGATAATATTTACCTAAAACTGAGAGCAAACACTCTCTATAATAGGGATAAACTTGGAAGCCTTCCTAAAAAGATCAGGGGTGAAGCAAGGATGTCCATTATCACCATTATTATTCAGTACAGTGGCAAGATATACATCAGGGTGACTGGAAAACCCAGATGGCTCTGGAGGAGAGAGTAAGGTTGGTGACTTTGCACATCCCTCCCTCACTTAAATCTAATTCAGTGCAAGTTATGACATCACCCTGATGTCATGGTCCTTTTGAGAATTAAGGACAAACAACAACAATGATATTATTCAGTATTTTACTGAAAATGATAGCTATAACAATAAGATGAGAAAAAGAAATAGAAGAAATAAGAATAGGCAATGAGAAAACAGAACTATTACTCTTTCCAGATATTATGATGGCATACTAGAGAACCTAAGAGAACCAATGAAAAAAACTAGTTGAAATAATTAACTTTAGCAAAATTACAGGATAGAAAACAAATCCACACAAATCACCTATATTTCTTTATATTATCAATTGAACTCAGCTGGAAAAGATAGAAAGAAAAATTTCATTTAAAATGACTGTAGATGCTATAAAATTCTTGGGAGTCCACCTGCTAACACAGAGACACATACAGAGACTTTATGAACACAATTACAAAATATTTTTAGAATAATTTTTTTTTTCTTTTTAGGCAATGGGGGTTAAGTGACTTGCCCAGGGTCACACAGCTAGTAAGTGTCAAGTGTCTGAGGCCGGATTTGAACTCAGGTACTCCTGAATCCAGGGCCGGTGCTTTAACCACTGCGCCATCTAGCTGCCCCTACAAAATATTTTTGACACAAATAAAGCTAGATTTAAACAACTAGAGAAATATTAATTGTTCATGGATAGGCTGAGCCAATATAATAAAATTACAATACTAGCTAAATTAATTTACTTATTTCATATCATACCAATTAAACTACCAAGTAATTATTTTATAGAGCTAGAAAAATATAGCAAAATTCATCTTGAAGAAAAAAAGGTCAAGAATATCAAGAAAATCAATGAAAAAAATAAGTGGAAGAAAGGGACCTCACAGGATGATTTTTTTGATTTGTTTTTTGGGGGGCAATGGGGGTTAAGTGACTTACCCAGAGTCATACAGCTAGTAAGTGTCAAGTGTCTGAGGCCAGATTTGAACTCAGGTCCTCCTGAATCCAGGGCTGGGTGTTTTATCCACTGTGCCATCTTGCTGCCCCCTAGCATGATGATTTTAAAGTATACTACAGAGTTGTAATCATCAAAACAATCTAGACTAGGTAAGAAAGATTAGTTGGTTAATGCAATAGATTAGATGCTCAAAATACAAAAGTAAATTACTACAGTAGCCCTCTTCAAGAATGGACAAACAATAATTGTATCACATTATCTTCTCAATGGGTGGGGGAAGGGCATGAATGAGAGAGAATTTGGAATTGAAAATTTTAAAAAAAGGAGTATTAACTTGGGAAGATTACAGATTTCATTCAGATTTTTTTTCTGTAGGCAGTAAGTTTGATATATCTTCTTGGTCTCTCTAATGCTTAAGTGCACATTTCAAGTATGTATGTGATTAGGCCTTTCCTGACTCCTTTGTGGAATATTTTAGCATTGGTCTAGGACATCTTAGTTCACTATAAATACTGTTATTTGTCAAATACATCATGTGAGACATTATATACCATACAAATAAGACAGAGTTCGTGTTTTAAGAATGTGACTTGGACATTAACATCTTATCACTGTTGATTTTTCTGAAGCCCCTTTGCCCCATGTTTCCTAAAGTACTGTGTCACATTTTAAAAAAAAATTATCTTCCAAATATTCAGATGGGGCAGCTAGGTGGCGCAGTGGATAGAGCACCAGCCCTGGATTCAGGAAGACCTGAGTTCAAATCTAGCCTCAGACACTTAACACTTACTAACTGTGTGACCCTGGGAAGGTTGCTTAACCCCAATGGCCTCACCAAAAACAAAAACAAAAAAACACCAAAAAAGAATATTCAGACAATTTTACTTTTTGTCAACCAACAATCATTTATTAACTCTATGAACGACCCTGAGGTAGATATTGAGAAAAAGAAAAAAGAAAAAAAATCCCACCTTTGAGGATATTACAGTCTGTTATAGAGATAACACATGCACACATATGTGTCTGTATATTGTCATAGGCATCTATAGCTAGCTATATGTGTGTGTGTGTGTATCTATCCATCCCTCCCTCCCCCCCCCCCTCTCTCCTTCTACTCTAACCTCAGACCTCCATCACCACTGAGGGCAGTAATTCCTTTGTATTCAAAGGTGTACCCTGTCAGCCTACCCTTCTAAAACTGCAGGTTATGAACCACTGCAGGTGTGTTCCCTATTCAGTATCAGCCAGTAGACTCAATTCTTAGCTATGACACTTAAAAAGGAGGAACAGTAAAAATAGTAGCTATGAACATTCCCCCCCACTCCCCATAAACATCACACATATTCTTCCACAAGTATAAAAAGTGTCCATGGAAAGAGTGAGCTCAAAACTTAGAGTCCATTGCTAGTGAGGCTTGTGTTTATTCATAATTCCTGAAACTGTAAAACCTGGAAGTCCTTTTTCTTTTCATATACTGTAGTCCTTATAGTGGATTCCCAGGGTCTGCTATTCTTAGTATCCAGCTCTCTATTTTCATTCCTCAAACCTGTGTCCTCCCTCAAGTTACTATCTCTGTGTATTCATTTCTATCTAAAGAGTGTGTCTGTGATCCCTCAGTTGTGTCTCAAACTCTCTTGAACTGAAAATTTGCAACAAGCTATATGGGGTGTTTCTCCTCCTCTCACATGCAGGGGTCTTTTCCATAAAGAATTCCTGAAATCTAACTCTACCCTCCCCCATCCAAACCTTCCAGAATTTACTGTAGCTATTTAAAGTGCCCATGGTAAGGCTATTTTTTTTGGTCAACCAGTTGTTCCCTTCTGATTCACTTAAGGGTCCTATTCATGCCTCATTAAAGAGTGATCACATTTTACAGTTTGTTTATCCCCTTGTTACTTTATTGACTAAATTCTTTATACTTATTGAACTGGAGGAGGGGGCAGATGAGATTCAACTCTCCCTTCCTTCCATTTACAAAATGTCCATTTGCCTATATAAGTAGACTGCTTGGGGGTATGATGTTCATGCCCAAGTGTGAAGGTTCCCCTGTCTTTAATGATGAAAAGTTTATTACAGATCTTTTCTTTTTCGCCCTCTATCCTTAAATGCCTCTGGGATGACTTTGCTTAGTCAGATCTTTTGCCATGCTTTCTTTAAACTGGTTTTATCCATCCACTGCTTTTCTCTGCTTTATAAGATAATATTGCTCATAATTGTTCATCCCTCTTTATAAGGTTTTGCAAACAAGTTTATACTCTAAGTGGGTGTTACCTTTGCTGCCATATGTTTCTGCTTGGCAAGTAAATCAAATGTTTGCTGACTTAAGTGCTTTCTTTGCTTTCCCCCCCTCCCTTTTCTCTTCCCTATCATGGCAATATATTTACAGTGATTAAACTTCTATACAAAATTATTGGAATCAGTGTCAATATAATTTCTGATCTCCATTTTCCATTTTATTATTGCTGAGTACTTGTCTCAATAGCTCATGACTGAGTTGCTTTAATTATACAGTGTATCTTACATTTTTTCTTCTTGCTTTTTTTAGTAATTCTGATTTTTGTCCTGAGGAGTTGGTGATCTGACTACCTCTACTGCTCATTCACTGATAAGTTTCAAATAATATCAAGTATCTTTTTCTGTAAAAATACAATCTATTTCAATTTGTGAGGGATGTTATTTGGTACCTGCCATATGTGGCACCTATGATACACAAACAAAATACATACAAGGACATTTTCTCAGGGAGGCACTAACAGACCAAAGGACTGGAAAAGGGTTCAAGTAGAAGGTGGCATTTGAGCTGAACCTTAAAGGAAATGAGACTCTAAGAGGTGGAGGTGAGGAAAGAGGGCATCTGAGGCAGGGAGAACAGCCTGTGCAAAAGTGTGGGGATGGGAGATGCAGAGTCTTGTTTGCAGAATAGCAAGAAGAACAGTTTGACTCTCTTGAAGCAAAGTAATGAATAATAAGACTAGAAAAAATGGTTATTTAGTTTGTGAAGAGTTTCAACTGTCAAATGGAGAAGTTTGTATCAGAGCCTAAAGGTAATAGGGATAGGCAATAGGTAAAGTAGATAAAAGGGAAAAATAGAATGATTAAATTTGGATAAACACAGTCAAATTTGGATAACCAAGTCAAGCCCTTTCAAATTCTTTTCTTGAAAAATGTATCCATGATTTATAACCAGGCAGCATCTATAAAAAGACAACAAGTCTTTGGTTTCTCTCATTCCTTATTCCTGAGTCACGTTTTCAACATCCTTTTTAAAAAATTCTTCACCTATATTTTTCTACCTTTGTACTCAAATCACAGAGTATCAAAATATATATTGATTTAATTTGATTTAAAAAGCAAGAAGAAAAACATAATAAGAATGAGGTAAAATGTATAATTAAAGGAACTCAGTCACAAATGAAAGGTAATAGGGAACCATTGGAGTTTATTGATATCCTAGGCAGGGGTGAGAGGAAGGATTTGACTTTTATTTCAGTTAATGTTTAACATAGAACAAAAAAATTCAAATACTACAAGTTTAGCCACACAAAGAAAATATTGGAAATCTGCACAAACACATTTTAAAAACTGCACAATGATTGAAACTAAGATGAGTTAATATCTGTTAGAAGATGTATTAATATTTTGCATGTGCAAGTAAAACAAGTTTATACATCTGAGAAAAATTGGAGCTGAGAACGACTTGTGTAATCATATGTCAACTATTGATGTAATGTGTATAGTTCTGTTTTTGTTCTCTACTACTAACCCAACTGCCACATAATGTAACAACATCTGAGCTACTACTTAAAACTACTAATATCTGAAAACTAGCCATATTGCACATGCCTTTTTATACACAAACAAATTCATCTGTTTGCTATTGACTGTGAAAATAGAGCAGAACCAAGAACTCCAAAAAAGTCAGCTCCTATAAATGAAATCCTACTTAGATGATTACTCAATATTCTCTGGCAGTACTTACCCACTATCGTCAGAAAGATGCAAATAGGTCTAGGATCTCATCCATGTGGTGATTTCTCTTTAACCTGGCAGATCACAACTCATCATGCTTGTCTATCCAGTGTGATTCTTGTTTATGTTCTCCTATAATTTTACTATATAATAGCGTCACCATTATAGTGACCTATAGTAGTAGTTTTTTTTTCATTCCCTTGACATCTAGAGAACACCAATGTGGCAGTCCAATTGTTTGCTGATTTTTTTGTTGTTGTTCAGTAATTTAAGATGCATTGGGCTTTTCTTGGCAAAGATAATGGAGTGATTTGCCATTTCCTTCTCTAGCTCATTTCATAGATGATGACACTGAGGCAAACAGGGTGAAATGACTTGGCCAGGGTGATGCAGCTAGTGTTTGAGGCTGGATTCAAATTTGGGTCTTCCTGACTCCAGGCCCAATACTCTAGCCACTGTGCTACCTAGATGCCCTTTCCATTGATTTAATGAATTAAACTTCCATATGAAATTATTATAACTGGTATCAATGTCTTTTCCTCCATCATTTTTTCTCCTTCACCTTTTAAAATCAATTAGTAACTTGACAAACTAGGTCAGATTGGAATTACTTTAATTGCATGCCCTATCTTCTCATTTATTATTCTTTCTTCTAGCTTTGTATTTTTTCTTTGCTCTAACAAATCAGTGGTTTGACTGTGCAGTTGATTCAGAAATAATTCAGTAACAATATTTTCCCTGTCTTTTAAAACATAATAAATTTTACTTTTTGTGATGTCATTGAATGTTTGCCATGTCAAGCACTTTAAAATTCTTTTCTGGAAAAATATATCCATGATTTATAATCAGGCAGCTTCTATATACAGTTTACACATCTTTGGCTTCTCTCATTCTTTATTACTGAGCACCATTTTCAACATACCTTTTTTGGTCATCCTCACCTATATCTTTCTACCTTTACACTCAAATCACAGAATATCAAAATATACATTGATTTAATTTGGAAGATCTTATTCAGTTCTTCATAGAGTTTTGTTTAGTTTTCTTACTTCAACATCTTCAAAAGACATTACATACATTGCATTCATTTTCATGGTGGTCTTTTTTGCAAGTGCTGATGGATGCTGCAATAGAAGATGACCAATTGTCCAATGAAGTATTTCTTGTTGCCATCGGGTACATGAAAAAACCCCAAGTCTTTCATTTACCTCTCTCAGAAAAATGTTGTAGCCATCCTTTCATGTATCTGCATCTTCCTTCTATTTTCTATCTTCGATGATGGCAAGAATGCTCAGATTGATACAATTCAGTTTTCCCACTAGTATGCCCACTTGCTGGTCATTGGATGAGGCTCCTATGTTTAGAATACCACCAGCTAAGTTAGTGTTTATAGATGATCTAAAAATTGTGTGCAACCATTAAGTGCAAATGCAGAATGTACCATATACAAAATAAATACAAAGACATTTTTTAAAGAAAGGCACCAACACATGAAGGATCAAGAAAGCCCTCAGGAACTAGGTGCATCTGAACTGAGCCTTGAATGAAACTAGAAATTATAAGAAGTGAAGGTGAGGAGGGAGGGCATCAGAGGTAGGGGGAACAGTCTGTGCAAAGGCACAGAGATGGGAAATGACCTCTAAAGTTACTACGAGCTCTATATTTGGTGGTCTATGATTCTTTTTTTCCTGTTATTGTCATAGGAGCTTGCAGAGGTGAGAGAAAACCACTAGTAGCCTACTTCCAGACCTCAGTTCCATGGATCTGTGAACCCATGCTTGTGGTTATTTAGGCACAGGACTAAGATCCATTTTTGTATTTTTCTTTGTTTCATGGATTATATGACCAAATAATTTATCTTTAAGTTACCAGCCTACTGGGATTGAGTCTCTCTGTATTTTGGTAGACTGGTTATTGGAAAATAGGCACAGTCTGTTTTCAGGATCATGCTGGCAGCTTTTCTACTTTTTCAGGAAATCCCTAGCCATCACACTTCTCTTTATTCTTTACTCTCCAGCAATCTCTTCCTTGCCAACTACTTTTTCACCCTAAAGAAACTTTTTCTCTCACTACTTGTCTTGGACCATTATTTTAGGGAAGTTCTAACTATTATGGTTTTCTTCACTCCTCCTTCTTCAGTCATCTTCTGCTCACCAACAGAAACATACCCTTTCTCCCTTCCCCTTTTCCCCCACCCCCTTTCTGATATTTATTTGGATATCACACGCTCAGAGATCTAGAGCTGGAAGACATCTCAGATGCCAAACCCCACATCTGATGTCCAGGGAGGCTGTGAATTGCCTAAGCATCAGAGGTGAAATTTGAATCCAGGTCCTCTGGCTCCAGAGTCAATGCCTTTCTACTCTACCTCACTGTCTCCCTAGTCCTGGAACTATGACCCATCATAAAATCACTATGCCATTGTTCCTGGATGGGATATACCAATCCATTTCCCTATGGTCCATACTCACATCCCTACAACTTTCTTTACTTTCCCTTTCTTGTAACTATTATCCTCTAGGTGTTGACATTAGAATATAAGTTCCTTGAGAAAAGGGACTTATTTTGCTTTTATATTTGTATTTCCAATGCTTAACACAGTGATTGGCACATAGTAAGGCTTAATAAATACCTTTTCATTCATTCATTCAAGCCTGAGTGAACCTGCCAGAGACTGTGGTCTATTGTCACTCTTTGGGAATGTAAAATAATCTACCCACCATCATTTGGCATTGGGGAAGGATTTTGTGGAGGATTCACTATCCCACAAAAATAAAATTCCTTTATGTCATTCATTTCCACCTTACCTATAATGTTAACATTAAAAGCATATTCTCTTGATGATACTATTACTATACTCCCCCAGACATTGTATAACAAACATTTGCACATGCAATTATTTTGATAGCTTAAAAGCAGGTAAAATGTTTTTTTACCTTTTTAGCAGTTGTAATTCATCTCTATTAATCATTAAAAATCTCAGTAGTGATCTGTTCCATTCCTTTGCTTCCACACATACTTAGTGAGTGCCTGCAACCTGACTTTGCCATTCCTTTACAGTGTGTGGGGCATGAATTCTATGAGGATTCAGGGGTGATGCTAGAAGATGCCTTTTACTTCACTTTCCAAGAGATTATTTTTAAAATTTGTAGAATTTTCCAATCCAGTTCCACCACAGCTTGGTGGTGGGGGGGGGGGGGAAGCTCCTCTTACACTTTCCTCTGAGTATTTTTGTGTTTGTTGGAGGCTTTTCCCCGTCTCCATTTCTCTGTTGAACTGAGATAATTTTCCAGTTCCACTCACCATGCCCTATTTCTTAAGCCAAAAAAAAAAGAAAGAAAGAAAACAAAAGGGAATGGGGGGTAACAGAACTAAAAGAAGAATATACATAATTAACCTAATTCTGTACACAATACTAGCTGACATTTATATAGCACTTACTATGTGCCAGGTACTAAGCACTTTATAATTATTATCTCATTTGATCCTCAAAACAACCTGGGGAGGTAGGTGCTATTATTGTTTTGGTTTTACAGATGAGGAAATTGAGGCAAAATGGGATAAAGTGACTTGCTTAGGATCACACAGATAGTAAAGTAGTAGATGGGGTAGTCCCTGAGAGACTGGAAAAGTACATCTCTATCTATCTGTAGATATCAAAGAGAGTAAACTGAGAGGCTAGCAAATTTAATTTTTAGTTCTTTTCTCTTTTTAAAATTTTTTTCCATCCCCAAAGCTTACTATTTTCATGTTCCCTCTTTGTGTCCAGGATCTTCCAACATGTCACCCTGTTTGGCCTATCCTTAATGCTCACTAGACTGTGGTCTCTTTCCTCCCTCCTCCTATGGAAATTTCTGTTGTGTCTCATGCCTTTCTTCCTCAGGTGACTGATCAGCTGATTGGACTACTTAACAGGATGTTGTAGAGGAGAGTCATTTATTAGTCTGGGGTAAGACTAGAAAACCTATAGGATTGAAAGCTGAAAGACAACATGAAGACCATCTAATCTAACCCTTAGTTGTGCCTCCTTGGCCATTGCTTGGCCTCTTAATGGCTCAGAGTGAGTGAAAATAGCAATTGCTTCTATTTTGGCCAGAAATCCTGAGAGCCTTCCCCTCCCAGACTTCCTTCTTTCCTTCCTTCTTTCTCTTGTAAAGTTGCTATCTGTACAGGGCTAAAATTCTAGCTAAACTGTCTAAAAATCTATTGAGTAGTTGCCATAAATTATAAGCTTTAGCAAGAGTTTAGACTTTTAAGTATTTATTAAAGAACATAAGAATTTGGTGAGGAGAGAGAAAAAGCTCCAAATTCCTTCATCTTTCTGTCTCAGGGAGTCAGCATCTCAGCTCCACTCAAACCAAGGTCCTAGGTGAAAGAGAGCTCCCTTGCCCCTTTCTCCTCCCAGAAGACTCCCACGAAACTGGAAACAGGGACATCCACACACACACACACACACAGCTCCAAGCTAATTGGCTGGTAGCTTTGATTGACAGAACTAGCAGGCGGTTTTACAGCTGCAAGCCAGCCAGCTTCCGGACGCTAATGCCATATGGCTTGTCCTCACATGGCTTCTCCTCATGGTGGAGCTTCCCTACAGTATCTCTCCAGCAGGGGCATCATTCCAATTCTCTCTCTCTTTCTTTCTTTCTTTCTTTCTTTCTTTCTTTCTTTCTTTCTTTCTTTCTTTCTTTCTTTCTTTCTTTCTTTCTTTCTTTCTTTCTTTCTTTCTTTCTTTCTTTCTTTCTTTCTTTCTTTCTTCCTTCCTTCCTTCCTTCCCCATCCATCCATCCATTTATTTGTTTGTTTTGACCAGGTAAAGGAAGCCATTCTTTGCCTTATTTCTTAGCCTTAATCACAGAATGGGCATTGCATCCCACAAACTGAGAAACACCTTAGCTTAAAAAGGCTAAGGTCTCTCACTGCATCCTGGACCTGATGTATATCTTGCCACTAGACCCAGATGGCTCTGGAGGAGAGAGTAAGGCTGGTGACTTTGCCCAGCCCTCCTTCACTTAAATCTAATTCACTGCAAGTCGTGACATTACCTCCTGATGTCATGGTCCTCTTCTAGAATAAAGGACAAACAACATGATTCTGTGATAACAGAATGTGGCAAATTGATTTGAGCACAGATGGTAATAGATAATGAACTGATGTTACTTTTTTCTGATAACAGAGACTGCTAAAAGAGATCCATAATCACTTTTAAGTTCAGTTTGATTATGAATCCTGCTCAGGAGGTTCTGTTAGCTGAAAGAAGTAACATAAATTCATTATCAATTACCATCTTAGAACTGGTCTATAGTCCCATGTCCATAACATTCTGTCTCTTGTCCCTGGGCCTTTCTGTATTCTCTTCCCTCTCACCTAGGCCTCTTGGAATCTATCTTTGAGAATGTGTAAGTGCCCCCTCCTACCAGAGGACTTGTCTTTCTATCTTTTTAAAATTTTATTTTATTTTTAACTTAAGAAATAAAACAAACATTTCCATAACAGTAGAATAGAAAAAAAGATGATTATACATGAAACTCCAAATTTATTATGTACAACTTGATATCCCTTTAAAAATATGTAATAAAGTTATCATATAATTTTATTTTCTCTTTTTTCTTCCCTCCTTCCCTTCTCTGCCCTGCCCCTCCTATCATAGAGATGGGTACCATTAGGCGCAAATATATATATATATATATATATATATATATATATATATATACACACACACACACACACATATACATATATATGTATATATGTATAACATATACACACACACACATATATATGTAAAACCATTTTATACATACTACTGTTTATCAGTTCTTTCTCTGAATGCAGATAGAATTTTCCTTTATATGTCATTTGTAGTTAATTTGGGTATTTATAATAGTCAAAATTATATTCACAGGAGGCCTCTTCTGATCATCCCTTTTATTAGCAATTTCTCCCTTTTGTAGTTGCCTTATTTTTAATATTCTTAACATTTACTTAGTTGTCAACACCTTGAATACATCTTCCCCTTGTAGAATGTAAGCTTGGTGAGGGCTTTTTTGGCTTTGTACCTCTGGAGCCTAACGCAGTGACTTGCTCATAGTAGGTACTTTATAAATGCTTGTTGAGTTGAATTAGAGTGTAGTCCCTTTCTTTTCTAAACATTCAGAGATGAGTCAAGATGGGAGGAAATTGGAGGGAGAAGTGGGGTCACCTTTAACGGATTCATCATTGTGCTGGACAGGCATTTAGGTGGTTCCAAACATAGATACATTGCTTTTCAGGTTGTAGGAGAATGTCTTTCTACTTCACTGATAAGAATCATGGCACACTGAATTAGCCAGACCTTCTGTAAGTTGGTCCACCAGAGTCATTGGTTTCCCTGGATGTCTGAGCTAGTGTCTCTAATATGATCACATATACCACAGTGCCAGTAGGAAGTGGGCTGTTGAAAGACTCCTGTAGTAATTGCAGAAAACTCTTGAAGTTTTTTGGGTTTGTTTTTGCTTTTTAAATATGTTGATCAGTCATATTTATGGTGGGTCATGGGGCTGCAGGTAATCTGCCATGTCATGATACCAAAAGCATTCTCCAAGCAGAACCCAAAGGCCAGAGGTAAAAGGATGGTTCCAGTTGGTCTCCTTGTCCAAGAAGATTTGATGAGAGGACTCAGGATCAGTCCCTGTAAAGAGATATTCAGCTGGGTTTGTGAATAGGCACTCTCAGTGTAGAGGCAGTCAACAAGACCTGTTTAAGTGTTTGTGTAAGGCACTGTACCAAGTACTGGGGGATGTGAAGAAAGGCAAAAACCATCCCTGTCCTTGAGGGGCTGATAATGGAGGCAATAACATGCAAACAACCACTGACATGCAAGGTATAGACAGAGTAAATGGGGACAATCCCAAAGGGAAGACTTTAGCTTTAAGAAGGAAAGGCTTCTTGCAGAAGGTAGACAGAGTTGAAGGAAGCCAGAAGGTGAAAGTAAAGAGTAAAAACTCTGCAGGCATAGGAGACAGCCAGTAAAAATGCCTGAAATTGGGAGATGAAGTGTGCAAGGAACATTAAGGAGGTCAGTCACTGGATCATCAAGTACGTGAAGTAAAGTGTTAAAAAGAGTGGAAATGTAGGAATGTATGGAATTAAAAACCAGACAGAGGATTTTACAATTGATCCCAGAGGTAATAGGGAGCCACAGGAATTTACTGAATTGGGGTTGAGGGAGAGAGTGTGACATGGTCAGATCTGATCTTCAGTAAGATCACTTTGATAGCTAAGTGGAGGAAGGCTGGAGGGAGAAAAGACGACTCAAGGATACTAACTGGAAGGCTATTGCAATAGTCCATGCAATAAAGGTGAAAAAGACCTGTTCCAGGGTAGTGTCAGTGCCAGAGGAGAGAAGAGGACTTTTGTAGGAGATATTGTGAAAGCAGAATTGACAGGATTTAGTAACAGATTAGATGGGGTTGGGGGTGGGAGGTGTGATACAGAGGCAGCTACCTCGCCCTGGAGTATCTCCTCGGGGCCTAGGCCCTGCTGCAGGGTGGTATTCTGGGCTAATAGTTCTGTTGGCTGCTTAATGAGAATGTGCTCAGACAGGTTGTTAGTTTTCCTAGAACTTAGGTGGAAGGAGGTGCATTGAGCAGGCAAACTGCATTGTCCTAAATCATGGGGAGAAAGCATCCAACCTAGCCCCTGGGAAGTTCCAAGGCAGTGTTCTAGCCAGAAAAGTGGCCAGACGGAGTCCTTGGTTGTGACTGAACTCTACTCTACTTGGAGAATCTGGAGAAGGTCAGCAAAGAAGTACCAGTACTGATGGAGTTCAGGAATGCAGTAGAGCAAGTCAATATAAGGAATGAGGTAGAAGGTCAATGCAGGAGGTGATATAGGCAACAAAAACATGGTCAAAACTTAGAAATATAAAACAAATACAAACTATCTCCAGGGTGAGAGTGGGAGGGAGGGAAGGAAAAAAAGGGAGGGAATTTACATAACTTTATTATATATTTACAAGGAGCATCAAGCTGTACATAATAGATTTGCAATTTCATGTGCAATCATCTTTTTTCTCCATTCCACTACATCATATTCCACAAATTTAAAATAATTATTTAGTTAATGTAAAAACTAGAAATATAAAACAATGTCTGAATAGGGAGCTAGTGGGAGGCAAGGTCTGGGTTTTAGGCTACAAGGGTCTGATGCTTTGTAATAGACAAATAGTAGAGTTAGACAAAAAGCATGAGTTCAATTTGTTTGTACTCAGAGACCACTCAATGGTACATAGGATTATAAGAGTTCCTCCAGGTGACACTGAGGTCCTCTTGTTACTTGAAATGGGGAAATATGTGACTTGACCTTTCATCCAGTGTAGACTACCTCACAGACCAGGCAAGAACCACAAGGAAAATAGTGAAGCATCATTGAATTCCATCTCTCCTGGCTCGGTAATTATCCCCCCACCTCCACTCTCTAATCTTTAACTACTAGTTCCTTTCCTGCTGCTTACACACACTCCTGGATCTCCCCTATAATTAAAAAACTCTCACTTGACCCTACTCTTCCCTCAAGCTATTATCCTATCTTTTCTCCTTTTCACAGCCAGACTCCTCAAACAAACAAACAAAACTGTTTTGTTTCATTGTTTCCAGTTCCTTCTTCCCTCCCACTCACTTCTCAACCCTTTTCAGTCTGCTTTCCAATTTCGACACAACCGAAAACTCTTCTCCCCAAAGTATCACTGATCTCTACACTGCTCATTGTGGTGGAAATTCTCCCGACTCCTCATCCTTCAGGACTTCTCTGCAGGCTTTGACTCTGTTGACCACCAGAAGGTGGTCTTCCTCCTGTATCCTTAGTTTCTTATTTCCAAGTTTTCATGTTGTTTCCTTCTTGATTCTCCTCTGACAGTCTGTCTGACTGCTCCTTCTGTCTCTTTTGTTGGCTTTTCTCACATATCTTCCCTGACTCTAGATGTAACCCAAGACTCTGTGCTGGACCCTTTTCTCTCTTTCAGTGACTTTATCAACTCTCATAGGTTCCACCGTCATCTCTATCCAGATAAGTCCCAGATCTATATATCCAGTCCTAGTCTTTTTACTGAGCTCCTATCCTTTATTTTCAAATGTCTATTAGACTTTTTGTACTAGATTTCCTAACAGCATTTTGAACTTAATATGTCCCAAATAGAACTCATTATTTCCCTGTCTCTTACCCAACCTTCCTGTCTTCCAAACTGCCCTATCTCCACACTTACCTCCACCGATTGTTGTGAAGATCAACTAACATAATAACTGAAGCATTTGGCAGAGTACCTGACACCTAGTAAGTGCTATATAAATGTTAGCTATTAACTACATTATTATTAGGACTAGTTACAAATCCAGAATGGCTGAACCAATTCACAGCTGCACCAGTCTGCCTCATGGTTATAGGCTTTCTAAAACTATGCTGACGTTTATAAGCCTCCATTTGTGTACATTGATTATCAGCTGATACCAATTAAGCAGCCAGACTTAATTTGATTTTTTTTTTTTGGTGAGGCAATTGGGGTTAAGTGACTTGCCCAGGGTCACACAGCTAGTAAGTGTTAAGTGCTCTATCCACTGCACCACCTAGATGCCCCCCCTTAATTTGATTTTAAAAACAGCTATTTACTAAGAAAGCTTAGTAAGAAGAAATGATATAAAATATCCCTTAGCTTCCCCTCCCCCACATAAGCATACACTCTTTTCTCTTCCTACCCTCCTCCCACTTGCCCCAACAAGTATTTTTGGAGTATGTGGGTAAGTGGAATCAAGCTCAGAGTCCACAGTGTGGCAAAGGGGGTAACTCAACTTCTGGAAATGTCCTTTTGTTGGAAATCTTTTTCTCATCTTTGTGGGGCTCCTTGTAGCTTTTCTGTTCCGGTCCTGGTGGAGTCTTGAAGCTACCTTCCTTTGGAGTGTCTAATTTGTCCTTAGACCCCCAGTGCTGGTGACAGATCAGAAAACTCTCTGAAGTTCACTGGATCATGCTCTTGTCAAGGTGAAGGATGAGGGGAGAATATGGGGCTCTATTCCTCCCGCAAAGACAAACCTCACCTTATCAAGTATCTCACCTGATAAAGGGATCTGGGGCTTCTATACCTTGTTAGCTACTACAGAGAGGGCGGAGGCCATTGATTGATTCATTTGACTCCTACCCTTATATAAGTAACAGGGGAAATCTTACAATCATTTTAGTACCCCAATAGATAAATGAAAATCGTTTCCCATAGACTAGTAGGGAAAAGAAACAAATCCCTCCCCCTTAGCCATCCCCGGCTATGCTCAGAGGTGAAGAAGTGTTGCTTTGTACAGTGATTGATTGGAACACAATGTTGAAAGTTCCTGGCTTCTGAAATGTCAACTCCAAAGCTGCCATTCGCCAAAACTCCTCTCTGGCATGGCGCTGCTTGTTATCTCCAAAGCTGTATTGAGTCAAACTCACTTCTGGGGTTTTTGCTATGTTCCCATGAAGTTCCACAGCATTTCTCACCTCTGTTGCTTCAGTTGCCTTCTAGGTTCAAAGTGCCTGGGCCATAGGCCTCATCTCTACCTAATTGGTATCTAAAAGGTAGCTACTGTGGCACCTTCCCTTGTCCTCTCCACAGAGTGGCTACAGCTGTTCCTGCCAGCTGGGTTAGGGGGAGGAACATTATCCTAAGAGGAGAGGCAGCATACCCCACACCATTCACAATCCATGATGAAGATTACCACTTGGCAATAAATATTGTCACCCCTCTTCACTGGGCATTTAAGTTCTCATCGTGCCTCCGTGGTAACAAGTGTCTTCCATAGTAACTTTTTGAAGCATTGACATGTCTCAAGGAAGCACTAAATCATCTGAAGAAGAGGATTGGGCGGTTAGGGAGGAGGGGAAGAAAGGCATACTCTACCAGCTATTAATGACATTCTGCCATCAGGTTAAAAAAAACCCCCACACAACAAAATCCTTGTCCCTCTTAGAGGAATTTAAAGCCATTCTCTTCTGAATCTCTCTCCATGAATCTCTTATAGCAATGTATATCTTTCCTATGTACTTATTTTCTCATTTGTACTATAATTATTTGTTTCAATCAAGTATTTATTCAGTGCTTTCTGTGTGTTAAGCACCAGGGATCCAAATATTAAAATGATATAGTCCTTGCTCTCGATGGGCTTACATTTTACTAGGGGATATCTGTTCTCAGATAAGCCCATACAAGAGTGTGTATATGGATGTATACATGCATGTCTGTATTTATAGATGTGTAGGTATATGCATATTATATATAATACATATAAATAGAAATAAATATAAATATGTAAAATAAACAAATAACATATATAAAATAAATATACAATATTTGTGTGGGACAGGGGTGCTAATAACCAGCGGAATCAGAAAAAGCTTTTTGAAGGAGGTGGCAATTTATCTACAAGATTGTAAGCTCCTCAAAGGCAAGCAGAGATAATGTCTAATTTCATCTTCATAACCACCTCCCTTCTTTTCAAGAAAGTAGCCTACTGCCTGACACAGATCAGATGTTTAATACATGTTGGCTGAATTAAATTAAAGTCTACTGCCTAGAGTTGCCATGTCTGAAACTGAAGATTGGATTGGGGAAGACTATAAGAAATGGAAGGAGGGGGAGACTTTGAGGACCTTAAAATACTGTCTGCAGGGCCTGAGTCCAAGGCCACCTCCAGATGTAGTATTTTATAAGCCTGAACATTTGGCACTAGACTATAGCAGCCAGCCAGTTGAACGATGGGGGAAAATGTAATTGCAGCTCTCTTAAGGATTTTATTTTTGTACTTTGAGTAAATTGATGATGATTGAATTCAAAGACTGCAACTTTTTCTAATTATGGAATGTGCTTGGAACCCTGATTCATGGGGATAATAATGATGGTAAAGTGTCCCAGAGTCATCTCCATCAAAGTTCCTTGCATTTGTTAAATTTCCCTTCCTTCTGTCTGGTTTTCCCGTGCAATGTTTATTGTCTGTGGTTTATGCTGTTCGGCTACAAGGAGAGGAGTAAACCTGTATGACTACTTAAATACTCACAGTCACACAGTTTCCTTATAGATCTTAATCCAACTGTCCCAGTAAAGTGTGAAATTCCTTCTGGGAACTGTTTTCTTCTGACATTCATGCTCTCCAACTTCTAGGCTGAAGTCTCAATGACTCTACTCACCTTATTCCCTGGGCCCCAAATGCCTTTTCTGCCCTTCTCTTTCCCCAATCACCACCTTCATTTCTGACTGTTCAAATCCTCTTCTTTCTTCAAGGTCCAGCTTAGCTGAAATGTTACTTCCTCAGTGAAATCCTCCTGGATCCCCTTGCTCTGTGGGATCTCTCCCTTCTTTGAATCCCCATAGCATTTGGGGGCTCTCTTAGGACTCAAGTTAGTATTAAAATATTGGTGTGTATATCCTTTCTGCCAAGTTGGGTCTTTCTAGGGCAGGACCTTGCTTTACTCTATTTATCTGTCTTGCAGTGTCTCCAAAAAGGACAGTCAGTCCAAAAGCATTTGCAGATTCCTTCTTATGTGGCAGGCACTGTGCCAAGGGCTAGAAAGGCAAAAACATGGGCCCTGCCAACAAAGAGCTCACATTATAATGGGAAAGACAACATGCAAATAACTCTGTGTATACAGGGTAAATAGAAAATAATCTCAGAAGGAAGGGACTGGGCTGTTGGGATCATGAGAGACCTACAAAGGCCTCTAGTAGAAGATAGGATTTAAGCTGCTAGGTGGCACTGAGTCAGGAAGAGTCACTTTCCTGAATTCAAATCCAGCCTCAGATACTTATTAGCTGTGTGACCCTGGGCAAGTCACTTCACTCTGTTCTCCTCAGTTCCTCATTTGTAAAATGAGGTGGAGAAAGAATTGACAAACCACTCCGGTATCTTTGCCAAGAAAACCCCAGATGAGGTCAGGAAGAGTTGGATACGATTAATTTCTTTCTCTAGAACCCTACTTTCCCATATGTTTCTCTTCACCCTTCCTTTTTCCCACCTTTGCAATGAAGTTACAAAGTATCAGAGGAAATGCTGATTTGATTTCGTATACATTGTCAAGTTCTTTTTTTTTTAAAAGTTTATTGATACCTTTTATTTATATATTATGAACACTTACAAATTACTCCTGCTTCATGAGAGGTCCCTTAACAAAATCAGAAAGTATGTACATTTCACATCTGTAGTATGCCTCTACATCTTTATTTTTAAAAATGAACAGAAATCTATATGTTCCCATTGGGAATTTTTTTCTTGTAATAAATCTGCATAGGCAAGGAAAACAAAATTCCTAAATGTTTGTATACAAAAAATGCACACTTTATTCTGCACATATGTAAGAGAGTAAGGAGTTGAGGATGATACCTAGGGTTGGGAGCCTGGGTGATTGGGAGGATGGTGGTGCCCTCAATAGTAATAGGGAAGTCCGTGAGAGGGAAGGATTTTTTGGGAAGAATAATGAGTTTGGTTTAATGTTTAAGAAAATCACAACCATAGAGAGATTTTCTTTCAGATTTTTAAAAATGGTCTTATCAAAAGTAATCAGAAGCTAGAGGATGGAATGAGGTAAAGGATGGTGTTTAAAGTCTTTCATAGACCAGGATGAAAGACAGTCCTATATGACAAAATGGGGAGAGTGTCAGTGAGTCACAAGAGAGCTGGGTTCTAATATTGGCTGGGATAATTATTAGCTCCATGTCTAGCAACTCGTGTAACCTTTCTCTTAGCCATACTTTCCTCATCTGTAAAATGGAGATAATAATCTTCCTAACTCCTACCTGACTGGGTTGATTTGAGGGAATAATTTTGTAAACTTTTTGCAATCATTTAAAACCACAATGTGGTACTCTATGCGAAAACCTATATGTCTTACAATAAGTAAGGGGGCAGGCCCGGTGGTGCAGATACAATTTCAAGGGAGACATCCCTACCTAGACTTGGAAGCAGATAGAATTTCAAGTCATATGAGAACTAGGGAATATGTGTGATCAATAGGCTCTGTAAGGAGGCCCCAAGAGCATAAAGGTTGTTTTGTTTCAAGCATACAGGAAGGCTTTGCATTGTTGACGTCATATCTGTCAGTCCCACAGACATATAAAGTCATATAAAAGAATGCATGGTAAGTACATAAGTGCAAGCAGAGTGTTATGTGATGCCTGGAGGGGCTGGGGGAAGGTTCAGGGAAGATTATGTTTGTATTTAGTTCCCTACATTGTAGCACAGAACCTATTTCCTAGCATCCACTTAATAAATGCTTGTTAATAGCTGATTAAGGGAGGTTTCCTTAAGGAGTTGGCATTTAAGTTGGGCTTTCAGGAAGGACATTTCTAAGATGAACAAGAGTGTAGAGATAGGAAAATATGGCAGGTCGGCAGAGAGCAGACAATAGTCCAGTTTAGCCAAAGCAAAACATAGAGTAAGTGTAGGGGTCTAGAAGGAGATGTTTGGAAAGGTTAAGTGATGAATAGGATGTTGCGTTGAACACCAGGTAAACTTTTCTTAGCAAGCAATAGGGAGCCACTGAAGGGCAGATGAATAATGTAACCAAGTTTACCCAAAGTCTTACAGCTGTGTTGGGGGCAACTAGGTTATGCGATGGAAAGAGAGAGTGCTGGGCTTGGAGTCAGGAAGACCTTAGTTCAAATTCAGCCTAAAACACTTACTAGCCGTGTGATCCTTGGCTAGTCATTTAACCTTTTTGCCTCAGTTTCCTCATCTGTAAAATGAGCTGGAGAAGGAAATGGCAAACCAATCCAGTATTTTTGTCAAGAAAACTGCAAAAGGGGTCATGAAGAATTGGACACAACTGAAATGACAACAGCAACAACAACAACAACTAATAGCTTTGTAAGTGATAGATTGGGAGGTGGTGAGAAGGGAAGAGTAGGGGTGGGAAGATTACAATAGTTCAGGTGGGTGATGCTGAGATTCTATACTGGGAGGGTAGGATCAAATTTAAGACATTAATGAGGGAGAATCATAGGAATTTGTAATTGATTGGGTATGGGAGGTAAAGTAGAAGGAATAATTAGAGATTACACTAAAATGTTAAAGATGGGAGATTGGGCAAATAGGGGTGTCCTAAATAGAATTTGTGAAGGCCAAAGGAGGAGCATGGTTCTTTTTTTGGGGGGAACATAATAAACTCATTGGACAATAAATTTAGATCTGGGAGGTACTTCAGCAGTAACGTAATACGATCTTTTCATTTTATTGACGAAGAAGCAAGTCCTGGGAAGTTGTGACTCACTCAAGGTCCCACTGGAAGGAATTGATAGGACTAAGATTTGAACATGACTCTCAAACCTGTGATCTTTTTGGACACACTGAGGTCAAGACAACTGTGGGACATTCAAGTGGAGATATTCTATAGGCAACTGAAGATGGAGAGTAGTCAGGGCTGTTATCCACAAAGGGGAGATAGTTGAAGCTGTGAGGATGAACGAGATTTCCAAGAGAGAGAGAGTGTAGAGAAAGAAAAGACAAGGACTTAGGACAGAATCTTGGTAAAACATATACTTTAAGGGTTTGGGAAACCAATGACAACTACAGAGGAGTGAATAGAGAGGGAAGAGGAGAACCATGATAGGATAGTTTCTGGAGTTCCCAGGCAAAAGGAAGCACTTTCCTTTTGAGTATAAAAGTGATGTTTCCTTTGATGTGTTTACAACAGAATCCCATATGTCAAAGTATTTTTCATAAGAATAGTCATTGTACACTGTTATGCATATAACTAGCAGTTTTGATACATGAGACAAAGCTAAGTGTTGGGTTCTCCCTATCTCCAGTCCTCTGCCCCCTCAGCTAGACCTAATACTGAACCAGAGAGCGGATGCTTTTGTTTTTGGGAGTTCATCTAACTTAGTGCTTCTCACCTATTCCTAGCTTTCTCAGTGCCTCTTTTTTTTTTGGGTGGGGCAATGAGGGTTAAGTGACTTGCCCAGGGTCACACAGCTAGTACACGTCAAGTGTCTGAGATTGGATTTGATCTCAAGTCCTTCTGAATTCAGGGCCAGTGCTCTATCCACTGTGCCAATCTAGCTGCCTCCTCTGTGCCTCTTAAGGAGCATTCCAGGGCAATCCTCCAGATTATCTTCCTTCTTCCCCTCTTCCCCTCTCCTCTTCATTTAACCACCTTCTCAAACCACGAGCACATTTTGACCCTGGTCTGATGATGGATTAAAACCCTAATAGTTATACAAAGATGTAATTAAGAGAGATGGTCTATTAAAAGAAAAGTCTATTATGAGAGCAGAAAAAGCACATCAAAATGGTGTGGTTTGGAGAACTGGCTGGAGCACTCAGCCCCATTAATGCTTTGTTAAACAACCTCTGACTGAGCACACACTGTTAGCTAGAGTCTTGGCAGGTTAATGAGGAGAGAAGGAAAATATCCTGTGAGTTCCAAACTATGTACATCATTAAAAGAGGCTTAAATGCCATTGTAGCCCTGGACTCTGGGATGCTTTCATGTTACATTACATCCTCTCTGGGTTGACTTTAGCAGTCAGGACAGGACTGAGTGGGGAGACTGTTTGGGGTAAGGTAGACAATCTTCTTGTGGACTTGTGGATCTTATTATTTTGGGACTCTGGGTATCCCTTCTGACTCCTTCCCAAATCTCCCTACCTTTTATTTCATTCCTCCTTATTCTTTGTTTACCTCCTGCTCTCATTTCATAGGTTTATAGAATCCAGAGCTGGAAGGGTCCTTACATCTTGTCTAGTTCAACCTCTTCATGTTTTACATGGGAAGCTCTTTCCCATAGCTCTTTCTCCCCATTCCTCCCATTTTTCTACCTTTTCTTCATCTCACTCTAATTTTCTCTGCCCATTTGAGACCATGTACCTAAAATGTAAAAAGAATAAAAAAATTGTTAAGCCTTTCTATTTCAAGTAAATACTCTCCTACAGTCAGTCACCCAGTCTACCACCAATTATGTTCATCCTTTTTTATACTGATGCACTTTATTTTTATGTCACATTCATTTATAAAAATGTTCCTCCCCATCTCTCTCCATTGAACTTTTCCTTTATAAATCAAAATTTTAAAAGAAAAAAATTCAACAAAACCAACTGACATATCTGACAACATATGCAACATTCTACATCCATAGACTCCCACTTCAGCGATGGAAAAGAGATCCATTATCTCATGTCTTTTCAGGGGACAAACTTGGTCATCCTAATGATGCATTATTCAGTAGTCTATTTTTTGTTCTTTTCATTTTCGTTGTGGGAGTCATGTTCACTTTGCATCAGATCTTATATCTTCCCATGCTTTTCTCTGTTCTTCTTATAAATTATTCTTATGATACATTAATATTACATTAATTCACATATCCCAAATTCTTTTGTCATTCACCAATTGGAAACCTACCTTTGGTTCTGATAGATTTGTTCTAAATAGAATTGACACAAATATATAAGAGCAAAGGATATCAGATTTTATCCAGGCTATTTTCCACACCACACTTTACAGTTTCCCTTCTTGCACTATATTTATTAATTTTTTTTGTACAAAGGATTTTATACAATTGAAGTCAACTGTTTTAAAAAAAATGTTCATTTCTATGCCTTGGTTCAGTAAGAATTCTTCCCCTAGAAATAATTATAGAATGATGGTTCCTCTTTCTATTCTCCTTTGCTTTTTATTATGATGTGACCTTTTATATTCTGTTTGCATAACCATTTGGAGCTTATCCTTTCTGCCAACATATTTTCCAGTTTTCCCAGCAGTTTTTTGTCAGATAGGGGATTCCTTCCCCCAGTGATTTATATTCTTGGGTTTATAAATACTGGTTTATTGTGTTTGATTGCTTCTAGTTTTTACATATTAGGCTGTTCCTCTCATCTACTTTTCCACTTTGAAAACAGCCCTATTTTGGATGGCTATTATGTTATAAAATCGTTTGAGGTCTAATGAAATTTTTGTTGTTTCTGCTACTTAAAAAAATAAATTTTATTGCTGCCTTTATGTTTCAGTTATTTCCCTCACCCCTATTGAACTTTCACTTGTGACAAAGAAAACAATTAAGCAAAAAAAATTTGCTCTAGATATGCTGATTTCTCTGTATTTATTTTGTACCTGATTCTTTAATGAAGCTCTTAATCATCTCAATTAGTTTCTTTGCTGATTCTCTAGAGTTTTCCATGTATAGCACTATGCCATCTGCAGATAGGGATAACAGTGTCTGGTGAGTTTATACTTTTAAATGTTTATTCTTGTCTTATTGCCCTAGACTCCATTTCTGTAACCATGTCAATTAGTAGTGATGAAAGGGGCACATCTAGGACTACGCTGGTAAATATTTAACAACCAATTCTTCAAAAAAAAAATGTGTCAGGGGCAGCTAGGTGGCGAAGTGGATAGAGCACCGGCCCTGGAGTCAGGAGTACCTGAGTTCAAATCCAGCCTCAGACACTTAACACACACTTACTAGCTGTGTGACCCTGGGCAAGTCACTTAACCCCCATTGCCTTACTAAAAAAAAAAATGTGTCCATGAACCACTTTTAAATTTAATCTGTATTATTAACATTTTCTCTGACACTTTCATAAACCTAGGCAATCAACAACATAATAAATCAAGCCCTGATTTAGATCATTTGCTGGTTTCTGAGGTATAAATGGTCATTCTGAAAATGTAATTATCAGGCTTTCCAGAGACAGCTATAGGAGCTTTATTTACCTTCAGGATAAAGTAAAAGTATCAGATATTCAAGGTCTTCTATAGTTTGCCATAAACTACCTGTGTGACCTTGAGTAAGTCACTTTACTGTGAATCCCAGTTTCCTCATGTAAAAACCAAATAATCTCTAAGGTTCTAATCTGGTTCTATGTCAACCTCATTCCCACCTACTTCTCTAACCTTTGTCTCACTTCTCCCCAATGAAGACCCCTTTACTTCAGCTGCCTGCCTTCTCCTTGATCCCTGAATGCATGTTCCCCATGCTTCCCTGCATATTGTTAACTCTTCTGGGTTTCCTCTATACGTTTTCAAATCCTGGCTGGCCTTCAGTACTCAATTCTAGTTTTATCACCTCCACCATTCACTACTTTATAGTGGCTCACATTCATCTTCTCCTCTAAGAACTTACTATCTCTAACTTTAGGTAGTGCACTTTAATCGCATATTGTCTATACACAATGACTACAACAGCATAAATGGAAAGAACAATCATACACACAAAATCAAAAGTGAGTGTCACAAAATTATAAAGAATAAGCATGATTCCAAAGAAAAAATATGAGAGGTTATTCCCACTTTTGCAGAGTTGGGAGGTCCATAAATATTGCACATTGCACATATTTTTTAAAAAGACTTTTTTTTTTAGTAAGGCAATTGGGGTTAAGTGACTTGCCCAGGGTCACACAGCTAGTAAGTGTTAAGTGTCTGAGGCTGGATTTGAACTCAGGTACTCCTGAATCCAGGGCTGGTGCTCTATCCACTGCGCCATCTAGCTGCCCTAAAAAGACTTTTTCAATGTATTGATCAGTAATGCTGAGTTTTTACTCATTTTTTTGTCTTAAAAATACTATTTGCTGTAGCATTTTAACAGAAAGTCAGAAGACCTGAGTTCAGATTTGACTTCAGATGTTTACTAGTTATACTAACCTGGGCAAGTCACTTAATCTCTATCTGGTTCAGTTTCCTCATCTGTAAAATAAAGATAATAATAGTCCCTCCCTCCTAGGGTTGTTATGAGATTCAAATGAGATGATATTTGTAATTCAATTAGCTCAGTGCCTGGCACATAGTAGGTCCTATATAAATACTTATTCCATCCATCTTATTTGTTATGTGGCATAATTCCCTGGAAAGGGGAGGAGGTACATTATAGAGTGAAACTATGTTAGAGGTAAAAACAAAAAAATCTTATTTTAAAATACATAATTATTTTTCTATAACTATTTAACTATTTCATGTGTTATCTATTTCTTTTCCAGCTAGGTTGGACACTTCTGGAAAGAAAATATTATGGTTTACATTTCTTCTGTTATTTTCTTCTTTTCCTGGCATGGTATTACATATAGCAGTTATTTAATGGGAGGGAGGGGAAAGAGAGAATGAATATTTATATAACACCTACTATGTGCTGGGCACTGTACTAACCACTTTTTTTTTTGGTGAGGCAGTTGGGGTTAAGTGACTTGCCTACGGTCACACAGCTAGTAAGTGTTAAGTGTCTGCGGCCGGATTTGAACTCAGGTCCTCTTGACTCCAAGGCCAGCGCTCTATCTACTGCATCACTTAGCTGCCCCTCTAAGCACTTTTTACAAATATTATCCCATTCGATCTTCACAAGAACCCTGGAAGGTAGGTGGTATTACTCCCGTTTTAAGTCACAACTCTATTTACCTTACTTTCCTCATCTGTAAAATGAGCTGGAGAAGGAAATGACAAACCACTCCAATATCTTTGCCAAGAAAACTGCAGATGGGGTCATGAAGAGTCAGAACAAACAGTAATAACATTTGAGGGAACTGAGACAGAGAGAGGTTAAGTGACTTTCCCAGGGTCACACAGTTAGGAAGTATCTGAGGCTGGATGTCTTCTTTACTCCAGGTGTTCTTTATACTCTATCCACAGTAACACCTAGCCATCCCCATTAGTGTTTATTGACTGACTGGTTTCTGGCCCATCTGTTAGTGTAGGTTCCCAATCTTTTTAGCAAGGGGGAATGCTGTGACACTATTTTGAGTCTCAATTTACTAAGGCTGATTTTCCCTCCTGTTCTTGGCCTCAGGGGAGAACATAGCTAGAATCATCATCATCATGGAAAGGAGAGAGGCTAGGCATTGTAACTGGGCACAAAGAATTCTAGGCGGAAGACTTCGGTTAAGGCAAAACCTTTGGTGGCTACTAGAGAAGAAAACAGTCTGAAGGGTACTAGTGTCAGGGGCTTTGTCAGGATGCAAAGCAGGAGGCAAAACCAGCTATGTAAATAATGCCTACTACAGAGCAAGGAGGCCAGACCAGTCGGTAAAACAGAGCAGCAAGTCTCAAACTTAGTAAAGAAGTGGTTTCTGTGGGCCTTGGCAGAGACTTGGATGGGGATGAAAGCTAGGATTTGTCAAACAGGAAGACAAGCCAAGTTGGGGAGGAATCAGGCAGGATCTGGACTCAAGACGGCCCAGAGACACTGGAATTGCTCAGTGACAACTCACAAATGGGAGGGAAAGAGTTAGTCATACCACCTCATTCTGCCTAATTTGCTATGCCTGGACTTGAACCCGAGGCACATAAGTCTTCTAGAAAGTTTATTTTTTCATCTACTTCCTAAGCACAAACTAAATTCAACAATTATGTCTATTTATGAGGGGAGGAGGAATTAAAAAAATGCCTTTCCAAATATTCCAGTTTTAAATAATACAGCAAGCATGGATGTGGTTCATAATGATCTCTTCATTAACACTATGTCCCTGTAATAAAGGAAAAGCTTTTTTTTTTGATGGGTCATTAGAAGCACATTAGTGGTGCTTTTATAAACCATTAATTATCTTGGAGACTGTGGTGAAATGACCTTCCCTAGTTATTGAAGGGAGGTACAAACAGGATGATAATGCTGTCTATCTATGTGGTTTTGGTAACTGCAATTATCATAACAATAGTTGGTCTGGTTGCCTTGGAGTCCAGGGGACCTAAGTTACCCAAGAGTTAAGTTTTGGTGTCCCACAAACTATGCAATAGTATAAGTTAGAGAGGAGTAGCTTTGGTGGAGGAAGTTTTCACACGGAGAATTTTCCCTCTCTGTGAAATCAGAAGAGCGGGGAGAGGAGGGAGAAGTAACTATTGTAACAACATGTTGTTTTCAGGATCTACCTGCCATGCCTTGGAGAGAAAAGGCCCAAGTGAGGGTCTATGGGTCATTACTTTGAAGTGAAGAAATGGAAAAAGTCTCTGATATTAGCATATTAATTATGTCTGTCAGTTTAGCTCAGCCAAGAGCTAGAAGTGGGCTTGAGCCTGTGAGCTGGAAGTATTGAGGAAAAAGGTTGTATACTTGTTCTGGCTATGTCTGAAGTAAATAACCTTTTGTAAAAGCTAATCAATGTTAAGTGGAAATGTGGTTCTAATGACCTAACAAATGGGAGGACCACTACCTGTAGGGGCTTGAGCCCATACAGAAAAAAGAGACACTTCAACCCTGCCCCGCCCAGGGTACCAGGGGACAGGAATGCTAATAACCATAGTCTTTTTTTCCCCATGCTAGTAATGGGATTTATTTATTATTTATTATAGATGGCAGCTAGGTGGCATAGTGGAGAGCTGGGCTGTGAGTTCAAATATGGCCTTAGACACATACTAACTGTATGACCCTGGGCAAATCATTTAGTTTCTTCCCGCCTCAGTTTTCTCAATTGTAAAATGGGGGTAATATTACAACACCTACCTCACAAATATTTGTAAAGCACTTAGCACAGTTCCTGGCACATAGTAGGTACTGTAAAAATGCTTATTTTCTTACCTCTCCTATTTTATTAAGGTCTTTGTATGTTCTTCTGGGTCTAGATAACTTGAGGTTTGCCTCTCTTCTTGACAGGAAGGACTGACTAAGCTCCAAACTACTGAGCAATCTGGCATTTCCCATTTAAGAAAAAATGCCATGCAATGAACCCTTTATACTTTATAATGTTCCCTTTAAAAAGGAAAAACAGGGGGTAGCTAGATGGCACAGTAGATAAAGCATCAGCCCTGAATTCAGGAAGAACTGAATTCAAATCTGACCTCAGACACTTGACACTAGCTGTGTGACCCTGGGCAAATCATTTAACCCTCATTGCCCCGCAAAAAAAAAAGAGTAGATAGCATTGGGGGCACCTAGGTGGCACAGTGGATAAAGCAGCAGCCCTGGATTCAGGAGGACCTGAGTTCAAATCCAGCCTCAGACACTTGACACTTACTAGCTGTGTGACCCTGGGCAAGTCACTTAACCCCCATTGCTCTAAAAAAAGGAAAAGAAAAAAAAGGAAAAATAAAACCAAACTCCAACAAAATAACTGCTTACTCAACACTTGTATCTGCTTGAAGACTGAAGGGTAAGATAGCTTTTAGTGCCTTGGACTGTGTAGTGATAGGAAACCATAGAAATTGATAGACTTCCTTTTGGTGCAAACTTCTTTCTGAACAACAGCTTAAAGTAGCCTATAAGTTGTAGATGCTGTTGTTGTTCAATCAATAAAATCATGACACGATGGATGCATGACTTGACATGTACATGAATTGCATTTAAATGAGGCAGGGGTGCACAAAGTCATTAGCCTCACTCTCTCCTTCAGTCACGGAAGTCCAGTGGCTGGATAGAAATCAAGATGACTGGCAATAGGTCAGAATGAAGTGGATAACTTTGGCTTCTTTGATGTCTGAAGCTCTAAGCACTTCACAATGCTTGCTTTAGCTGCCTTCCTGGCCATTGGAACAAACTGTTCTCATCCACCCATTTCCCAAGGCAAGTTTCACATCCCCTAACTCAGTGACAGGTTCGAGGCCTGTTTGTTTAGCCTTAGAGAACTAGTATAGTTTTTCCTGGGTGTGGCTGCTATGCATACGACAGTAGCTTTTTGGAGCCACAGGGGAGAATTGGGTGAAGGTGGTTGGTTGGTTGATTGTTGTCCTTCATGCTCAAAGAGGACCAAGATTACATCACTATGTTGGAGTTAAAGTACAATATGTCTGACTGTGGCTCATCAGACCAATACAAAGCTTGAAGGCTCCAGCACAGGGCAGGCACAAATAGTCCATATGAACATTTGGTGTGGAGATGTCTCTAAATTTGTGCATCTCATGTTTCTTCTGAGCAACTGCAATTCTGCTTCACTCATAGAACACAGCACCTTCTTTGATGTAGGCATTCCATGCTGGGGAGTCTGTGCTAGTGTCTTCCATGTCATGTAATCCATTCCAAAGTTCTTCAGAAAAACCTTGAGAGTGTCCTTATACCACTTTTTCTGACCACCTTGTGAGTGCTTGCTTCATGTGAGTTCTCTGTAAAATTGTCTTTTGGGCAAGAATATATTTGGCTTTTGAACAATGTAGCCAGCCCCTCTGAGCCACACTCTCTGAAGTAGAGTTTGGATAATTGGCAGTTCATCTGGAGAAAGGACCTGAGTGTCCGGTACCTTATCCTTTCATATGATCTTTGGAATCTTCCTAAGATAATTCCAGTGGAAGCAATTCAGTTTCCTGGCATGGTACTGGTAGACTGTCCAGGTTTCACAGGCTTCCAACAATGAGGTCAACACAACAACTCTATAGAACTTCAGTTGGGTAGTCAGCCTAATACTTCTTCTCTCTCACACTTTCCTTTGAAGCCTCCCAAACACTGCTAGCTCTAGTAATGCTTGTGTCAACCTCGTTATCAATAGTGAAGGTAGACAGCACCAAACAAAGGTGGATGAACATCTTGGAAAAGGGCTTGGCAAGCCCTCACACCAGAGGTACTAGTCCTCCATGAGCACCGTATATAGCCCATGAGGTATAGGTGGGAACAGAACAACAGCCCCTATAGTCCACATACCAAAGAAGATCTAGTCACAGTTAGAGTGGAAAGAGCCAGTGGGTCAAATGTGGTGTTTAAAGGTATGTACTTGCACAAATAAATAACAAGACTGCTTTAATTTCAGGCAGGCATATAGGACTGATTGCATATTGCAAGGATTACAGGATTATGCCTTTGAAGGCTGTCTGGCCCAACTGGTCATTTAGCAGATGAGGACACTGAGGCTCAAAGAGGTTACATAACTCATCCAGGTTACACAAGAAATCATCTAAAGCAGCATTCAAAACCAAGTCTTGGGGGCGGCTAGGTGGTGCAGGGGATAAAGCACCGGCCCTGGATTCAGGAGTACCTGAGTTCAAATCCGGCCTCAGACACTTGACACTTACTAGCTGTGTGACCCTGGGCAAGTCACTTAACCCCCATTGCCCCGCAAAAAAACCCAACCAAACAAACAAACAAAACAAACAAAAAAAACCCAAGTCTTCTGATTGGAGAACTAGTATTTTTTCCACTATATGATACACAGTTTCCCCCAGCCCTGTATTTTGTTATTATACCTTCTGCCTTGTATGCATCCTGATTCCTGAGCAAGTAAGTAATCTCAGCAGGGCACTAGCCAATTTGGGCATCCCTACTCCTCACCTGTGTGGGGACCAATTTTTAATTGGGGAATGTTAGCTAAGCGGCTTGCTGCAATATTGGGGCAAGGAAGGAGACCGGCAGCCTCCCTCAAAACAGAACAGGATTTATTTAAGAACAAATTAAAAAAAAAACACAAACAGGATCAGTAGGATCAAGGGAAAGGAAATAAAATGGGGAAAGGGAAATTATACAACCTGAATAATACCACCACTCAGGAATCAGCTGAGAATACACAGCAGCATCCTCTCACTTTCCAGCTTCTAGCTAGAATGGCGAATTCTCTTCCCCCTTCCCAGCAAACCCCAGGCAGCCCCCAGCCAATTGGCTGGCTGCTTTGATAGTCACATGATTGCCCTCACTCGGCTTCCAATCATTATAATTTTGCCAGGCTCATGTAGGCGTTGGTGAGTGGTGATGACGTAAGGTGCCAGTGTCATGGCGACAGCTACAACCAGTAGGTGGATCGTCGTGCCTTTTTGCAGAGCCCCAGAGTCCAGTGCACGCGCCAAGGTTTTTTTTTTTAAATTCTAGCCAAAAGATGGGGTCATAAAAACCTCAAATAACAATTAATTCTTTACATGCGGAAATCAGGGAGATGACAAGGGAGTGTCTATCAGCATTTTCAAGATATGGTGGTTTCTAATGGTGTGCTGATTAAATTTAACAACTAGCTCTCCAGAGTAGGACGTACTTTTAACCTTAATCTTCATGACTGATATTTATATTGTAGGGTACAGCTTTAGCTGTAGGGTTGGGTCTCACAGGGAAAAATCTGACTGAGATCTCATTCACCTGGTTACATAAGGGGAGGTACACATGCATGCACATCTTTCAGGCATACCATTATATCATTACCCTGTCCTTGACAGTTTTGGAGACTTTCTTATCAAGTTTCCTAGGGAAGTATGGGTGGAGTGTGGGATCCAAGACATGCAGAACAGAATATCCAAATTAGGAAGAGACTTCTGGGCTTCAATTAAGGTGCATATGACATGAGCTAGTCAAGCATGGGAAGTCATGAACACTTTTGACCAATCAACCCCCTGAACATGTGCCCCTATACCTCTGACTTGTTTTGCATAGACAAAGAAGGCTTTCTGCCAGGTATGCTTATGTGTATAAATATTAGGGAAGGTTGGGAGGAGCTAGACTCTAATTCATATAACATCCACCCGCTGTCACAGACACTGACACCTCTGTAAGTAAGTGTCCTTTAAAATAAATTCTATCTCTTTAATCCTGGAGCTGCCAATGACTTTCTTCAGTATCAAGTTGATATCTAGGAAGTATGAGGGAAGTATACATCTGAGTCCCTGCTTGTATCCAACAATTGATTTAGTTGGCAGGATCCCATACTCAACAATATGATCAACAAAACAATAACTGGAACCCTGATTTGTAGTGATTGCAGATTTCCAAGGTGTAAATGATCACAATGATTTCACAATCTGAGTTGGCCAAGCTCACACCTGGTGGTATCCCTTATTCCAAGGCAGTTAAGTACAGTGAAAAATGGCACTGGATTTTGAATGAAAGGTCATAGGTTCAAACATCAGCTCCACCATTTATTACCTGTATGACTTGAACAAATAAGTTAATTTCTATGTGCCTCACTTTCCTCATCTGTAATTTTTTTTTTTGCGGGGCAATGAAAGTTAAGTGACTTGACCAGGGTCACACAGCTAATAAGTATCAAGTGCTGAGGTTGGATTTGAACTCAGGTCCTCCCGAATCCAGGACCGATGCTCTATCCACTGCACCACCTAGCTGCCCCCTCCTAGCTTCACATCTATGATGTCGGGATGCTTTGATGTTTCTGGAACATAGAAAAGGGTTCAACTTGTTCCCTTGGTTAGCTGTTCAGGACTTTCTTCTTATGCCAAATCAGTAGAAGAGAAAGAGAAAGGGAAGAGGAGGCCTATACCCTCCATCCTTCCTGCATCTCCTGTTAGTACTTGATTCAGTTGGTTGACAGGTCAACTAGATAGTGTGATTGTTGAAGTGACTGAGAAGGGAGGAGTCTCCTTTCCATCCCCTTTTATATGTCCCATTGCTGGGAATTAATCAAGACAAAATGCCTATGTACAGCCCTGTTCCTAAAGGCTGCAACATAAAAGAAACTCTTGCCATTACAAAATTGTATTTCCATGAAGAATGATTGTCTTATGACTCAGTTTCCCTTGTTGAATGAACTGGACAATCTATTGCAAAGATTTCCTAGAAAATCCGGTTTATCCCACTTTCAGTTTCTGCCCTTTTACCTCTTCTTTCCCTAGTGTCTAAAGCCTCTACAATAAAGTGTTATGGACATCTTTAGCCATCAGGTTAAACCTATGGGCCCTTTCTTGGAATAATGTTTTAAAATAAATAATAGTAGACTCAAGGCTGTTTTATTTATAATCTCTACTTCCTCTGGAGGTCTGAGCCACAATATATAATGTTTGTTCCTGTAGAGAAAGGGAAGTCTGATACCTTTGTCTTCCCAGGGTTATGCATTATCCCACTCCTCTTCCAGGGACTGGACCTATGCACAAGGAGAGTAAGCAGCTACATCTATGATTCCCAACTCTCCCTTATCCTTCACCAGGGTCCATATAATGTTTCTTCCACTTTATGGACAATATTTGAAATTTCACAATGAGAGATTAATTCCCTTGACTTCAGAGCAGGTGGTGGAGGGCAGAAGAGAGCATTTGGGAAGATGCTAAGCATGCCCCAGAGCAGGGAGTCTTAGACCTTTTCTGTGTCATGTTCCCTTTGGCAATCTGGTAAAGTCTATGGACTCTTTCTCAGACTAAATAAGTGAAGGAAAGGCCAAATTTCAGTTCAAAGTTAGTGAAAATAAAAGATGTATTTTTTCTTTTCCTTATCCAAGTTTCTAGACATCCTGAAATCAATTTGTGGACCTCTTGCCTGGACCCAGGTTAAGAATCCCTACTTTAGAGACTTCCCTGAGGGATTCCTGCTTTGAAGCAACATCTGGGGCTGATTGAATTAGCATTTAAACCTGGAGGTAGGTAGAGGAAACAGATCTGTTATATCAGTAATCAAACGGGCATATTGATGGTGGAGAGCACAGAGGGTTTATGAGGAGAATATAAGATGAGGTCAGACCAGGTCACAAGCAAGGCTGGGCAACAGCCGGAATCCTGAGCATGATCCTTGTGTTGGTTGCTGTATTTGCTCTTCCCTTGGCAACAGTCAGGACATTTGGGTCTGAGAGTGAGAAGCAGATCTTCAATGGAACCATATTGATCATAAGTATGATTCTTTTGGAAAATAGTTTTTGCAAATCTACCTCCAGAGTTTTGTAATTGTGAGTACTACTCATGGGTTAAGACTTCTTACACTTGGTTAAACTTCACAAATCCTAAATAGGGACAACATAATAGATCTTTGGATGTGTTTAGAATTAGATCTTTTTCTGGGAGAAGGTTTGACAAAAGAAAGAAGGGAAAGAATATGAGGATTGTAGCTATTTGTCTAGTGGTGAAAAGGGTATAGAAAGGTAAGGGAAATATAGAGGAAAGGATATAGAAAGGAGAAGGTAGGGGTCTAAGACAAATTTTACCTCCTTCATAATTTCACCTGGAGTGTGGCAGGTAGGTGGCTCAGTGGATAGAATAACTGACCCTGGAGTCAGGAAAAACTGAGTTCAAATCCAGCCTCAGATACTTACTAACTGTATGACCCTGAGCAAGTCACTTAATCCCAATTGCCACCCAAAAAAATGTGATAATTTAAACTTTGTTTGATATTATAGCTGGAATGAATGACATCTCTAAAATGAGAATGTTGGACTAAATTATCTTTGATTTCCCTTCTGACTCAAAATTTGGTTACCCTATGATTCTATGAACCTTGATGTCATTAAGTACATATTTATGTACTCTCTGAGTAGCAAAATAATAGATTGTGCTTGTATTACTGTCACTGTTATCAACCCAGTGGTTTATGTAGATTGCTACTGGCTTCTTCACAGTCTTTAAGAAAAGCTAACAGGTCTTAGTGGGACTCGCTAAAACGATAAATGTATTTTTCTATTTGTGAAGCTGATTTTTAGAGCCACCTTTTTATGAAGTAAAAGCTCTTCAAGGGGAAAGTAAATAAATAAACCACTGGATTGAGAATAGAAATGGCAATAGAGGAACAGCCTACTAATTCTTATACTTGGTGGTCATTAAGATTTATATGAAGGGGCAGCTAGGTGGCACAGTGGATAAAGCACTAGCCCTGAATTCAGGAGAACGTGAGTTCAAATTCAGTCTCAAACACTTGACACTTATTAGCTGTGTGACTCTGGGCAAGTCACTTAACCCTCATTGCCCCACCAAAAAAAAAGATTTATATGAATAGGATTGGACAGGAATGCTCTATTCTCATTCTCATTCTCTCTCTCTCTCTCTCTCTCATATTCTGTTCATCCCTCAACCCATAATGCACTTAATATACACTTGATGATATTGAAAATATTGATTGATTAGGATCATATGATCCTAGATCTAGACCCAGAAGGGTCAGGACAAGGTGACTGCACCAGCTGATCCAGAATTCTGAAGAAGAGGTCACTTTCCAACTCAGGGCAGGTGACTATTAGGACAAGCTTCATGGAGAAGGTGAAATTTCACCTGGGTCTTAAAGGACAGGTAAAATGCTGTATGTTCAGAGCATTTAGTTTATGTCTCTACTATTCATTTATTATATAACATTTAGCATAGTTGATATATTTGAAGGTAGAAATGATGTCTTGGAGTGACCCTCACTATGTCAACTCATAGTAGGTACTCAGTAAGTATGGATTGAAGTGAATTGCCCAGGGAATATCTTAGCTGGCTTTCACACATCAAATCCTCATAGTCTTAGATTAGTGGAGGTTAGTCATCAGTATTATACATATAAATCCTTTGCTGCTATATACATAGAATAATTAACATAAAACTTGTATTTCATGCACATACTTTCATGAGTTCAGTACGAACAGAGTTCTATTTTTGTATTTTGTATGAGACCTTTTTGGGTTGAATCTGTACAATTTAGCAAGCAAACATCCTTTGCGTCTTCAGAGAAGAAACATTGTCAGCAGATTAAAAAGAAGAGGCTGGTGTAATTATTTCATAATTTGTTGGCATCTCCACTGTGGCCTAGGAAGGAGGGAAAGGGAGAGTAGACACGTGTAAACTGGCCGATTTGCCTACTTCCAGTCCCTGGAAGAGGAGTGGGATAATGCATAACCCCGGGAAGACAAAGGTATCAGACTTCCCTTTCCCTACAGGAACTTCTTGGCTTCTGTGAGGTTTTGTATTTGATCTAAGTTTTTTTTTTCTCCATGGTACCCTTGCTTCTCATTAGTCCAGATGATAAAACATTAGGCACTCCTGACATAAAATTGCCCTGGATCAGGTCACTTTGTTTTAATACTCTAGCAGTGTAGAATCTGGTACTACCAGTTCACACTGAGTAAGTGATTCTGCCATGGAGACAAGCCACAATGACTGTGACAAGTCATATTATATGATTCTTGCCTGGTTTGCTTTAGTCATATCAACCCAGATATGAACTTCTATTCCAAAAAATAGGATTACTTTTTATTTTAGAGTTTTATTTTGATCTATAGTTTTCTGAATATTGAGTCCTGTTTTGATGTCAGGTGAAAATAGACTACAACACTTACCTTTTCCTTTAAAAGTTTTCATCTACCTTAAAAATATTTACCAGCCTATATGTTCTGGTCAATCATCTCAGCATATTACTTTGGCTTATTAAGCCAAGAAAACAGAACCATATACCTATAGCAAAGGGCACTTGTAGTTTGCCCAGGAAAACAATTTCCCATTGAATACAAACTGGAGTTGAGGAAAAGAAGAAAAAAAGGTAAAATGAGAGTAATTTGATCCACATTGGAGAGAGGTGGAGATAGGCCAGTGGAGAGAGCATAGGACAGCCTGAATTCAAATCTAGCCATAGACACTAATTAACTCTATGACCCTGGGCAAGTCACTTAACCTCTGTTTGCCTCAGTTTCCTCATCTGTAAAATGGAGATAATAATAGTACCTATGTCCCAGGGTTGTTGTGAAGATAAAAATGAGATATATGTAGAGTGCTTAGCATAGTGCCTGGCATAAAGTATGTGCTATATAAATACTATCTATTATTATTATTGGCATGTAATTAGTATGATCATTAGAATATAATCCAGTCTGTTGCCTGATTCTTCAGTTTGGGGTCTTTGGCTGCAGGCTTGTTTACATGACTGGGTTAAATGACTTTCCTAGGTGGTAAGTGAAACATTTTCTTATTCTGTACCTGAAAAGAAGATAGAATTATTCTCTGGAGTTTAACCGGTTTATGCGTCAGATCAAAAACCACTTGGTTTGCTCATTCAGTGCTGAACTGCAGCTACAGGGAATTATGACGCCAACTCATTTCTCTAATTGGACCAGCTCCATCTTAATATCTGCCTGAGTAGGGAGACATGTGTTTGAGCAGGTTGCTTCAATTTTTCTCTCTCCAACTGTAGAATGTGCATTCAGTGTCCAATTCATAACAAGTCGATCTATGGAATGAACTGTGTACTGATTTAGGATTATTCAACGTTGAATAGTGTACCTCAGTAACAAACAGGAACCATTGTTGGTGTGAACTTCTATAACATATAACTTTCTTTTTTAATCTTTTTTTTTTTTTGGGTGAGGCAATTGGGGTTAAGTGACTTGCCTAGGGTCATACAGCCAGTAAGTGTTAAGTGTCTGAGGCCGGATTTGAACTCAGGTCCTTCTGACTCCAGGGCCAGTGCTCTATCCACTGTGCTAACTAGCTGCCCCTTTTCTTTTTTTAATCTTAATAGTATTTTACTTTTTTTCCCCAATTACATGTAAAGTTGGTTTTCTTTTTTGTTTTTTTGTTTTGTAAAGTTAGTTTTCAACATTTGTTTTTATGAGATTTTGAGTTCCAAATTTTTCTCCCTCCCTCCTCCCCAAGACAGCAAACAATCTGATATAGGTTATGCATGTACAATCACATTAAACATATTTCCACATTAACCTTGATGTGAAAGAAGAATCATAACAAAAGGGAAAAACCTCAAGAAATAAAAAAAAGTAAAAATTGTATGGTTCAATCTGTATTCGGATTCCACAGTTCTTTTTCTGGATGTGGAGAGCATTTCCCATCATGAGTCCTTTGGAATTGTCTTGGATCATTGTATTGCTGAGAAGAGCTAAGTTCATCACAGCTGATCATCACACAATAATGTATAACTTTCAATGAAGAACATCAAAAGGGTATGGGAGTAAAAGATTTCATCAGGGAAATGTTTGATTGAAAAAGAAGATGCGCTGGTCATTTGTAGTAAAAGCTGGCAGTTGGATAATTTAAGTGGCCCATGAGAGAGTGAGGAAGGCCTATGGCATATTGGGTGAATGGAGGGAACTACCTGATTATAAGATCACAGATTCATCTATGTAGGGGATTGGTATGAGTATTTTCAGGTGTAGAAACCATGTTTGGGGTAATGAAAGAAAAACTTCAAGATGTCTAAAAACATAAAGGGAAAGGCCAAGTTACAATTGGCACGATGTCTGTATTTAATTTCTACCAGGAAGTAATAGCAGACATTTCTGAGAACCTTCATTGTTCTCAGAAATCCTCTAAAGCTCTGCTCCAAATATACCAGAAGTGAGGTTTTATGTGTTCTATAAGTAACATTGTAAAATATTGAAACGCTGAAAATCCCCCTGCCTCTAGCCCCTTGCAATGAAAGGGAATATCAAAGAAAGAAAAGCAGTTGAAACTCAGAAACCCCGTACTTTCTGAATTAAGAAGCATTTCTTGGAAATCCTTAGATTTTGATTCTGGCATGGAACAACTGAGAGTGGCCTGAAATATGTATGTGCATAAAATAACATACAAACAAACAAATAAGTGTATGAGTTCAACAAATGAATGGTGCTTGTGCACGGTGCTTTATATAAGTTAACTCATTTGATTTCAGGCTATAAGAGGAAAGCAAAAAGTGTGGAATTCTGTGTTAAAAATATTTATAGCAGATTTTTTGTGGTGGCTAAGAATTGGAAATCAAAGGAATGCCCATCAAGTGGGGAATGACTAAACAAGCTGTGGTATATGACAGTGATAGAATATTATTGTGCTATAAGAAATGACAAGCAGGATGATTTCAGAAAGGCCTGCAAAGACTTGTATGAACTGATGTATAGTGAAGTGAGCAGAACTAAGAGAACCTTGTGCAGAGAGACAGCAATATTGTTTGATGGAGAACTGTGAATGACTTAACTGTTCTCAACAATACGATGATGCAAGACAATTCCAAAGAACTATTGATGAAACATATTATCCACCTTTTAAAAATTTTATTTTGTTGAGGCAATTGGGGTTAAGTGACTTGCCCAGGGTCACACAGCTAGTAAGCGTCGAGTGTTTAAGGCTGGATTTGAACTCAGGTCCTCCTATCCATTGTGCCACCTAGCTGCCCTTATTATCCACCTTCAAAGAAAGAACTGATATTCATGGAAAACAGACTGAAGCAGGCTATTTTCACTTTCTTTCATATTTTCTTTTATTCAAGTATTCTTATACAAAATGACTAATATGGTAATATTTTACATAATCATACATGTATAACCCATATATGTTTGCTTATGACTTCAGGGAGGAGAAAGGGGAGAGAGGGAACAAGGGATAAAAAATGGAACCCAAAACTATAAATAAAAATGTTTATTACTTTAAAAAAAGAATTTTGTGTTAAACACACACACACACACACACACACAGAGCCTCAGGGACATACTTACCATAATGGGCTACTTTCTGCTGTGGTCTAATTAGTAGCTGCAGTATTTAGGACAGGATTGTATAGCAGGCACAGAAAATCTGTTGTGTCAAAAAATATCATTAATGAAATAGGCAGAAAGCAAAGAAATCAAAAGAAGCTCAGTTATTTAAACCACTAACATGACATAAAGATGATGTTATATTATATTTCAGCATTCTGATTAGAATGGGAGTCATCTGACCCATGCAACACTTCAAAAAACTTGAACTGCTGAAGATTGGATCATGGACTTTGGAGTTCAAAAAGATTTGATTTTCTTTTCTGGAACAATCTAGTAAACCAGTAATTTATGGATTTAGAACCATTTCTTGAAGAGAGATTAACCTGTAACCATCTCTCAACTTTTACCAGATTGTTGTTGTTTGTCCTTCATTCTTTTTTTTGCAGGGCAATGAGGGTTAAGTGACTTGCCCAGGGTCACACAGCTAGTAAGTGTCAAGAGTCCGAGGCCGGATCCGAACTCAGGCACTCCTGAATCCAGGGCTGGTGCTTTACCACTGCACCATCTAGCTGCCTGTTTGTCCTTCATTCTTGAAGAGGACCAAGAATATCAGGAGGGTGGTGTGTGGTTTATTAGAATAAGTACTGGAGCCCAGAGGATTTGGGTTTGAATTCTGGCTTTGCTATGAATTTCACGTGATTTGTGTGATTAACTTCATGGATCTGGGTTCTCTGCCCACAAAATGAGGGGGTTGGGGTAGATGGTCTCCAGATTTCCTTCTGGTTCTAAATCTTATGATCCACATAACTACAATAGGAAACTCCAGTGTCCCAATTAGTCTGTCTGCCTCAGGTTTCACCTGTCTCTATCTTCCACATCGCTGCCAATTTGATAGTCTTAAAACATGGTTCTGACAAGGTCACTCTTCTGCTCAGTAAACTTCTGGGGTTCCCTATTTCCTCTAGGATTAATTAAAAATCAGGTTTGGTATTTGAAGCCCTTCATGACTCGGCTCCAACCTACTTTTGTGGTCTTAATACAAATTGCTACCATGAATCCACTCTCAGGTTCAGTCAAATTGGTAAGAGAAACGATCATTTTTCTCTTGTATTAATAACTAATTATTGGGTTAGGACCAAGGGAAAACCCCCTTTTCTACTTCCTCATTCAGACAGCAGCCCCTGTAGGTTTTTCAGGCAGCCTTGGAAGTGCAGGCCTGATACTGAGAGGGAAAACTCAGATCTATTCAAAAGAAAAAGAAATTTTAGTTTAGCTGGATTAATGGATTCTGGGTCATTGTGTGACCTATTGTGTTTCAGGTCTGGGAAAATGTGGATTCTCCCTTTTTTCAGATGGGTGATATGAATATAGATAAGTCTCTTTGACCAAGAGTGAATGCTTAGAGTCACATACACCAGACCCTCATCAGAATAGATTTACCTCTCATTATAATATTCATTCTCTCAACTAATCAGAGTTGATTTCTACCCTCAGAAACACCAACTCTGCCAAGGGTATATAAGTTGAATGGGTTTCATGAAGGGTCTTTTGAATTTGAGAGTGTCACTGACCCCTTTTATTAATTATTGCTAGCCTGATTAATAAAATGATTAATTACTCAGAAATTATGCCTCTTGAACTTTTTATGTCACACTGAATTTCTTGCTATTCCTTACGTATGAAACTCCATCTCTGTACCTTTTCACCTTACCCCTTTCCACCATTTGTCTTTATTTCTCTTTACCCTTTACTGCCGCATCTTGGAATCCTCCTTCCCCCAATTTCCTTCGAAGTTCATCTCAAGTAACATTTCTTCCATGAGACCTTCTCTGCTGCTTTTATCTCCTCCTTGTCAAAATGACCTTGAATTTATTTTTTTAAACACAATTAATATGAAAGGCAGCTAAGTTATATGTAGGGGGTGTCAAACACAAATAGAAAGAGGGGAGGATGGTAGACAGAGGGGAGAACCACTAAATGATATATAAGAATCCCTGTATGGTGCATATTGATTTAGAAGGCCACATGTTACTATCATCTGTTTTATTGTATTTCTATTTATTTTGTTAAATATTTCCCAATTACATTTTTTGGAACAGGGCAATGGGGGTTAAGTGACTTGCCCAGTGTCACACAGCTAGTAAGTGTCAAGTGTCTGAGGCCACATTTGAACTCGGGTCCTTCTGAATCCAGGGCCAGAGCTCTATCCACTGCACCACCTAGCTGCCCCCCCCCAATTAAATTTTAATCTGATTTGGGCCAAATTTGGGAATATTGTGGTCCACCTTTGAAGCGGATGAAGTCCCACTTACCATCAGAGAGATCTGGGTTCAAATCCTGCCTCTGACTCATACTGGCTGTGGCCTTGGGCAAGTCTCAGTACCCCAGGCAAATCCCCAAGATTGTAAATTGAAAAGCAGGTGCCCATTTGTATTAGTCGAGGGAGTTGATTAGTCATAATAATCACAAATATTTGTCGATTGGTTGATCTTTCAGTGCACAGCTTAACAAATTTACCTTTTTCCATTAAGTAACTAGCAAATATTTACTTACTATGTCCAAAGCATTGGGGGAATTAAAGACAATCTCCACTTTCAAGGAATTTATCTAATTGAGGAAATAAGCTTACATACATTAAATAACAGTGACTAATGCAAGATGATAATCATTTAAGTGGTCAGTAATGTGGTAGAAAACCAGCAGAGTTTGAAAGAGTAGATGTATAAAGACTGGAGTAGTTGGTGGTGAACTGTGAGTGGAATTTGAATAGGCCCAGGGACAAGGGAAGTGGTCTTTGACTATTGTAGACCACAAAAGATTTTCCCTTCATAAGAACTCATAGTACTTATTGTCTGTGTTATTCATTTAACGCTTTTTTTGTTTTGTTTTGTGATGGTTCTTGGAGTATGGTCTTTTGTTGTGATTTAACTCTTTTTGAAGAAACCATCCTCATATTCCTATTGGATCTATCCCCTTTCCAAGTCTATGCCTTTCTCCTTCTGTTTTGTTTTTTGTTTTTTAGTGAGGCAATTGGGGTTAAGTGACTTGCCCAGGGTCACACAGCTAGTAAGTGTTAAGTGTCTGAGGCCGGATTTGAACTCAGGCACTCCTGACTCCAGGGCCGGTGCTCTATCCACTGCGCTACCTAGCTGCCCCTGCCTTTCTCCTTCTAATGGAGGAGAAGGACATGAGTTAGAGAGAGAAACTGAAGACTTTGGCACCAAATCAAGGCTTTTTTTCTTATGTAATTAGAACGAAAAAATATTCACCAAAGGAAATACTGGGAGAGAAAGTGGACAAATCTTGTGGACATTGGGAGGGTAGGATTTGTCTATTTTTGGAGATGGGTAAGGTTTATTTCCCAAGCATGGAAAAGTTGTCCCTGCATTTGTTGAAGTCTTTACAACTCCACTTTTTAGATCTCTGCCATGAACATTGGGGAGAGAGCTTCTTGGGGCCAAGTCAGTGAGTGAATGTCTCAGGCTCTAGGCATGCCCCCCACCCCGGACTTACTGCTATGGTATCAGATGCCATTAGCCTATTTACACTTCTGGCCCTCGAATCAGTTTGGATAATACCTGTATTTTCCCTTGTGATTCAGAAATGAATCAGTGTTCTAGGGAATTCTTTTACGAGTGATACTTAAAACTAAACCTGGCACTTCACATGATACCTTGCACATAGCAGTTGCATAATAAATGTTTATTTCATTGGTTTACATGTTACAAGGGAAAGAGCATTGGATCCAAAGTCAGGAAATTTGGGCTCGGGATCCAGTTTAGGTACAACAATCTGCATGACCTTGGGCAAGTTAATCTCTTTGGGTCTCAGTTTCCCCTTAGTTTGTGCCCCAAACACTTGGTCTACATGGACTAGGTGCAGGCTTAGGGATAGCTTTCCATTTGTTTGACTCACTTTGTCCCGACCCATAGTTGCCTCTGGGAAATCTTAGAATATACATCAAATATAGCTAATGTCTAGGTTTTCGCTGATGTAACTAAAAGGACCCCCAGCTCTTTTGCAAGTATCCAAGGTAACAAGTCATGGTTACAACAGAGAGCAAAGAAATAATATCATAAGGTCATAGATTTAGAGTAAGAAGGAATCTTAGAAATCATCTAATTCCCACCTTCCTAATTATACAGATGTGGAAACTGACTATTGAGGATAGATTATTTGTCTAAGTTAATAAAGGTAGGAAGTGATATAGTAAGGATCTGAACCCAGGTTTTTTGATACCAAATCCAGCTTGTTTTGGTACCATATTGTCTGTTGGTCAATAGAAAAGAGCATCTAAGGTTTGGTATGGTTAGAATTGATGACCAAAAATCTAAGTGGGGACTATGTGTAAGTTGAAGCCATACTTGGGGACCATTTCAGGAGCTAGAGCCTTACTTTCTGGCTGGTTTTGTGATAGGTGGCTGTGCCTTTGAGTTTTTGTTTGCTTTACCCCCATGGGTGCCTCATCTGCTGTTGTGAGGAGGGAAAGAACTTCATGACCAATATTAGTTTAGGGAGACTGTATGAAAGGTCAAGTTTCAGAGAACTAGAGAACCAAAGTTTTATAGTAAGGAACATCATAAGAAATGATATTATGAGAGGATACTGTGCTTCAGTCTTTCTGTAGAGGTGGTGACCTGCCAATGCTCCTTGAAATGCCTTTTTTGGGCAGTAACACAAATTCTATTCATTAGCACTATGTTAAATAATCAGGGGAGAAGGCCCATTATTAGTTCAAATGATTTGGTTCCCCATATTGTGGTTTAGGTCATTGCTCTTTCAATTCAGGGGTCACATTCCTAAACCTCTTCTCCCTATGAAGTTGGAGAGAAAATGGTCAAATCTTTTCAGATCCTCCCTTTATTTCTTTTTAGAAGTCTAGGTCCTGGAATGTTTGAATATGTGGTTGCTAGAGAGGCAACTCCTAGGGTTGGTTCTATTCAAGATTTCCCCCTTCTCTCTCTAGATATCTGGGTCCTGACTTCTCCACAAACTTGACATTGTTCCGGAAGCTTCTCCTCCTCTTTCCATGAAGCTGGGATCAGGAACTCCCACCACTCACTCATGTTATTCCTTTTTCCATGGCTGTCATCTTAAGAGGGCTGAGCAATTATGCCATAGCCTTTCCACAGCTGGTTCCACAAAGTCAGACTTTAGGAATTCTCTTCTCTGGCTTCATGGGTAAGAGCACATGTGACTGAAACATTCCTCTGTTCCAGGCAACACAGTTCCGGGGGTGGAGGTGGAGGAGGTTGGATGCATGAACAGACTTCTTTTTTTCCAATGAGAGAATCAGGTTCACTCTTAGCTCTTCAGTTCTCTGAATCTCTCAGAAGGGTAAAAAAAGTTATTGCATCTCTTCAGTGATAACCCCTTTTTAGAGACCTAGATGGAAGAGGCTCTAAAATAGCCGGAATCACCCAATTCATCCCCAGTTGGTCCACAGCAATCCAAGTTGTTCAATGATCAATGATACTTGAGGACATCTCTTTATCCTCAGTAGGGTATGATGGAGCAAGCTCCAGCAGATGCCTAGTGGCAACTCCATTGAGAGGACTGGAGTTTATCTCCACAGGGAAGTGTGATTAAAGTCCCAAACAAACTTCCTTATAAACTCATCATATTGTAAAATAAAGGGGTTCAATTGTATAACTTCTAACATAGCCTCCAGTTCTATATCTATGATCTTATGAACTAATTACCAGTCCATAACCCAACTTCTTACTGGCTACTTCTAACATTATCAAGTGTTGCTAATCACTGTTATGGTTATTTTAACACTCATGCAGGCTTGTGTGTGTTAAACTATAAATCTCAAATCTCATTAGTTACCTTGCCCACTACAATACCTCTAACAATGTGCTCCCCTGACCTCACCAACTATTATATGGGTTTCATGAAGAGTAATTGCCTCCCCAGACAATGCCACGCCAGGTAAAATGTATTCTGGAAATCTGCACCCACTCAAAACTATATCTTGCAAGCCCTCATGGATGTATTTATTTTTACTAGTCAACCAGAGTCCACTATTATTTCAAGGAACTTAATATAACAGTATAATAAGAAAAGTAGCGGGGCAGCTAGATAGAGCAGTGGATAGAGCACCAGCCCTGGAGTCAGGAGTACCTGAGTTCAAATCCGGCCTCAGACACTTAACACTTACTAGCTGTGTGACCCTGGGCAAGTCACTTAACCCCAATTGCCTCACTAAAAAAAAAAAAAAGTAGCAATAAAATACTTCCCGCAGAAACCTGGGGTTTGTTTTTCACATATATTATTGTTGTTTTCCTTCATCTCCCCCCCTTCATTTTTGAAGAAGACCAATGGCATAATGGGGTGTTATCTTGACTTGGTATGAATTTGATTTAAGTGAGGCAAAGTTGCACAAAGTTGTCAGCCTTACTCTCTCTTCCTGACTCATCAAAGTCCAGTGGCAGGACAAAAATCAAGATAACTGCTGATAGACTGGGAAGCATCTTGGAATCTTCCATGTCTGACCAAGTTCTAAGCAGTCCACAGCACCTGCTTCAGCTGCTTTCATGGTTATTGGAACAAATTGTTCTCATCTGCCTAGTCCACTGGGGAAAGTTTTCACATCCTTGGGGTAGACAACCCCTTATTTTAATGACAGGTTTAAGGCCTGTGGGTTACTTTCAATCTGGTTTAATCCATCTACCAAGACAGTTTTCTGGAGTGTCTGCTACATATGCTTCTTGGAGCCTACAAGATTTTGATGTTGTTGATGTTGTTGTTATAGCTCTTTGAGAAAGCCAAAAACCTCTACACACTCAGTCAACATATTAGGAAAAAAATTCCCCATTTCCCTCCTTTTCTTTGAAGGATCTGTGTTTCTTTCTTTCTTTCTTTCTTTTTTTTAGTGAGGCAATTGGGGTTAAGTGACTTGCCCAGGGTCACACAGCTAGTAAGTGTTAAGTGTCTGAGGCTGGATTTGAACTCAGGTCCTCCTGACTTCAGGGCTGGTGCTCTATCCACTGCGCCACCTAGCTGCCCCAGGATCTGTGTTTCTCATGACCTTGGCTAGAATTGGTTTTCATCTCAAGAATGAGATGGCTGGGTGCCAAGCTCTTTTGAACATAGAACAAAAACACTCCTTGCTAACTAGTGCCTTCCAAATTTATATGTTTTCTAACCTGTATTTCCTGGTCATCGAGGGCTACATCTTTGTTAAGAGTCTCTCTCTGACTTAGGGTTAGAAAGTCTATATAACTTGATGCTTAATTTTTGTATGCTAAACTTCTTTCAGAAGGCATTTATGTAGAAGCTACTCTTGATTCCAGCATATTGTCTAGGTCTCTAGGGCTCTGGGGTTCTTCAGTTTCTCAACTCCCAAACTCTTTTGTACATAAGTAGAGAAGGAAAAGGTGCAAGACCAATACTAAGCCCAGGGAGCAAGGTTATTATTATTTTTACCCTGCCTAACTGCATTCCTGACTTCTCATAAAACCCTTTCCAAGTTTTGAGGCTGAGCTACTTGGTAGCTCTCTTTTTCTTCTGATCTTCCATTCTTACTGTTTGTTTTAGACTTAAGTCATTGTTCTTTACCACTACAATTGAGTTCAGATATTCTCCCTTCCTGTCTTGTTGCTACTGCCCCCAAGGACTGCCATCTGACTGGTATTTTTTTTTTTTTTAGTGAGGCAATTGGGGTTAAGTGACTTGCCCAGGGTCACACAGCTAGTAAGTGTTAAGTGTCTGAGGATGGATTTGAACTCAGGTACTCCTGACTCCAGGGCCAGTGCTCTATCCACTGCACCACTTAGCTGCCCCCATCTGATTGGTATTTGACCAATTTGGATATAATCTTAGAATATGGTTGTTCTTTACTGATGTAATGTAACTAGAGGTTTTTTTTTTTAAAACACAAAAAACAAAAAAAACCTTAGAACTTTGTAACCTTAACTGATTTCCTTGCTAATTTCTGTGTCCTAGATTCAATTGCCTGAATGATAGCCAAGATCACCCTAATATGCCACTAGACCCGTAGCACTGCCTTCCTGCCCAGTGCCAAATTAGGCCTACAGAAGACAGTTCAGTACATTGTTTCTTCAGATGGCATAAGGTTTATCCTTTTAAAATAGCCTTGTTATTTGTAGAGAGGAACTACTATTCCCATTCTTTTGAATAATATCTCTATTTTTGAACTGCTGAAAACTTCTTGCTAAACCCAGAATGAGTTAATAACATTTATGTTTAGTTTAAAGAGAAAAGGGGTTTTTTTGGGGGGGGGAAGGAGAATGAAGGAATAATGCAGAGTAGATTGGCAGTGGGTAGAATGGGGGAGGAGAAGAAACTTACTAACATCTTTTCACTATTGCATGATAGAATTGGAAACCACTCATTTCACTCTCAAAATGGGGTATATAATTTTCATAGTCTCAGGTAACTCACTGAGTGATTAATGGGAAAGCTTAAATATTGTTTTGGTGAAATGCTGCGTGGATTTCTCTATCCCTCCATAACTAAAGCAGGGCAGGTACTTTTATTCCTTTTTTTTCTTTTTGGCCTTTGGAGAATGACTTTTATTTTTAAGAGAAAGCTGCCCAGATGCAACAGTAGATTTTAAAATATAAATATAATAATAAATGTGAGCCTCAGAGAAATGAAAGGGCATCCTAAGATTTAAGAATTGTACAAACTTGAAGATCATTTCAATCTTTATAACATCCTAATGAGAACAGAGAGTGGGGAGTGGGAAAAAGTAGGGAAGAGGGAAGAAAAACACTAAGAAATCTTTACTCTGGGACAAGAGGGTTCCCAGACTCTGTTCTTCCCAATCCTTGTTGATAACTAGTGCTGTTCGTTGCTCAAGAAGGCACATTGACCTCTTTTAGGGCACAAGGGCCCCATTTGATGCTAGCAGAGTTACTGTGACCCAGAAGCCAATGTAATGGGTATTTAGTTGTAAATGACCTATCTGTATACAGGCTACCCTCACTTATTCTCTCAGTTATCCATTTCCTATCTAAATCAGTGAGCGCAATGATTCAGTATGATTCATTAAATGTTTATTTTTAAGATGTTAAATTCCCCCCCCACCCCAATAAATGTTTAAGTACCTCCTATGTGCAAAGCCTTGTGCTAGGCCCACAAGTAGATTTTAGAGATGAATGAGACAAGTTCCCTGCCCTTTGGACAAGCTTAAAGATAAAATGTTAAACTAAAATAGCATATGATAGGTAGAAAATGAAAATAGCTTCTTGAGGGTTCAGGGAAGAGAGAAATGACTTCTGATGGAAGGAAATTGTAATGGCTTTGTCGCATTTGAGTAAGATTTCAGAAGGTAGAAACAGGGAGAAGGTAAGGAAAGGGCTTGAGCAGAAGCACAGAGTTTATGAAGCTCTGCATATTTTTGGGAGAATGGCAAGGAAACTAATTTGCTGAACATAAGGTAATTGAAAAGGAAAGATTGGTTTGGCCCAAGTAATGGAGGACTTGGAATGCCAGGCTAGCCAATAGGTTGCTGCTGAGGGTTTTAAGTGCTCAGAGTAATACATCAACAAGCTTAACCGGTAGTGATATTTCAAGTTGTTGTTGTTTGTTCTTCATTCTTGAAGAGGACCAGGACATCAGGGTGATGTCATAACTTTCACTGAATTGCATAGCTGTGCAAGGTCACCAATCTCACTCTCTCCTCCAGAGCCATCTGGGTGGAATAGTGAGATATAGATCAGGACAACTGGAGATGGCCCTGGATGTTTAAAGCAATTGGGTTAAGTGACTTGCCCAGGGTCACACAGCTACTACGTGTCTGAGGTGAGATTTGAACTCAGGTCTTCCTGACTCTAGGGCCAGTGCTTTATCTACTCTACCACCTAGCTGACCAGCATCTGGAGTAGGGAGAAACTGGAAATAGGGAAACCAATTAGTAGGCTATTGTAATAATTCTAGGGAATGGAATAAGGACCTAACCTTGTCAGGGTGGTATACAGAATGGAAAAGAGACGATGGTTGAAGTGATGGTAATGCATGAGATCAATAATTGGGAGGATGTAACAAGAGAATAGGGCTGAAGACAAAACCTTGGGTGATGACTATACTTAGGTAACAGAAGTAATAAGAGCCAGCAAAGGAGAAAGAGAAGGATAAGTTGGGGGGAGGCTTCAAGGAGATCAGGCTTCAAGGAGGCAGTGACACCTGTAGGGAGTTCCTGGGAACTTATTCAAAATCCTATGAGTTTTGTTTTGTAATTGTAAAGTAATTAGGGGAAGACATCCAGTATATTCAGTATAACACAGAAAAACAAAGCAATAGAATAAGAGAAAATGTTGTACAAAATGGAGTCAGTCATGTTCTCCCCAAAATCTACTTTTGACAAAATTAGTACCTGACTACATTTTGGAATGTTCTACATTTTTTTGGTTAATAATAGCTGTTGAATTTTTCCGGTATATAGTTCACAACCCTTTCCCCCTCATTATGAGTTTTTATTATACCAGATATAACCAGTCAAATGTTGACTGAAAAGGGTTTTCTAAATCCCTTGCCCACCCCTAAACAGAATAGAGATGGAAACAATCCTTCCTATCCCCTCTCATAGGACTTGCGGTTTAAACTTCCCTTTTGATTCCTATCTTCTCTCTATGCCTACCTTCCCTCCCTCTTTTCTCATCAGGATGGCAGGAATTTTACCCTTTTAGCTTAGAGGAAAACTGTTCTATCAGTCCATATGACTGCCCTTTCTCTGCTCTTTTAAGTAGTTAAAAATGCAGGTTATTATGTTAAAATTATAAAAGCTCAGAGCTCTGAGATCAGAATAATTTTTGATTGCTAAGACAGCCCTTGACCTAGTTAATTCTTGCATATTCAAGTTAGTCACTGCTCTTTCCTCATTTGCCCTCTGTATTCAATTAAGGACTCAAAAATAATTGAGATGATTTTATCTTTATCTAGAGAAAGATATCTTTAAAGTACTGATTACAAGCTCGAACAACAATCTTAAAGAAGTATAGATAGGTTTTAAACCTCCATCCTTTTGAACCAGAAACAGGAGGAAGAAGAAAGAGGGATTTTACCAGATGCTTGGGGATTTTTCCTTCAGGAAGCAGTCTCATCACTTCTCATCAGGATTTCTTCACTGAGTAAAGGAGCCAATGAGGGGAAGATGCTTCCTCAATGCTTAATGTAAATCCCCATTCAAAGAATTTTCCATTGCAGCTGCTACTGCTGCTGCTACGTCCACTTTCCACAGTCTTTCCTGTTACAGACTCATTCAGAACTTTCCAGGAAGGTGGGACACTCCCACATTCATCTTCAAACCATTCAAACCATTTGGCCCGTTGGCCTGAGAACCCATGACTCCTATGGCCCTAAGTGAGGGTTCTACTTCTTCTTTTTTTTTTTTTTGGTGAGGCAATTGGGGTTAAGTGATTTGCCCAGGGTCACACAGCTAGTAGGTATCAAGTGTCTGAGGCAGGATTTGAACTCAGGTACTCCTGATTCCAGGGCCAGTGCTCTATCCACTGCACCACCTAGCTGTCCCCCAAGTGAGGGTTCTAAAACTGTTTCCTTTGTTTACAGGGCAATTACTCCCCCCCCCCAGGCAATGAGGGTTAAGTGACTTGCCCAGGGTCACACAGCTAGTAAGTGTCAAGTGTCTGAGGATGGATTTGAACTCAGGTCCTCCTGAATCCAGGGCTGGTGTTTTATCCACTGCGCCACCTAGCTGCTCCCAGGGCAATTAGTCTTGACCTTGTCTGAATACCTGGTAGCATAGAAATCGATAGTGCTACTACAAAACTAGCCTTTCTGAGTTTCGTCCTGTCCCCTCATTACATCCCAACATTACTAAAATAAGATTATCTATGAAAAGAAGGCAACCATTATTTTTTGGTAAAGGGATGGGGGAGCTATATAGCCACATAATTATCATATGAATGTATTAAAACTTTCTTTCCATTCAAATAAAGGTGTTTTATTCATTTTTTGTTATCACCAGCTTTCTCTGTTTTCATCACTTTCATTGTTCTCATACTAAGATTACAGTTTATAGCTTGTGTTAATAATTTGTAAGTTAGGCTTGGGAATTTGGATCAATGAAGTAATTTTTTTTTTTTTTGTGAGGCAATTGGGGTTAAGTAACTTGCCCAGGGTCACACAGCTAGTAAGTGTTAAGTGTCTGAGGCCGGATTTGAACTCAGGTACTCCTGAATCCAGGGCCAGTGCTTATCCACTGCGCCATCTAGCTGCCCCCCAATGAAGTAATTTTAAGACAAGATAGAATATGGTAATAATGGCAGTTGTGAGCTGGTCTAGGCTGAGTTCTGCCTAATTCTTCCAGTAATGTAGTGAGATTTGTTAGAGATCTAGAGCAATGGAATTCAATTTGGTTCCTTGAGCATTGAAATTCCATGGAATCTGAAAGAACTACTGGTGAATCAGGAATTACTTTTGTGGCACATTTAAATGCATGTGTGCCTTTAATGAGCATATAAAGATCCAGTGGGCTGCTTGTCAATTTGTAACTTATTGCTGTGTATATATGATGTGAGGCGCAAAAATTCTAGCTAGTCTGTCTAAAATATCTAATGAGTTGTTGCCAATAAATTATAAGTTTTAGCAAGAGTTTAGACTTTTAAGCATTTATTAAGGAGAGAGAGAATTTGGTGAAGACAGAGAGAAAGGCCTAGATTCATCTATCTATCAAAGAGAGAGTGCATTTTTAGCTCTATTCTCCACCAGAGTCCTGACAAAAGAGCTTGAGAGTACCAGCCTCATCCCCTCTTCCTCCCACAAGCAAACGTCACTTCCTGACGCCAAAGAAAAGCCACATGGCTTGCCCTCAGTTGCCTTCTTCTCATGGCAGAGCTTTCCTACAGTAAGTCTCCAGCAGGTGGCGTCATTCCAATCATTACAATGGGAGAATTAAGGTCATGTGTCAGTAGATTGCATTTAATACCACATTGCCAAAGGCTTAATTGTTCTTTCAAGAGAATATTAGGATTTTCAAATATGATTGTTTATTACACGATAAACTTAAATTAATTTTTCCTTGCAATATTTGGAAAAATATGATTTGATACACATATTTTAGCTCTGATCACAATGTTCTGGGAACATAGTTGCTATATAAACTAAGGTTATGCTGTACCCAAATATTGCAAAATGAATACTGTAGTAAGAATAAATCAGAATTTGAGGGTTTGTGTATTTACTTTTGAAATTTTGCATGCAAAAATGTCATTTAAAATGGCCTTAACATATAGAGTTTGTAGAAATTCTCTAGGGGAAAAAAAATCACAGAATCTCAAAGTTGGAAGGAACTTCAAATGCCATTTGGTCCATCCCATACCTGTCTGAAAATCTTCTCTAAAATATTATCATGAATTGGTCATCCATTAGTGAGGGAGAAACTTTCATTTTATTCAGTTCTAGTTATTAGGAAAATTTTCTTTATATCAAGTTGAAATATATTGCTGCCATTTCTACATATTGATCCTAGTTTTGCCCCAAGGCCAGGTGTTTCGAGTCCAATCAGTGAGAAAGCTCTTCTACCCCTTCTTGGTCTAGCATAGTGTTTCTCAAGCCTGCATAACTCCAGGGTCCTTAGGCTTTCATGTGGTCTACAAGGCCATAAATATTTTCACAATAATACTAAGATGTTATTTACCTATTAATAAATTCTTCCTTTTGTCAACTGCATTCATCTTAACTTTTTTCTTGCCACTGTATTTCGATAACTCTGGAAGAAAGAGCGAGACTGACGACTGTGCAATTCTGACTTAATTAAATACAATTCAAAATCACCTACAAGTCAAGATATCACCTTCATGATGTCATTGGTCTTCTTTGAAAATGAAGGATGAACAATAAACAATAACACCTACTACTACATATTTGTATAAGGCCAGATATTCTTCATATACTTTAACCAAAACAATTTATCACTACAGATTAAAGAAGCATATACGAGAATCCAGAATCCAGAAAACAGGCATGGATATAGCCCATTTGAACAAGAGCTCTTTGGGGTCCTCAATAATTTTTAGGAGTGTAAAGAGATCCTGCATCCAAAAATTGGAGAATTGTTAGTCCAACATATTCTGGAAGCCCTTCACTCACCATTCTATTCACCATCATTTGCATAATCTTCAGTTTATCAAATGGCCTTCCACAAAGATGGTGACCAGAACTGAACAAAATAAACTAGATATGATATGATCAGGACAGAATGCAAGGGGAAGGCCATCTCTCCATCTGGACATATCATAGACATTATTACAACCCCAAAAAAGATGATTGTGAGGATATCAATAATAACCAATCCGTATGCCCAATTCCTTATTGTTACTAAGTTTCCTGAGAATATATGAAGTCAGATCTAAACAATTATAAAAATATTAATTGCTCAGTTATATTGACTGAGCCAATATAATAAAAATGGCAATCCTACCTAAGTTAATTAGTTTATTTTGTGCTATACCAATCAAATATCAAAAAATATTTTATAGATCTAGAAAAAAAAATAACAAAATACATCTGGAAAAACAAAAGCTCAAGGATATCAGGGGAATCAATGAAAAAAATACAAAAGAAGTTGGTCTAGCAGTACCAAATCTCAAACTGTATTATAAATCAGTAATTATCAAAGCAATCTGGTAATGGCTAAGAAATAGAGAGGTGAATCAGCGGAATAGAATAGATAGAAATTAAACTATAGTAAATGATTATAGTAACTAGTATATGATAAACCTAAAGATCCTAAGTTTTTGGAACAAAAAACTCATTATTTGATAAAAACTGCTGGGAAAACTGGAAAACAGTATGCTAAAAACTGGTATGGACCAACATCTCACACTATATACTAAAATAAGGTCAAAATGGGTAGATGATTTATACAAAAAGGGTGATACCATAAGCAAATTAAGAGATCATGGAACTATTTACCTATCAGATTTATGGGCAGAGGAAGAATTTAGGACCAATGAAGATATAGAGGAGCAAAACAGAGTATAAAATAGATCATTTCGATTATATAAAATTACAAAGTTTTTGCACAAACAAAAGTAATGTACCCAAAATTACAAAGGAAGCAGAAAACCAGGAAAGAATTTTTGAAACGAGTATCTCTGATAAAGGCCTTATTTCTCAATTACATAGAGAACTGAGTCAAATTTATAAAAATACAAGTCATTCCCCAATTGATAAATGGTCAAAGGATATGAACAGGTAGTTTTCAGACAAAGAAATCAAAGCCATCTGTAATCATATGAAAAAATGCTCTAGATAACTATTAATCAGGGAAATGCAAATTAAAACAACTCTGAGGTATCACCTCACACCTATCAGAATGGAAAATATAACAAAAAAAGGAAAATATTGGATATTGGAGGTGTGTAATTTAAAATTCTAAATGTGGGTTCTAATCTATCCCTCCCCCCCAGCTTGAGTATGAGTTATATTGTGAAGAACTCTCACTGTTCAATTTGATCATTGACAATGCTATGCTAAGAATTAGTGAAAATCCAGCAGTTCAACAGCTAAAGAAGTGAGTCCAGAGACAACCAGAGTCCAGTTTTCCTGATGACTCCAGACCAGAGTACAATTCTGATGATGATATCCCACCACTCCAAGAAGACAAGATCTCAAAGACTTTAAATGAACAGTTTTGTTTTGTTGTTTTTCTTTTTCCCTTCTGTTATTATATACAACATTTGTAACATGTATTCTCTGCAGAGGCCCTCCCTCTGCAGGCAGTGTCAAAGCACTGGTTCATGAGGGACTGCCCTTCTGGACAAAATTTCCCCTTCCTCCTTTTCCTATATTGTTATTTACATATTGTTTGTTAGCATAGGGTGTGTTTCATCAAGGAAACACTTGTGTTCCCAAGAAACAAAGGGGGGAATGTGTCAAGATAATGGAATGTGGTAGATAAGGGGATTTAGCAGATACTCAAAGGCCCACCTGGAGATGAATCTAAACTGATTGAATTAAGTGAGAGTGATTGACTGCTGATTAACCTACTTCCAGTTAACTAGATTGTAAGCACATCTGGCTGAGGGTATTGTTCTCAGAAGCTAAAAACTTTGAACTTAACTCAAGACCACCTTTGGGTCCAGTGAACCAATGAATTTGAATGATGCTAGCCAATCAGCTTGAAGAACCTGCCATTTCTGGGAGGAGAACATGAAGTAGGAAGTGGATGCTGGCAAAGGGGTCTTCCTCCTTTGGTTCCTGACCTCAACATGGTGGGTTGGATGATGGGGTCTCTTAGAAATAGTTAGATTTTTACCTTTCTCTCTGATCCTAATGCTCTTTAATAAATACTTAAACGCTTAAATACTCTTGCTAAAGCTTATAATTTATTGGTGACCACTCATTAGATTTTAGATAGTATAGCTAGAATTTTAGCCCCTTATGGAGGGGATGTGGGAAAGCTGGGACATTGATCCACTGTTGGTGGGGTTGTGAAAAGATCCAACCATTCTGGAGAGCAATTTGGAACTAATCCAAAGGGGTATAGAGCTGTGCATACTCTTTGATCCAGCAATACTACTGCTAGGTTTATATCCCCAAGACATCCCCCAAAAGAGAAAAAGGACCTATTTGTACAAAAATATTTCTAGCAGCTCTTTTTGTGGTGGCTAAGAATTGGAAATCAAAGGAATGTCCACCAATTAGAGAATGGCTAAATAAGCTGTGGTATATGATGGTGCTATATATATATGTGGTATATTATTGTGCTATAAGAAATGAAAAGCAGGATGATTTCAGGAAGTCCTGTAAAGCCTTATACAAATGGATGTGTAGTGAAGTGAGCACAACCAAGAAAATGCTGTGCACAGAGAGAACTGTGAATGACCTAATTATTCTCAAAGACCTAACTAATCTCAAAGAACTATTGATGAAACATACTAACCACCTCAAAAGAAAGAACTGATATTGATTGAACACAGATTGAAGCATGCTATTTTTCACTTTCATTTTTTCTTTTATTCAACTTTTCTTGTACAAAATGACCTATATGGTAATGTTTTATGTAATTTCACATGTATAACACATATCTGATTTCTTACTGTCTCAGGGAAGGGGGAAGGATAAAATTTGGAACTCAAAACTATACATAAAAATGTTTACTATTTTTTAAAAAAGAGAACCATAATGAGTTTCACCATCAGTAAGTCATCTACTTCTGGATTCCTAGTAACCATCACTGTCTTGGCATACAATTGTTCCCTAGCCTTCCAAACTAGCATTAGTGTGCTGCACAAAACAGTCTGAAAAAGGGAACACAGGTCTGTACAAATCTACATATGGTAGCAATGATGAATAGTTGAACCAGCTGATTAAGCCTTTGAAAGCCAATTAATACTTCTCATCCTCACCATCTTCAAATGGGTTTTGAAAGGGTCAGGTCAAATCATCCTTCTGCCTTGATTGTGAGATCATTTAGAGTTTTAGCAATGGTTGCAAAATTTTCTTTCTTTTTAAAAAGTTATTAGTGATGTCTTATTTTAACATCACCTTAATTACCCCTGGTTTTCCAGTAAGAGGGAAATAATATTATATTAATATAATAATCAACATAACTACTCTTAATAATATGTAAAATATTTTAAAGACAAAAACAAATGGGAAAAATCAACATAATTGATCAATAATTGATTGAAAAAGTCTGAAAATATGTGCAATATACCATATTTGTGGACCTCCTACTTCTGCAGAGGGAGAGTGTGTGGGTGTCTTTCTCATGTGTCTTATTTGGAATCATGATTGGTCTTTGCAACTTTGCAATATTCACTTTTTGGGAGGTTATTCTTTCCATTTAATTTCTTTTAACATTTTAATTTATTACTTATATACTTTCAACATTATTTTCTTTTTAAATTTTGAGTTCCAAATTCTCTCCTTCCGACACCCACTGAGAAATCAAGCAATATGATATTAATTATACATGTGAAATCATGCAAAACATTCTCCCGTATTAGCCATATTTCCAAAAAAAGACAAGGAAAAAAAGGCAAGTGAGCAAAAATACTTCAGTTTTCACTCAGAGTTCATCAGTTCTCTCTGGAGGCAAACAGCATTTTTTCATCATGAGTCCTTTGGAATTGTCTTGGATCATTGTATTAAACAGAGTAGCCAAGTCTTTCACAGTTGATTATCATTACAACATTGTTGTTACTGTCTCCATTTATTTTGTTGTATTTATGTATATTGTTTTCTTGACTCTGATTACTTATTTCTGCAACAATTCACATACATTTTCCCAAGCTTCTCTGTATTCATCATATTCATTCTTGCTTATAGCACAGTGATATTGCATTACATCTATGTACCACAATTTGTTTAGCCTTTTCTCAATTGGCATCTACTTTGTTTCCAATCCTTTGCAATCACAAAAAGTGCTGCCACAAATATTTTAGTGTATATTGAGACTTTCTTCTTGTCCCTAGTAATAGAATCTCTGGGTCAGAGTATGGACATTTTAGTCACTTTATTTAGGTAATTCCAAATTGCTTTCCAATATGGTTGTACTGATTTATAACTCCATTAGCAATGCACTTAAGGGTGCCTATCTTCTACAACCCCTCCAACACTTACTATTCCCATATTTTATTATCTTTGCCAATTTTCAGGATGTGAGTTGAAAGGTCAGATCCGGAAAATTGGCAAAGTGTTGTTTTTCTTTTTTCTTCATTTTTTTTCAGGGCAATGAGGGTTAAGTGACTTGCCCAGGGTCACACAGCTAGTAAGTGTTAAGTGTCTGAGGTCAAATTTGAACTCAGGTCCTCCTGAATCCAGGGCCAGTGCTTTATCCACTGTGCCACCTAGCTGGCCCCCAAAGTGCTGTTTTGATTTGTGTCTTTCAGCCTACTCACCTTCCATAAGCTATTGCTCTACCTCACCTTACCCACACATAAAGATGGTCAAACCTTTGATCTTTCTATCACTCACAAATGTATCACTTCTTTGTTTAAGGATTCTGAAATCTCCTTATCCAGCCATAATCTATTGACTTTTTACCTCTCCTTCTGCTTTTCTTTACAAAACACTGTTGTTAGTCTTCACCTTGACCCCTCAATTTTCTGCGGGACCATCTCACCTGCACTCTCTTCCTTTACTTCCCAACTTGACCCCTTGGTAAGACAATTAAACTGTTCACTTTTCTCCTTTCTTGAATACCTATCCAAGCCTCAGCCTTGGATCATTCCTACATATGTGCTGCTGAACTAGAGTGGAGAAAAAACCATCAACTGTTCCGACTTAGTCCACTACAAATTTGTTACACAATCTCAACTGCGCCCTCACTGCTACAAGGCATTCCTAACTACACCTCCATTATCAACTCACTATCCCACTCTCCACAATAGCTCTTCTAAACCTTTTACTCTTCAAGCTTCCCAAGACTTTCCCTCCTTCCACTCTGTCAACTGAGAATCTTGCCTCATATTTTACAGAAAAAATTGAGCTCTTTCACAGTGAACTCTTCCTTCTTCCCTCTTGCTCATTCAGATACCTCCTGCCGCCATCTCTCCCTTCATCCCTGTCTCACATGATGAAATGGCCTTACTCCTTACCAAGATCAACTCCTCTACTTGTTCAAGTGTTACCATTCCACCCTGTCTCCTCCAAAAGATTTCCCCCCTATCATCACCACTCTTTTTTCTTTTCTTTTTCTTTTTTTTGCAGGGCAATGAGGGTTAAGTGACTTGCCCAGGGTCACACAGATAGTAAGTGTCAAGTGTCTGAGGCTGGATTTGAACTCAGGTCCTCCTGAATCCAGGGCCAGTGCTTTATCCACTGCTCCACCTAGCTGCCCCCTTCTTTTATTTATTTTCAATCTCTCCTCTGTCTCCTTTGCTGGATTCACTTCCCTCTGGATCCCTCTGGATCCCAACATACCTTCTGATCATAGGTGTCCCTCAGTATTCTGCCTTCTCTCTCTGTACCATTTCACTTGGTGATCTCCTTAGCTCACATAGACTTAATTACCATCTCTATGCTGATGATTCTCAAATGTATTCATCCTGCCCCAGACTCTCTGCTGACTTCACATCTCCAACTACCAATATGGATCTTCAGTGGACATCTTAACTTAATATGTCCAGGGGCAGCTAGGTGGTGCAGTGGATAGAGCACCAGCCCTGGATTCAGGAGGACCTGAGTTCAAATCCGGCATCAGACACTTATCACTTACTAGTGTGGAAATTTATTTTGATTTGGGGACCCTACCTTTAGACTGAGATTAGAAAGCCTTAGGCCCTCAGGGTCTCTCCCCCTCCTGCTCAGCTTCAGCTGAACGAAAAAGCCCTGTGGGCTATACAAGATGCCAGGTCAGACAGCTGGGGGGGAAAAAAAGCCCCAGCTCCCTCTGACCTGAGCGGAGCTATCCAAAGATCCTGGATAGCCTGTGCTGAAGCACGTGAAAGCTGGGGAGTGTGCACCCCCCCCCAAACCAGCTGCAGCTCTGGCAGGCGGATTAGCTTGGTCTGTGGGGGCGAAGGAAGCCCCGAGATTTGAATGGAGAGAAGAAAAGGTATATATAGACCTGGGAGGTAGGAGGGGAGAGACGGACTAGATAAAGAAGGATAGACTAGAGGACGGGCTGAGGACGGACTGGATAGACAAGGCTCAGGGGTTCAGACAGACAAGAAGAGGTCAAGAGGCGGCTGAGGAGATGGCAAAGATTGGAGACTAGAGACGGGGCTACAAGGACACAGGAGAAGACGAGAAGGACTAGGAGCAGGCAGAAGAGAGGCCGAAGGGCAAACTGACAGAGCAGACAGACAGAAGGTTACAGGCCTTAATACAAACCAGGGAAAGTGTAATGTGCCCTGAGGCCAGAGGCGGCTAAGGCCCTTATTGTATCCAAGAAGTTTGAGGTGCAGCAGGTGGGAAAGAGAGGCAGTGGAAAGAGACGGCAGGAAAGCAGTCAGGTTGTACATTTTATTTCCCTGTATTCCTAATTTGAAATAGTATCTCATAAATAAACTCTGCTTTGATTATGTGGTTAAGAGACTTCTTAATCTTTAGTTTATCAGTTTGGGAGTAGTGTGGTGGAACTTTATAAACGGCCCACATTAAATTAACGAAGTCAGATAGCCAAATAGTCAAAAGTCCCCAGTTTAGTCCTCCAGTCAGATTAGCCCCCCAAATTAGGCTAGTCATTTAAAAATATTTCTACACTAGCTGTGTGACCCTAGGCAAAGTCACTTAACCCCAATTGCCTCACCAACACCCCCCCCCCAACAACAAAAACTTAATATGTCCACAACAAAGCTCATTATCTTACCTCAAAATCCTCTCCCACCCCACCCTCACCTTCCCTATTACTGTAGAGGGCAACATTATGCTCCCAGTCCCTCATGCTCACAACCTTAGGAGTTATTCTGGACTCCTCACCCCACCCATACCCCATATCCAATCTGTTGCTAAAGTCTGTTGATTTTACCTTTGCAACATCTCTCAAATATACCTCCTTCTCTCTTCTAACACTGACACCACTCTAGTACAAGTCTTTATTACCTCATGCCTGGGCAATATTAGTAGTCTACTGGTCAGTCTACCTGACTCGAGTTTCTCCCCACTCCACTGCATCCTCTTTTAAGCCTCCTAAAGCATAGGGTCTAATCCTGTTACCCCTGTACTTGATAAACTCCAGTGGCTTCCTATTGTCTCCAGGAGCAAATACAAAATACCCTTTATAACCTAGCCCCCTCCTACCTTTCTGGGTTTTTTAAAATACCTTATTCCCTAACACATACTCTTCATTCCAGTGACACCAGCCTTGTGGTTGTTCCATGAACAAGACACTCCATCTCTTGGTTCAGAACATTTTCTCTGGTTGTCCCCCATGCCTAGAATGCTCTCTCTGACTAACAACCTCCCTGGCTTCCTTTAAGTCCCAACTGAAATCCCATCTTTTACTACAAGCCTTCCCCAACCCCTTTTGATTCCAGCGCTGATCCTCTTTTAATTATTTCTTATTTGTCCTGTATATAGCTTGCTTTATATATATTTGTCTGCACATTCTCTCCCCTATTAGATTGTAAGCTCCTTGTGACCCAGGACTCCCTTTTGCCTATGTTTGTGTCCCCAGGGCTCGGCACGGTGCCTGGTATATTATAATCACTTAATAAAGATTGATTGGTTGAGTTCTCTTATTTTTAGTGATTTGGAACATTCTTTCATATGGTTGTTAATAGTTTGCAATTCTCTTTTGAAAAGCTGTATGCTTATTTCCTGTGACCACCTAGATACTGGGGAATAGCTTCTTTTAGATACACACACACAGATATATGTACATACACACACACATGCCATTGTAATAAAAAAACCCCAAAAACATTACTTAATTTATGAGTTTAGCGTCATATCAATCAAATGGCCAATTGTAGAACTAGATAAAATATCAACTAGATAAAAAACACATATATATACAGATATATCCAGAGGAATTTGGTACAAAGATTCCCCTCACATTTAACTGCTTTTCTCCTTAACTTAGGTGCATATTTTTTGTTTGTACAGAAACTTTTCAGTTTATATATAATCAAAGATATCTATTTTTATCTTTTCTAATGGTCTCTATCCCTTGTTTGGTTAAGATTACACCTCCTATTCATAGTTATGAAAGATATATGATCCCAGAGCATAATTTTTTTATGAATTATCAACAAAAGCCACCAAATCCTAGAAAAGTTTGTATTTCACATAGATTTGTTCAATGTGGCCAGCTGGTGACTGTTTCTGTCATCTCTAGATCAGTGTTTATTATGTATCAAGAAACCTTGTGACCCACATACTTGACAAAAGATTACAAATCTGGCTCTTGTCAACTGACATCTTCAGACCAGAACTTTCCAGTTGACATAACATTTTTATCCGTCCTTTCTCATTTTCTTCCTTGGTTTTTCCAAAGACAGGTCATCCAGGTATATGAACACTTCTATGTAGCTCATGTATTCAACCAGCTGCTCCATAGGTCATTGAAAAGTGGCAGTTGCCCTTGAGACTCGGGGGACATATGTTCAGATTGGCAAAATCCTGCTGGGCAGACACAGGCTGTCTTCTTGTTTTTAGACCACCACCTGTTACTGAGAGCTAACATTTATATAGCACTTACTATGTGCCAGGCACTGTGCTAAGCACTTTCCAATTATTATCTCATTTAATCTTCACAGCAACCCCAAAAGGTAGGTGCTATTATTGTTCCCATTTTATTTATGAGGAAATGGAGGCAAACTGAGGTAAAGTGACTTTCCTCAGGGCTGCAGAGATAGGACGTATCTGAGGCTGGATTTGGACTCGGGTTTTTCTTGACTCCAGACCTGCCACCATACTCATTGTACCACCTGATGGTTTATGAGTCTCTTCCATTTCTCCATTTCAGTCACCAGGGAGTGTGGTCATGTCTTTGTGGCATGTCCTGTCTAGGAGTAAATTGTTCCTCATCAAATGGACATGGCAACCTTACTGGGAAGAACTTGACAATAACTTAGCTTTTGCAATAGTTAAGACTTTGGCCTGGCTTCTACTGGAGCTTGCACATGCATATCAGAAGCCAGCTTCTTCTAATGTATGTTTTTAATTAGCATTTTTGAATGGTCCATCCCTTTGTGAGAATCTTTAGTTTTATTTTTGATTCTTCTATATGTAGATGGTATTATGGTTTACCTAGAAAACCCTGGAGGATCAGTGAAGATGGGACTAGGGATTAGCTTCAAGAAATAGCAGAGTATAAAATAGGTCAACAGAAATCAGTATTTCTGTACAGAAATAAGACAAATTGAGAGGAAATAAGCAAAGGAAAAATCCCATTCAAAGTAACTGCAAAAAATACATAAAATATCTGGGAGTCAACCTACTGGAACACATTCAGTGGCTATATAAATACAACCATGAAACTCTCTTTATAGAAATAAAGGAAGACTTAAATATTTGAAAAAAGGAATTCATTTTTCATGACTGAACTGTGTGATTGTAGTAAAAGCAAAAAATCAATAAAAATCACTACTTAATTTTGGGAGTTTAGTTTCATAGCAATCAAATGGTCAATTGTATAACTAGATAAAATATCAACAATTCATTCAGAAGAGGAAAAGATCAAGACTTTCAAGTTAAATGAGTGAAAACACTCAAGAATGGAGAAAGCCTATCATTAGTAGACATTTAATTATATAATAAAGTGATTTTAAAAAACAACAACACCATTTGGTACTGGCTAAGAAACAGAAAAGCAGATGAGTGGAACAGAGCAAATAAGTGAGATCCAAAAGAAAATGAATACAGTAGCCTGGTGTTCACTAAACCCAAGAATACAAACTATTTGGTGAAAGAAGGACTCTCTTTTCAAAAGGAACTACTGGCAAAGCAGTTCTGGAGAGCAGCTGGCCAGAAAAAAAAGAGTTAGACCAGTACCTCACACAATATATAATCCAATAAGCTCCATATGAATAAGCAATCTAAATATAAATGTTCACAGAAGGAAGAGGTGCCTTTTAGAACTATGGGGTTTTTTGGGGGGGAGGACTCCATAACCAAAATAGTAATAACAAATGCAATCAAAAGTCAAAGTAGATAATTTTACTTACATAAAATTTGAAAGCTTTTTTTTTGGGGGGGCAGGGCAATGAGGGTTAAGTGACTTGCCTGGGATCACACAGCTAGTAAGTGTCAATTGTCTGAGGTAGGATTTGAACTCAAGTCCTCCTGATTCCAGAACCAGTGCTTTAAATTTTAAAGCTTTTGATGAACACAATCAGTGCTACTAGAATTACATGAGAAACTCTCTGGGAAAAATATTTTTGTTAAATATCTCAGGTAAGATCCTTATTTCTAAGATAGATGGAGAATTGGCACAATTATATAAAGCAAAACACCACTGATAGATGAGTGAATAAAGTATAGGAACAACTTTCAAAGGAAGAATTGCAAACCCATCAGCAATCATGAAAAAATTATCTAACTACTAAAAATAAAAAATGCAAATGAAAAGAGCTCTGAGATTTCACTTCACACCCATAAAGTTTGCAAGGATGATAAAACTTGAGAAGTTGTGGGAAAATAGACACTTTAATATACTGTTATTGTAGCTGTGAATTGGCTTAACTCTCTAGGGGAAAAAATTAGAATTATGTTAGAAAAATTACTAAGCTATTCATCCACTTTGACTCAATGATCCACTGTTAATTATAAATCCAAAATGGTCAGAGACAAAACAATCTTATGTATACCAAAAAATTTATAGCAGCACTTTTTGTTACAGTAAAAAACCAGAAACAAATCAGGTATCCATTGATTGATGAATAGCTGAATAAATTATAGTTTATCAATGTCATGGTATTTTATTGTGCTATAAGAAATGAGACAACTAGGTGTCTCAGTGGATAGTATACAGGGTCTGGAGTGAGGAACTCATCTTTCTGAGTTCAAATTTGGCTTCAAATACTTACTAGCTGTGTGACCCTGGGCAAGTCACTTCTCTTTGTTTGCTTCAGCTTCCTCATCTGTAAAATGAGCTGGAGAAGAAACTGGCAAACCACTATGGTGACTCAAATGAGGCCACAAAGAGTCAGGCATGACTGAAAGTGACTGAATAACAAGAAAAGTAAGAAATGATACATTTAGGTGGCTCAGTGGATAGAATGCTGGGCCTCGAGTCAGCCATATGAAACCAGCAGACAGCAATGACTTGCAGAAGATACATGTGACATAAGATCAGAGGGCAGTTAGCCCAATGGAAGCAGTGTAATGATTCACTGGGAGACCGTCATGGATGTCAGAGGTATAAGTTACCCCTTCACAAGCTTGTCCTAGGTATATGTTCCCTATATGTGTGTGCCTCTTTACACATAAAACTGTGTACCTGACTTTATATGAACCTGAGTTCAAATGTCCTCAGACACTTAACTAGCTAGGTGACTCTGGGCAAGTCACTTAATCTTCATTTTCCTTATTCTACTCGAAAAGGAAATGGCAAACCACTCCAGTATCTTTGCCAAGAAAACCCCATGGAGAGTACTGGTATGTTATATATGGTTCATAGGGTCATGAAGACTTGGATCCAACTGAACAACATAAGAAATGTGTAATATGAGGAATTCAGAGAAACATGGGAAGACTTACGAGTGAAGAAAACAGATCCAGGAGAATTAAGTGCACAATTATTACATGATGTAAGTGAAAACAGAACAAGTAACTGAAGTCTAATACTACTAACAATACGGGAATAACTGAATGCCAGGAATATTTTTGATTCCAGAGTAGAGATGATGATATATACCTCCCCTCTCTTGAGGGGTAGGGAAGGGAGCAATGATGTGAATGCTGTCTGTTGTAAACCCTTGCAAATATGGTCACTTTCTTGCTTTAGTTTTTCTTTTTAACAATGGAGTATTCTATGGGAGAGGAAAGTCTAATAGGAACTGACTGTGATATTAAACAACAAAAGCCCTGGGGGCAGCTAGGTGGTGCAGTGGATAAAGCACTGGCCATGGATTCAGGAGTACCTGAGTTCAAAACTGACCTCAGACATTTGATACTTACTAGCTGTGTGACCCTGGGCAAGTCACTTAACCCCATTGCCCTACAAAAAGCCCTAAATTAAATTTTTCAAAAGAAGAATTTAATTCTTTAGAACTTCTTATCTCTCTTGGATTGAATTTTTTTCCCTTTAGACTTTAGGCCATAGGATTCTATCCTTTCTCAGAACTCATTGAAATCCATACTACCAATCTAGAGTGCATGTCACTTTATGTATGGCCTTTTTTAGCGTGAATTTTAAAATGGTGTAGTCTGTTGACTGCTGGGTTCCTATCATTTCTCCTTCAGCAAACAGCTCCTCATTATTGGTCAGAATCAGGCTGAGAATAGCAATTTCTTTCTTTTATTTCTCTACCATTTTAGGCTTATTAAAGAAAAAATAGAACAGCCATGCAGGGAAATAGAATGTTCAACCCAAATACAAAACACATTGGATTTTTTTTGGCTTGGTTCCATTGATTGCTCAGCAAGATGGGTGCCTGTAGGGTACACTGCATGAGTTTTGATTTTTTTTGTTTTGACATGTTGGGTGCCTATCTCATTTTCATTGTAATGTAGTATGTCAATTGCCACATATTGAATTTTAATGTGCTTCTTCCTGAAATGACTGTACAATGAAATCTCAGTTTCAGACATATGGCTTCCCTTTGATGATGGTAGATAAACCAGTGATGAAGCTTATGGTGGTAAATCAACTGGTAGTAAACCAACACCAGAGAAGCAATGTATTAAAAATGGCCAGAGTAAACATTTAAAATTCTAAAAATTGGTACAATTTTGTATGGTACCTCAGGGGATACCCCCATCCCTAACTCACACACTGGCTCTCCTCAGATAAGGCAATAGCAGATTCTGCATACTCTATAGGTTCAAATGCAATCAGAACCATAACTCCTGAGTATGCTTATCTTTACTAGTTTGTCAGAGGACACAATTAATTTTAGGCAAAGACACAGTAAATAAGCACAGTAAGAAAAATTGTAACAAAACATTTTTCTCATAAGCTTAGAGTCTACTCTTTAACAAATACACACACTATCATTGGGAAGAATATAGATCCCTATATGTTAGAAATACTTTTGGAGGGACAGAGACAAGGACCATGATGCCAGGTCACACACAAGGAGAGGCCCACATATATAGGGAATACATAGCTAGGGTGAACATGTGAAGGGGTAACTTATACCTCTGACGTTCATGAGGGTCTTCCAGTGATATCATTATGCTGTTTCCACTGGGCCTACTGCCCTCTGGTCTTATGTCACATGTAACCTCTGCTGGTTCCATGTGGCTTTTCTTCAAGGTTGTTTTTGCTGGTTTGGGGATAACTATTAATTCCACTGGATACGAAGCCGTAAAGCTTTTCTCTTGCAATTTCTGACTCCAGATTGTGTTCTATCATTTCCTTATAAGAGGATGAATAAGCTCTTCCAAACTCTTTTTGTTCAAAGCCTAGAGACTTTCCTTCCTAAAATAGAGAGAGAAAAGAAAAGAAAAGAAAAAGAAAACAACAATAACAGAACAACTTTTAGAAAAAAAAGACAGAAACACTAATACGATTATCCATCCTACTAAATAGGAGTTGAGGGTGAATGGTCATAAATCTTCCTAAGGGGAAGGAAAAACCTTTTGAGTTTTTTCTGCCCCCCTCCATAATATATAGAGTTGGTTGGTTTGTTCAGAACATTGACTAAAAAGGGCTTACTCTTCAGTAGAAGAGTATGTGCCCTAGGTGCCACCCTTCTCAAAATCAGAGGGTACTTCCAGCTAGCTAGTACCTTCAGGTTTATTTTTTATTTTTTTAACTAGAGACTGCTTTCTAACTTAAGGTTAGAATGCATATATGACTCCCTATTTAATTTCCAGTTGAAGAGTCTACATATTCAAACTCATTTCAAGGGATTTCAGAAATTTTCATAGAGCTTTTTTACCTAATTAAGGAGGAAGGAAATAGTAATTTATTAGGTGTCCAATATGTGCAAGACACTATATTAAGCACTAATCTATACTAAGTACTAATCTGTACTACTATCTAATCCAATGCCTCTTAATTCCAGTACCTTGGCTCTGTTAATTATTTTCTATTTATCCTGTATTTACCTCAGGGCAGCTAAGTGATACAGTGGATAGAGTACTTGGGTCTAGAGTCAGGAAGATCTGAGTTCAAATCCAGCCTCAGACACTTACTAGCTGTATGACCCTGGGCGAATCACTTACCCCTGTTTGATTCAGTTTCCTCATCTGTAAAATGAGCAGGAGAAGAAAATGGCAAACTATTCCAGTATCTTTGCCAAGAAAACTCCAACTGAGGTCAGAAAGGATTGAAACAACTGAACAACAACATTTATCCTCCTTGGTGTTTGTTTACATATTGTCTTCTCCGTTAGACTGTAGGTTCCTTGAGTTCAAGAACTGTCCTTTGCCTCTTTTTGTATCCCCAGTATTTAGCACAGTTCCTGGCACATGGCAGGTACTTAATAAATGCTATTGGTTGATTGGTTGATTTAGTCCTCAAATAGTAACCCTTTTAGTATCTTAGTATATAGTATTGACTCATTGAGCATTTTAGCATTCACCTTTTTAGTATTTTAGAGAAACCCACAGCTTTTGTAAGTGCTACACCAAAGCTAAGTTCAGGGGTTCAAGATAATCTCCTATCACCCACCTAGCCACATTTCTGGCTTTTTATAAGTCTATGTACTAGCTTTCTTGGTGCAGGCTTTGAGTGCACCCTACATCCCATTAAAACCTCGTATGGTTTGGGGTGTTTATATGTTCTTTTCAGGAATAAAACTGACAGAGATGGTGTAGGTGGGAATACCACAGGGAACTTGGAGTCACCAGGGCTCCTTTTCTTAGTCTGGGAATTTGAGATTGGTCAGATAAGGGAGCCGGAAATTGGGCTACATTTAGGGGAAAGATGGATAATTTGAGGCTTGGCATCTTCTAGATTGTTTGTCCAGGTTGAAGAATCTCCTGGATTAGGAGTGGGGCAGATGGTGCCAATACTGAATCATTTGGGTTTGTTTTTTAATATTTAATAAATGAAACATAATTTATATGTATTTTTACTACTATATTGTAATATGTTGTGCTTGAGGAAATGGTAGGAAAGGGAGAAGTTTCAAGCTGTCATCCTCTGTCAGATCTTGACTCCTCTAGGTAGCAAAGTGAACAGAGTACAGGGCCTAGAGTCAGGAAGACCCCTCTCAGATACTTCCTAGCTGTAGCTTACTAGCTTCACCCACGCAAGTCACTTAACTCTATCTTCCTCAGTTTCCTCAATTGTAAAATAGGGTTAATAGTAGCACCTACCTTTCAGAATCATTGTGAGGATCAGATGAGATGATATTTGTAAAGTACCTGGCACATAGCAGATACAATATGTGTTTGGTATTAATATTATCCTGAGCCTATTTTCTCCCACTTCTTTCCCCCTCTGATTGGCTCTGATTCCTCACCTTCTGGAGTCTCCTGAGTCATTTGCAAAACCCTAGCCCACCCTCATTCCAGTGTGGCTCCAAAAATATTAAAACATATGCATGGCTTTTTATCAAAATGATAAGATTTTACTTTAAATTTAGAAATATAAAAATCATAGAAACCATGACACCAAATAATAAATACTGGCTACATTGACGTAGCTGGCAGACATCAGGGCAAAACTTAATGTTTTGGGACTTATAGAGGCCAAAGAAAGAGATATGGATCCATGATTCCAGTTCTAGCAGAATCATATTCTGTGATCCCATGATCCAGTGACTGAGTCTAATGTCTTCATTTTATAGGCCGGCATGAAGGTCATAGAAGTAAAGTGACTTATCCAAAGTGACATAATTCGTAAGCGACAGTCAGGATTTGAACCTGGTCTTCTGATTACTAACTAACTCAATCTATTTTGCAGAGTGTACATATGATAAAGAAAACCTCCAAGGACAACTGACTTATATTCATAATGCACATTAACCACAATTTCTATTTCTATATCGTTTTCCCAATGAATAACTATACTTTTATGGGGTCTAAATGAAAAGGCACATCCGAGGTTTCAGCCCTCAGGAATCTGCCTGTGACACCTCCCGCAGCTCCTCAGTCACTTACAGGGCCATGCCAACCAACAGCAAGACCTTTGGGGTTCTCTAGGTGTCAGTACCTTGGGCTATGCTACTTGTCAACCACAGTGGTTTGTGGGCAAACTCAGACCAGCTACTGACTTTGGCTTCTGTGGGCTTTGCCAGAGTTTGGGATTTTGCTCTTCATGGAACAACTTTGGGTAAATAACACCTTTGTGTCTGTCATAGTGAAAAGGGGATTGGAATCAGGTGACTTTGGTTTGGATCCTAGCTCTGACACTTACTAGTCAAATGACTGAGGGCATTACATTTAGTGCAACTTACTGACAGACACAAATAGCAAGAACAAGGAACGAACAATAACAAAATAATAATAATAACTAGCATTTATATAGTCCTCTAAGGCTTGCAAAATACTTTAAATAGGCAACTAGGTAATATAATGGATGGAACACATGACTCAGAATCAAGAAAACTTTTGTTTGAATCCTGCCTCAGATAATGACTAGCCTTGTGACCCTGGGCAAGTCACTTAACCTCTATCAGCCTCAGTTTCTTCATCTGTTAAATAGGGAAAACATAGCCCTTACCACACAGAATTGTTGGGAAGAACACATGAAATAACATAAGTACAACGCTCAGCTGTTTGACCCTAGACAAATCATGTAATCTCTCTTGAGTTTTCTCATCTATAAAATGAGGAAAATAATAGGATTTACCTCCCAGGATTGTTGTGAGGATGAAATGATATAATATTTGTAAAGCACTTTATAACCCTAGAGTGCTATATAAAATGCTAGCTGTTATTTTGTTGTTATTGTTGTTATAAACAGGAATCTGACAGATAGGAAGAAGACAGTGACCTTTCCCCATAGACTTAATGTTTGTCCCAGTGCTTTTTCCTCCTTGCATTCATTTGTATGAGAGCCCCCAAATTTGAGGGCTTAAAAAACCAGAGGGCCCGGACCCAGAGACCGCCCACCCCGGAAGTTTGTAAGAAGGACAGTCTCTAAAGAGATGTAAACTGGGTGCATTTTGGCAACTGGACGTTGAGCAGGGGCTCATAAGGAGCTACTAACCATAATCAGAGGGAGGCTTCTAACAGAGATCCTGCCCTTAGTGAGTAGAAAGAAGAAGTTAAAAAATAGATTTAGGTTTGTGGACACTAGGTAGCTGGGACTAACTATTCTCTGTTCCAAAGAGCTTGGCACCTGGAGTGAGGAATCTCCTTTTGAAAAGTAAAGGTCTATTTCAGCCAAGGATCTGTTAACAAACGACTTTCTGTATGAAAGGAAAAGCCACTAAAGTTCCGCCCCCCCAGTTTAATGACTGGGTATTTTAGGATTTGCCTTTCTAAAGGAGCTATAGCTTAAGTCCTGGGCTTTACACTAACATAAAAAAGTGGCAGGGCTCACTCTCTTTTGGGTAAGAAGTAGTCCCTCAGAAAAGGACTCCAACTGAATATAGAAACTAGAAGAAGAGGAAATCTTTATAACCTTATGCATAGGACAGTTGGCAATAAGTAAACCTGAACTAGAGGACCACCATCAAACAGTAGCCACTAAGGTAAATAGGAACTGACAGCAAATACTACATGCCATACCCACACATTGGGCAGAGACAACACATCCAGGCAAAAGCTGACTCCATATGAGACCAATGACTTATGAACCATTGGGAACTGTGAAATGATATTACCAGGAGACACAGGCAGCCCTGAAATGTTGAAGATAAGGATTGTCTCTTCCATGTCTATCTCCGTTCTACACATCTCCTGACCACTCATATTCCTACATGTGTTTCCCTTTATTTAAAAAAAACAACAACAAAACAAACCCTTTCTTTGAACTAGTTTTGTTATCTGACTGACTAATCAAACTAAACAGATTGATGGGGCTCTCTGTATAGTTTTTTTCTGAAGATCCACTGTGAATGTCAGAGTTCTTCCACTTCACCCCAAGTTGTATGGAAATAATATTTGCACAGTCAACTGGCCATGTGTTCTCTTGATGCATATACCTTGGCCACATATATTTCCTACATGTGTACTATTCATCTCTATACCCTGGCCACAGAAGTTCCACATTTCTGTGTGTGTGTGTGTGTGTGTGTGTGTTGGGGGGTAGGGAGAGAGAGGAAGGGAGGGAGGGAGAGAGAGACAGAGTCACAGAGAGAGAGACAGAGACAGAGACAGAGAAACAGAGAGACAGAGACAGAGATCCATTTTTCTTCCTTTGCTGTTAAAACAAAATGCCATTGTTTTGAAGTAATTGTATTCTCTGGCTGATGAGTAAAGCTCACCATAGTGGGAGCTCCTGGTACATCTTTGTCTGGGGTGTTGACTGTGAGAGTTGGGATGAGGGTGCACTTAGTTCCTACATGAATAATGCTTGTGTTACATACAGGGTGTTGTGAGTAAGGTGCTTGAAAATCTTAAAGCATTATATAAGTATGAACCATTATCATTATTTCAATGTTCTCACGTGCAAAATGAGTGCCAACCATCTCTAGATAGACCAAGGAAGAAGACATCACAGAAATGGCAGATGGCATATGGATATCTCACTTTCAGAGTACAGGAGAAAGGGGAATCCCAGTATGAATTATTGACAATGATATAAATGAAAATACTTACTTTATTATTTTGAAGTACATGTAGATACAAATTAAATCAACAATATACTGTCTAATGGGGTTTAGAGCTAAGCTAATGAAGAGGTAATTATCCTTTATTTAAATGTAAATGGCTGTTTCTTAAGTGCTGGAACACAATATATTCTTTTAAGTTGATTAGAACTCCCCTTTACAATTTTAATTACATTATAGTAAAATTAACAACAACAATATTGTTCATTAAGAAGAATTTTCTATAAGGTAGACAAACTTGGACCTACAAGAAGATTTAGGCCAAAAGCATTGTTAAGATAAGATATGCTTTCCTCTAAGGTTATATAATAATGTGGACACAAGAATGGTGTTTTATGAGGCATTAATATATTTACTTTATTATCAAGGTTTGATAATGGATAGGCCATAGATAATGCAAAGGTATTATTTAATTCAACTGCTGTCCAAATTATTTCAAATTCCAAATCAAGTGGGGTCCAAATGAATGTTTCATTGTACTTGAATCATCTCAACAACTTCATATTAAAAAAAAATCCTTATTCCTTTTCTCCAGGAAGATGACAGTTCTTTTTGTCACTGGTGGGGTCTAACTGGCTCTCAGCTGTAGCAGACCCCTCTTCAAATAGAGAACCTCAGATCTGTCAGTTAGATAGTTAACAATCATTTATTAAGCACCTACTAAGTGGCAGACACTGTGCTAAGTTCCGAGGATACAAAGAAAGGTAAGAGGCAGCCCCTGCTCTCAGGGAGCACACAATCAATATAGCCTTCTTTTTTTTTTTTTTTTTTTTTTTTAGTGAGGCAATTGGGGTTAAGTGTCACACAGCTAGTAAGTGTTAAGTGTCTGAGGCCGGATTTGAACTCAGGTCCTCCTGACTCCAGGGCTGGTGCTCTATCCACTGCACCACCTAGCTGCCCCACAATATAGCCTTCTTAACAGGAAAAAGAACTACTGTTTGAGGTTCAGGGGAGCAAATGTGAGTTAGTGGAGCATTCCTAGCTCTTGGCTGTTGCTATTGTTGCTGGCTGGAGTCCCTGGGCTAGTATGCATGGAAAGACTATTTCCTGGAAACTGCATAGTGTTAGTACTGGCTGCTAACTTGAGAAAGTCAGTGATGGCACTGGATGGACCCATCCCTTTTCCCCTTCCATCTCCTCTTCCAAGCCAGTGGAGTGTTAAGAAATTAAGACCTTGCAGTACCTGCCATAGACCAAGATCCATTTCAACTTCCCTGGAAGAAGCATGCATTGTTGGAAGCCAGGTAAATCAGCAGTTCTACAGGTTAATCTTTTCTCCTTAGAATTAGCTAAAAAAATCAAAATAGCCTTTTATGCCAAGCAGTGATTCTCAGTGTTTAGTCACTTTTGAGGGAGTTCATCTGATGCTTCCTCCATGTTCTAGTCAAGTCACAGGAACAAGTATTTTTTAAGTACCTACTATGTACTAAGCACTGAACTAGGACTTCATAGGTTATGAATTTGGCTGAAGTTCCTCCTCTCCAGTATTAATAAAAAAAAAACAGGAGGAAGTTATGTGACAAGAAATTCCTTTCAAAATAACTATGGAAATGCATAAAGTATCTCAAAGTTAGCCTACCATAGTACACAGAGGATAGATGGATAGATATGTAGATGACAGATAGATCATAGATAGATGATAGATGATAGATAGACGATAGGTAGATAAATAGATAGATGATAGATTATAGATAGACGATAGGTAGATAGATAGATGATAGATGATAGGTAGATGATAGATAATAGATAGATAGATAGATAGATAGATAGATAGATAGATAGATAGATAGATAGATAGATAGATAGATAGTTGTCGCTTACTATGGAGCATGGTCTAAGATGCTAGCAGTATTCTGGAAAGATAGATAAGAGTCAAGTAGTGAAAAGCTTTCAGTGCCAAACAGAGGCATTTATATTGTTCCTAAAGGTAATAGGAGTGTAGAAGGGAGCAGAAGATGATGATAAGGTCTGTGCTTAAGGGAATAAAAAGGCCTTTTGTTGGACAAATAGGTAGATTTGTTGTTGTTCAGTCATTTCTGACTCTTCATGAATCCATTTTTTAGTTTTCTGGAGTGCTTTGCTATTTCCTTCTCCGGCTCTTTTTATAGATAAAGAAATTGATGCAAACAGGCTTAAGTGGCCTACCCAGGGTCATACAGCTAGTAAATGTCTGAGGCCAGATTTGAACATATCAGGAGATATCAGATTTGAACAGGAGATGAGTCTTCCTGATTCCAAGCCCAGTCCTCTATCTACTGTGCCACCTAGCTGCCCCCCCCCGGTAGGTAGACAGATAGATATACATAAATATATATCTATATTTCTCTATAGATATCTATAGATATGTAGGTAGAATTCTGTCCTCTATATGTCATTTGGATAGATAGATAGAGATTTATCTCTATCTATCTGCAGAGAGAAAGAGCACAGGCTCCTTCTATCCAGCATCTTACTAGCATCTTAGACTGTCTACCACAGTAAGTGACAAGTATCTTACACATTGTTTCCCTCTACTCACTCTATGGTCTTGCAACACTGTTGTGTTTACCATTCCCCCCTCACAACTCTATCTCCCATATTCCTATCTCTGGACTATCTTCCATGTGTTCCCTTCTCTTCCATACTTCTTAGAATCCCTGAATTTCTTCAAGCACCACCTTCTACATGAAGCCTTTCCTGGTCCCTCCAATGCTAGTACTCTCACGTAAATAACTGACTTATATTCTATAGGCAGCTAGATGGCACAGTAGATAGAGCAACTGAACTGGTATCAGAAAGACCTGAGTTCAAATCTGACCTTGGCTTTGGACACCTAATAGTTATGTGACCTTGAGCAAGCCATGTAACCTCAGTTTCTCCTGTAAAATAGAGATAATAATAGCACCAATCTCCCAAATAATATTTGTAAAGTTTAGTGTGCTACCTGGCACATAGAAGGTGCTTAATAAATGTTTATTTCCCTTCTTTACATTGTTTGTATGGTTACATATGTATACTGGGGGTTTTACCCCTTGAAATGTACACTGGATTCCCCATGCCATTTCTGGAGAAATATACTCCTTCCTGAGCACTTTATCACTTTGGGATGATACAGCAAAGCCTAGTTGGTCCCTTGTAACTCCAGCCCTTGAAGGAAGATGCATCAAATAGCACTGGGCACAAAGCCATGAGCAGTGCCCCACTTAGCAGACTCTAAAAGGGGAATTCATCTGCCTTCTGTCTCTCTCTTCCTTCAGTTCTCTAGGTGCCATCAAGTAACTCTGGCACTTCCCCTGAGGGGCGAGGAAGAGGTAGAAGCATGGCAACTATGAGAACATGACAGTCGAGACAAGAGTTCTGTTGGTAGACCTAAGCTACCTTTCCTGCTTTGGGTTTCTTTTCTTGATCAAGGCACTTGACCAGTGGTCCCAAGATAGACATGTCTCACCTTGGAGAAAGTCTGGTGAGTTTGAGAGGTTGGAGTCAGCCAGTTTTCAGCTATACTATAGGAAGTGTCCTTGCTATTCCAACTATAGCACTTACTTATTGTAACCTGTATGCATCATACCTGTAATACATATAGGAACATTTAATATTTATATAAAGATATAATATGTGCATGTATGACTGTAAACATGCATGTCATATGGACTACATATTAAATACCACCCCCATTGGAATACAAGATGTTTAGGGGCAGGGATAGTTTTACTTCTCTCTTTGTGTTATTATATTTGTACTTAGCACAGTATCCTGCAGTTAGGATATACTTCATATATGTATGTTGACTGACTGAGAGATTCCCTGCTTCTAGTGACAGTTTAATTAACAGCAATTTAATTAAGTCATATGACTCAATTTCATAGAATTTACTTCATATTTTTGTACCTCACCCTGTATTCTATAGGTTGATAAGGGGAGGAATTCCCAGATTCATTATTTTGTTAGATTTGGTTATGGCACCTTTTGGTCTCTATATATTTCTGTAGTGTTTGATCTTTGTAGTTTCTATGAAGATTTTCTCACGGGCAAAATTAAAATGGTGTAGATTTAGCAATATTACCAATGTACAGGTCTGGCCATGTCACTACCTTGCTCAATAAATTCCAATGATTCTCTAATCTCTGGCATCACACACAACTCCCCTGGCGTTGAAAGCCCATTAAAACCTAACTTCATCAAAGTATACTTTTTTTTTACCTTTTATTTTTTTCTGATTTCTTTTTTGACATGGCTACTATGGAAATATGTTTTACATAATTGTGCATGTATAATATATAGCAGGGAAAAATTTAAAAAGGAAACGAAATTCTCAGGGAGCTTCCATTCTATCAGTAAAGACATATTCAAATAAAAATAGATGGCAGAGGGGCAGCAATCAGTAGCAGCTGGATGGATGAGTAAATGGAGGCTGAGTTGAGTTTTAAGGGAAATTATAGGACCTAAGAGGTGGAGATAAAGAGGGAGAACATTCTAGATGTGAAAGATACCTTCTACAAAGGACTGTAAATGATAGAAAATGAAATGTGGACTACAGCCCACATTTAAAAGAGCTCTTTTTATTTTTCCCTGGTGCCTGGCACCTAGTAGGTACTTCACAGATACTGGTTGATTGACTTGGAGGTAAGAGGCAACTTATTGACCATTTTGCCTAAATCCTTCATTTTGTAACCAAGGCCCAAGAGGAGAGATAACTTGCTAGGGTCTTGTTGGTGAATAAATAATAGAGATAGAATTTGAATCCAGATTACCTCGATCTAAATCTAATACTCTCTCCCCCACCACGGGAATGAGGTTTAAGTGACTTGCCCAGGGTCACATAGCTAGTAAGTATCAAGTGTCTGAGGCTGGATTTGAACTCAGGTCCTCCTGAATCCAGGGCTGGTGCTTTATCCACTATGCCACCTAGCTGCCCCCTAAATCTAGTACTCTTTTAAAAAATTTTTTTGGGGGGGAGCAAGGCAATGAGGGTTAAGTGATTTGCCCAGGGTCACACAGCTAGTAAGTGTCAAGTGTCTGAGGCCAGATCTGAACTCAGGTCCTCCTAAATCCAGGGCTGGCGCTCCACCCACTGTGCCACCTAGCTGCCCCCTAAATCTAGTACTCTTAAAGCTACTCTTGAAACTAACACTTGAAGGATACAGTTAGTAGGGCCATAATTGTTTATATTTTAATGTAATTTTAAAATTATTGCATGTATTTAAAAATTATTATATATATTTTAATATAATTCAAATATGATATTCTTAGGCAGATTTAAAGTTGCCATATTATAATTTCCCTTATAAAGGATCTGAAGAGTTTTTAATTTTTCTATTCTTTCTACGTTTTGCTCACTATTGTTAGCTAGATTTTCTAGATCAGAGACTCTCGTGACTGTGGTAGATAGGAAAATAGGCAAGCAGGCTCTCTGGGACCACAACAATTCATATTGAGCTCTTGGGACTCAATTCGAAGGCCAAAGTTCTAAAGCTTTTTTTATTGTCAGGATGACTGGCTGATGAGAAACCTCATAATCAATCTCAATCAATGAGAAAGAAGAATAGTTCCAAAATGATTGGTGCCAGAACTTGCATCTTCATAAATTTAGATCTAGAAGTGACCTTAGAGGTTACTTAATCTAAACTTTTCAGTTTGCAGTGAGGAAACTGAGGCATGGAAAGATTGACTGGCATGCCCATGGTTATACAGATAGCAGGGCTAGGATTCAAACTTTGGTCCTCTGGTCTCCAAATTTAGAGCTATTTCCATGGTACCATACTGTCTCCTTGGTGAATTAAAAGGGATTTCGATAGGATATGAGAATCAGCATAGCGGATAGAGAGCTGGTCACAGAGTTAGGAAGATCTGGGTTTAAGTTTTACCTCTTACTAGCTGTCTGGGCCTAGTCTTGTTGCAACCTCTCTATACTCAAGCTTTTTCATCTCACAATCCTGTTATGCTCTGAAAAATTATTGAGGATTCCAGGAGAACTTTTCTCTTTATGAACTATACTGATATTTACTGTATCAGAAAATAAAACAATTTAATGTTATTATGAAAATAGTTTTGACCTTGCAGAATGGCCTGAAAAGGTCTCAAGGGTCCCTGGGCCACATTTTGAGAACTGTTGACAGCTTTCCAACATTGCAAGTTGCAGAGAAGCTGCTAACTTGCAGTAATAGAGGGAATTTCTTCATCTCTGAGTTCCTTATACTGATGAAATCATTAGTCCAGTCCCTAATGTTATTCCTATCCCTTCAATAGAGCATAACTAGCAGTTATAGATGAGGTGAACTTGTTAATCTGTTGGACAATAGCAAACTCTATCAAGCTGATTTTAGCTGCTCATAAAACTGAACCAAAGTAGACCCCAGAAACCGATGAATGGCAGGCATACATTGGACACCATTTGTCAGCCCTGTAATTTTTATAATGATAAGTATCAGCTCTGGAAACCTCTACTTATATATTTGAATCAAATCTGCAGATAGGCAAATGGCTACCAACAATGCTTCCATAACAATACGCTCTTTGTTACTAATTGGAAAAAAAACAAGGAAATTAGTCAGCATTCTGTCACTTACTGGGCCTTATGTTTCCCTCACAAAACATTTAGATTCAGAGTTATAGAAAAACCAAGTGGCTTCAAAATCTATGGCAGATGGTTCTATGCATGCACATTTATTTCCTATTTCAATAGTTCCCTTCTTAATGGGCACAAACTTAAAAATATGTTCTGTGCAAATAATCATGTCTATGATCACCTCCTTCCCCCTTGACCTGAAATAAGTTGTTCTTCACTCTAGCCTTTATACAATGGCTGTTCTTCTCCTTCTTCCCCAGTCCCAGCTTCTGGCACACCCCACCATCAATTCTCCAGTGGAGTGATTGCCAAATAGAACAGATGATTTTGTAATAATCACTAAAGGTTGCCAAATTTTGCCTTTTGCACTTGGAGAAAACTTGAGTCTGAGATATAAACCAGGGCATGCCACTTGTCCCCAGGAATCCTACCCTGATCTTACATTGGTAAGGTATGTGTTGCCCACATAAGATATGCATAACAACATAGGATGTCTAAATGTATAGATAAGTGGCTTGAGGGGAGGTATTGAGAGATAACTTTGATTAATTAATTAATTGATTGATTTTTTTTTTTTTAGTGAGGCAATTGGGGTTAAGTGATTTGCCCAGGGTCACACACCTAATAAGTGTTAAGTGTCTGAGGCCGGATTTGAACTCAGGTACTCCTGACTCCAGGGCCAGTGCTCTATCCACTGTGCCACCTAGCTGCCCCGGAGAGATAGCTTTTAAATCTTGCCCATTCATTTCGAAGCAAGGCCCTGATTCCTACCTTAAAAGGAGCAGAGAAGGGGCCATGAGGCTGGCCAGTCTGTCCACCCCTAAAAGAGGGGTACTGGACTAGAATTCTATCTACTTGTTGACCTAAATATTGCTGGTCCAGGAGCATGAACAAGTAATCACTTTCCTTGCCACTATACTCTCTTGCTCTTGCTCTTGCTCTCACTCTCGCTCTCTTTTTGCGGGGCAATGAGGGTTAAGTGACTTGCCCAAGATCACACATCTAGTAAGTGTCAAATGTCTGAGGCTGGATTTGAATTCAGGTACCCCTGAATCCAGGGCTGGTGCTTTATCCACTGCACCACCTAGCTGCCCCCTACACTATCTTTTAAAAGGAGAGGATCCAAGCTTATACCCACTAAACCACCAAATACTGGTTACATAAGAAACTACTACAAATAGTGAATACCAAATAAACCCATTTATTCATGCAGATAGTAAACAGAAATGAGAAAAGTTATGCAGAGTAGAATATACCAGAAAATATACAAGAGTGGATAAACTCTTTCAACGGGAACAAGATGCGATCTCAATTAAACAAGAGAAAAGCCCCTATTTCACCCAATGGGAAATTCCCCTAAATCTCTAGGGAGACAACTAGGAAATCAGCACCATATCTAGGAGTCAAGTTCTCCTAAAGATCTGCAAGACAGTCTTCCTCTTTTTCCTCCCTGAAGTCAACTCCCAAGAGAGTTTGGAACTACATGTGTCTCTCTCTAAGAAATCAAGAATGGCTCTCCTTTCTGAAGCCTTGGCACCAACTTCTCATCTTGAACACTCACTCAGGATCACGCCAGCATTCTCTTCCCCAATTAGGAAAATCTCATGCATAATTCTCCAGGCTTATCTGGAAACCTGGGTTATATAACTTTGACCCAACTAAATTATTAGGCAGAAAACCCATGGGCAATGAGCAAATGAGCAAAGAGGGACCGGTAGCTATGGATAAATGTTTATTTACTGTTGTGCCCAGGACTGATGTAATAGCTATAAAAGTTCTCCTCAGTAGCTTCATGCCATGCCATTTTCTTGCTCTTCCATATATAGATATAGATAGTATGTATATATGTATATATAAAGTATGTGTATATATGTATAATGTATGAATATATGTGTATATATGTATATGTACATATGTGTGTGTGTTTATTTTTTCCCTTCTTTCCTTTCATTCCCATTTTCCCAGTTAAGATACACAACAGTTTGTTTATTTAGTTTGTTATTCTTTAAAAAAATTCTCCTCTGCTTATGATTCTGGCTCCTTTCATCTTTTATTTTTCTTAACCAGGCAGGATGCAATTGTAATTTAGAAAACTCATGAGATAGTGGTATTTCAAGGGCTAAGTTTTCTTACTTTCTTGCCTGCCACCTGTGCTTTTATAGCAAGCTGACTGGTGGACTTAGATGAGTACCTCAGAGTCATTCTCACTGCAGTGACAAAGACTTAGGCAAATTAGGCTTATTAGTCACAGTCAATTGCTAGTTTGGGGAATTTATTCATTTTTTCTCTCTTTGGTAAATAGAACCAAACTTAGGACCAGATGTTTTCAAGTAATATCTTCCGAGTCAAGGTAAAAAAACAAAACAAAAGAAAAAACAACTTTCTTTGTTTATTTGAATATAATGCTCTAAGCGAAGAATTGCCTTTTCATTATTATTATCATTGTTGTTATTGTTGTTGTCATCAATATGAATAATAGCAAATATTTATATAGCACTTTAAAGCCTGCAAAGAAGTTTATGAATATTATCTCTCTCTCTCTCTCTCTCTCTCTCTCTCTCTCTCTCTCTCTTTCTCTCTTTTTGCGGGGCATTGAGGGCTAAGTGACTTGCCCAGGGTCACACAGCTACTAAGTGTCAAGTGTCTGAGGCTGGATTTGAACTCAGGTCCTCCTGAATCCAAGGCCAGTGCTTTATCCACTGCGCCACCTAGCTGCCCCCAATATTATCTCATTTTATACTCACAAGAACCCTGTGAGGTAGGTTCTATTATTATCTCCATTTTATAGATGAGGTAATTGAAGCAGAAAGAGGTTAAGTGACTTGCCCAGGGTCATACAGTTTGGTAAGTATTGGAGGCTGGATAAAAACTTAAGTCTTTCTGATTTCAAGGCTACCCAATTGACCACTTAACCTGCTTCTAAGCAAAAAGAATTTTTATGATTTTTGTGTAGCTTCCCTCCTTTTACTTTCTAGCATTAATTTAGTGCTTTATGATTTGAAAAGTATTTTAAATATTTAATATAATCTTAGAAGGTAGGTGCTATAATTATCTACATTTTATAGGAAGGAAATGGAAGCTCAGAGAGCTTAAATAACTTGCCTAGAGTCACCTAAGGCAAGGTTTGAACTTAGGACCACCAAGTCTAGCACTCTATTCACTACACCACCTAGCTGCTTCATTAGAGCCACTTCTACTTCCACTCATACTGATGGATCTAGTCTCCAGAGTGTGATTATTACTACTCCTCTCAAGGTCCTAGGGGTAACCTTGAGGGGTTTCTAGGACTGTTGCCATGAGTCCCCACCAGTGTGCTTTTCATTAATTGTCAGAGTTAATTAGCTTTTAGAAAAGGTATTAACTAAGCAGGTATAGCAAGGACAGTTGTTATAGAAACTGTCCCCTTGCATACAAAAAAAGGTCCCTGTGGAGAGTAGGCTCTTCAGGTACTTCCTCTGTAATTAGCTACTACCATCATGGTGGCCATTGCTTCCACTTCCAGTGGGACCTCTGATGGTTCTATTGGTTCTCCTGAGCTTGTACAATCACCTGGGGCCTCCTCTTGGGCAATTTCCTCTCTGGATCTTGGCTGGAGTTCTACCACTAGACTGGCTCATTGCTATAATGGGGGGGGTGGTTCCAAACATCTTGTTGTTTTAAAGCTTCCCCCAAAGAGCATTGATAATTCTCTTCAACCAATCACAAGATATTTCCTGTGTGGTGTCATCTATTTTCATTTAATGTTCTTAAAGATCTTATTATCTTTTCCCATTGAAAATTGTTTGATTCAATTGAGATGACTGGGCATGCTATGATTAATTAGGGTGGGCAAGAACCACAACTTTACATTTAGAAGAGGACAGAGGAAAGGGAAAGGTTGTTTTTTACTTTTAAAATACAAGATTCCAATTCCTCTTTCACTTAGGTGTCTATTTAATGCTTGCTGGTCTGTGGTCTTCCTCAGAGTAACACATGGTTTGATGGACATCCAGAGAATTCTGTTTACAGTAACAAAGTAAATTCTGTCCTTTTTCTAAAGCACGAGAGACCAAAGGGCTTGCCATCCTTTTAAGGCAACATCTGTCCTATGATAGGTGAACTATGGTCCTTGACTCTGGTCTGATTTTTGTCTTCATGACTTCTTATTTTGAAAATCAAAAGAAACCCTTTCCTTCAACTGCATAACAGGCTAGGATAAGGACAAATTAGGAACTGTACAGTATGTTGAACAATTATTGTCCAGTAACACCTTTAGACTTCTTGGGATTGTAACCAATGACAACCTCTACATACCTTTGCCATTCCCTTATTTATTGTAGCTGTGTCATCTCCAAGTGACACCTTAACTCATTGGCTTTTTTCTGACTTTATTTTCTTGATGATCTTAATTTTTTAAAGAGATAATATTTTCTGATTTGGGGGTAAGGAGGAAAGAGGATAAGAGAGAAGAACAAACAGAAAAATGGTCTTTTGAGGGGATGATTGTGTCAGTGGCAAATGTGAAGACAATTAACCACGTTTAATCTTTTAAAAAATAAAAATAAAAAAAGACAGACACAAATGGATACACAGAGAAAGTAAATTCATGAGAAGTTTGTTAGGTTAAAAGGATAGAAACAATTTGTTTTTCTTTGTGGTCTGAGTTTAGTTCTCTTTTTAGGAGGCTGTAGGCTGTATTTATTAACAATTCTCCTTTGCACTAGGGTTTTATTGCATTTGCCCTGAGTTCTGATAGGTCTGCTCTGAGTGAGGTCAACGAGCATTGAGGTCCTAGGGGGCAGTTAACTACCCACACTTCCTAGCCAGTTTAGGCTGCACTTATGAAGAGACAAATGGATCCAAGTTGGTGAGAGAATCTATTGCTTTAATACCTTAAGGATCTGTGATTCTGTTGGTATGGGTGATCCCCTCCCCAACATAGATTGGAACTCATCTGTGACTTGGTATGCAGCTTTAGATAGTTGCTGTGGCTAAAGTATCAATTATCCTATCGGCCTAGTAAAGTGCCATTCCGATTTATCTAGGTTGATTCTCAGGTAACCAACATGTAATCCCTCACTAGGTTCATACTTGAAGCCTTTTCAGACTGGTGGGAACTGTCAGAGCTGGGCTCTGTTGACATGATCTTTGAAAGCCCAGCTTCATCTTTGTATCAGAGTATGCCATCAGAATAGGACATTAGTGAATGAGAAGATGTTGTGAGGAGGGTTAATTCCTATGGAAGTCACCATTATATTATCACCATATAAGGTGTTAATAGAAGATGACATTTTTGTATCATGGCATTAGAGCAAGCAGGTTCTTTAGACATCATCAAGCTATATAGAGCTTTTCATTTTCTGCTACATTTAGCTGTCCCATCTAGTTGGCATCACAAAAAACCAAACCAAAACCAAACCAAAAAAAAAAAAAAAACCAACCACACCAAAACATGGATAGAGAGTGCAGGGCCTGGAATCAGAGAGACCTGAGTTCAAATCCAGCCTCCAACACTGCCTAGATCTGTAATCCTGGGCAAGTCATTTAATTCTTATTTACCTCAGTTTCCTCATCTGAATAATGGGAATAATAATAGCACCTACCTCTCAGGGCTGTTGTGAGGATCAAATGAAATAATAGTTGTAAAGCACTTAGCGCAATGCCAGACAGTGTAAGCATTCTACAGCAACAACACTGTCCTTGCTGCCACCTAAGTATCTATGGCTTATATTTCTTAGCAAAATCTGATGTCCTTCTTTTCCCAGTCCAGCTCCAAATCACCGGGACTTCCCCTCACCCTTTGCTCTCTGTCTTTTTCTTGCTTTTCTTTCATAATCTTCCCTCTTTAGATGCTCTCTCTCAAACCGTCTCCCCTACCCTTCCTGGCTCAGCCAAGTGTGCTGCTTACTTCATTGTATTTCTACTATGATAATATTTTTATTTTTTTTTTCAAATTTTTTTGTTTGGCTCAGGGGAGAATGAAATTCATCAGATCTCTCCAATTTTGAATAATTTTCTCCTTTATTATAAGAAATATCTTTCCTTATCTTCTTTCTGAGAATTTCTTTTGCCTGTTTTTTGAACACCCATTCCTATGGGATGTATCTTTTTTTTCCCTCATTGATCCTTCGAGAAGATGAGCACCAAAAGGGCAATAGTGGGACAATGAGGGTTAAGTGATTTGCCCAGGGTCACACAGCTAGTAAGGTCAAGTGTCTGAGCCTGGATTTGAACTCAGGTCCTCCTGAATCCAGGGCCGGTGCTTTATCCACTGCACCACCTAACTGTTCCCTATCTTCTTACTTTTTAAAGAATTAATGCTTGGTCCTTATTTGCTCCATATAGGCTATTAAAACTTGCTAAATTTCTTTTATCTGTTGTCTTTGTTTTTCAAAGACACCGTTAAGCTCTAGTTTTCCAATAGTAATGTAAACAAGTCATTGATTCTGTTAAAAATCCATTTTTCTGCTGTAGCATCATCTTTGATTTTCCAGCATGGATTGTTCTTGGTGCATGCCATGTTTCTTCATGTTCCAATCTTTTCTTTTTCATAGTTGAATTAAATTGTCCTATTCAAATATGACTCATATTTCTTGATCTCTCTCCTCCTAGTCAATTGTGATATTTTTTTTTCACCTGGGAATTGTAGACTGTGTCAGTTATATTTCTGGCTGAGTTATTACTATACTTTCTCTTTAGGGATAACCCATGGATTCTATTTCCTTGTAATGTGTCATCTGTTCCTAATACTTCTGAGATGTTTTTTATTATAATTTCTATAAATCAAGAATTTGAGTTTTTTTCTTTTGCCATGTATTTCTGAGAACCTAATGACTTTAAATTATGTCTCCGTGTTCTGTTTCCCATGCCATTTATTTTTGATAGCAGATATTTCTTGTATTCCAATTGTCCTTTTTTTTTTTTTTAAATGCTCTCATATTTCTGGAATTTTGAGTTCCAATTTGCTTTGCTAAAATTTCTCAGCTTCTTTCTTTAAGGCTATCTATTCTATTCCTTATCTATTCGTTCAGTTCTTTAGTTAGGTCTTTCTACTACTCCTGTCATTCTTACAACCATTCCATTTACCTTTCTGGAGATATAGATGCTACAGAATTATTATCTTGTTCTAGAGGTATATCCTGGGATTCTCTTGCTCCATATTTATCTATTATTCATCACATTAGGAGTTTTTATTTGTTTGCTCATTTCTTCATGCTTTCCACTGGTTTTATGTTCATCTTCTTGAATAGTTACCTCCTGAACTTTCCCCTGATGCACAGTGAAAGACTGGTTCAATTGTTACCAAGGGGAGATGCTGCTAGGGAAAAGGCCCTTGTCAACTTGGCCACACTATCTACAATTGGTTTCAAACTTATTTTACTTCAAAGCTACTAGGTTCCCAGCATTAAGATATGGAAGTTGAAGTCAGAAGTTGTAGTAGATGCTGAGGTAGCCTGTGAATGTCCTTGGTGATGGAACACCTTTCTTTATTAGTTCCAAAATTTTTAGACTCTGGAGTCACCTTATGGTGTCTGTTGCATTGGTTTTTGGGTGAATGCAGGGAGTTTGAAGCTGATATTTTGACAGCTTTGATGGACTGCAAAAGGTCCTTGATGATTATCCACCCCATGTTCATTTAGATACAAATCTTTAACTGTGAAGCCAAGAATGAGAGAGTAGGAGGCTGGAAGAAGACAAAGTTGATAGTGCAGCCCTTTGCTGTTTTGACTGAGAATTGACTTGTGAATATTTCTTTTCTTTTTCCTCTTTCAAGGTTTTTTTCCCTTTCATTTCATTTGGAGCATTTAAAAAAATTTTTTTTTAGATTATTGGAATGAGACCTGTTTTAGTTGAAACTTTGCCTTTACCATCTTGCTGGAAGGATTTGATAAGTCATACATTCCACTTTAAGCAGAAGACATTTCAATCTGCATGTAAATTAAATGAAAACTTTTGAGAGTCCTAGATCAGGTATAATTGATTGGAAAGAGCACATGAGTTCTCATGCTAGCTCAGCTACTAAATAATTATGCAATATGGGGAAAGTCATGCAATATTTCTGAGTCTGAGTTTCTCATCTGCAAAAGAGAAAGTTCAACTAGATGTTCTTAAAAGTCCTTTTAGACTCTATGGGTCCTGTTTTCTGTCGTTTTGTTTTTGATAATGTTAGCAGTATTGAAATGTTTCCTTGACTAAAAAATATAAAAGAGAATTCAAAAGAAAAATCTGAAATGCAAAAGCTATGATCTACAGTGAAAGCCAATGTGGAGCCTGATATTTTTGTCTCATTTCAAATTACTTTAGGAGTAGGAGTATATGTGTGCTGTTGTTGTTTATCCTTCATTCGTTGTTTTGTGTGTTTTTTTGTGGGGCAACTAGGGTTAACTGACTTGCCCAGGGTCACACAGCCAGTAAGTGTCAAGTGTCTGAGGCCAGATTTGAACTCAGGTCCTCCTGAATCTAGGGCAAGTGCTTTATCCACTGTGCTATCTAGCTGACCCTGTTTATCCTTCATTCCTGAAGGGGCCCATAACATTCACTTGCAGTGAGGGAAGGCTCTGAAAAGTTACCAGCCTCATTTTCTCCTCCAGAGCCATTTGGGTTGCAAGATATGCATCAGGATGGACTGGAGAAGACCCCAGATGCAGCGGAAGACCTTGGCCTTTTTAAGCTAAGGTTTTTCAAAGGTCTCAGCAACAAACAAATGGAGAGAGAAAGAGAGAGAGAGAGAGAGAGAGAGAGAGAGAGAGAGAGAGAGAGAGAGAGAGAGAGAGAGAGAGAGAGAGAGAGAGAGAGAGAAAGTTTGGTTCCCAGTGGGACAGCTCTTACTCACAGAATGTTTGTTGTTGTTTCTCCTTTCATTCTGGAAGAGGACCATAACATTATTAGGTGATGTCATGACTTGCAGTGAATTGGATTTAAGTGGGAGAAGGCTGTGAAAAGTCACCAGCCTCACTCTCTCCTCCAGAGCCATCTGGGACCAGTGGCAAGATATTTATCAGAATGGAGTGGAGATGGCCCTGAATACAGTTAGAACACACACACACGCACAACACACACACATACACACATACATACATATCTTCATTACATAGACATTTACGGTTATTCAGCTTCTGCCTTAACACTTTTAAGCTTCTGCTTAAACACTATTTAAACAAAATTTAGATGATTAAAAGTATAATTGAAGAATTCCAAACCTCTCTTTAAAATGTTACAATGTTTTATTACTGTGATATGTCTTTTTGGATGTCAGTTTTCATGAGTGAAAATCAACTTGCTTCTTCCATATTTGAAATGACAACATTGTCAAATCAGGTTTAAAAGCTGAAAGTGAATTGTTCCCATTGACCTATGAAAAGTATAATTATAAAAAGAAATCTCTGGATCGTTTTTTTTCCTCCAGCAGAAGAACCTGTTAACCCCCACTTTTAGAGAATAGAAAATCGGTCTCTGATGCACTGTAGAATTGACAAATTTCCTAGTGACGTTTCCTCTTACCTTTAAGGTTTGTTTACAACTTTTATAGGGTTAGGTGTTTTGGTTTTTTTTGTGGTGTGGTGGGGGCAATATTTGAAAGCCATTCAAAATTGAAGGGAATTAAGAAGAACTTACAAGTCTAATCTTTTAAGAAAAATGTCCAATCGATGGAAAATAAGGGAGATACTATAGTAGTGCCTGATCGTTTAATTCATTCATCCATAAACAATCTGTTTTCTGTTCATTCAATAAATTTTCAGAATAATAAATTGTAAATAGTCTTCCTCATATCAACCAATAACTATTTATGAGTACGCTCTCTATTTTCCATACTGGATAGGTGATACCCAAATAAATATGATCTTATTTTTGCTCTCAAAGACTTACAGTCTTATTGGGAAGACAAGACTAAAGCAAATAAAGCATTTAGTCAACAGGATAGTAATTTAGTACTAAATTATTTGGTACCAACTACAAGAGATGTAGAAATTCAAAGCATGGGAAGATTAGGAAGGACCTGAGTAGTTACAGAAATTTTCATGGGGTAGATGGAACTTGAGAGTGAATAGAATTTGGATAGGCTAAGGAGAGGAAGCAAGAGGTCTGAAGGAAATCAGCCTGATTGGAGATGAACATTCATAATGAAGAATAGAAGAAGGAGAGAGCATGGAAGACTGACAAGAATGGGTTGGGTAAGATTATGGAGGTTATTGAATATCAAAAGGGAGAGATTTGTACATGGAGTAGGCAGTAGAAAGTCATCACAGGGTTTTTGAGTAGAAGAGTGTCACAGGGGTGGCTAGGTGGTGCAGTGGATAGAGCACCAGCCCTGGATTCAGGAGGACCTGAGTTCAAATCCGGCCTCAGACACTTAACACTTACTAGTTGTATGACCCTGGGCAAGTCACTTAACCCCAATTGCCTAAAAAAAAAAAAAGAAGAGTGTCAGAGTAAAAGTGATGTTCAAAGTGATGATATTCAGGAATGATTTACAGCAGAGAGGGACTGGAAACAGGGAAACTAATTAGGAAGCTATTGTGATAATTCAGCATGTAGTGATCATTTCCTAGTGTATGGCAACATCAGGCTTTGGGAAGACAGAAAGAAGAAAGATACAAAATACATGGCAAGTATATGTGATCAATCAAGAAATATTTATTAAATACCTACCGTTTGCCAGGCACTGATACAAGGACAGAGATGAGGGCTTGTTCAAAGATGATACCAAGGTTTTGAATTTGGGTGACTGAGAGGAGATTGTACTCCATTTCCTGGCAGGAAATGGAGTTTTAGTTGGTCTATTTCTGGTTGGCATGCTTCCTGCCTCCCACAATTTTCATCTTGTTTTAGGTTTCAGAAGTATAGTAAGTTATTAGAGGCATGTCTAATTCTTTACAAGGAAAACAATATTTATTTTTAAAATGTTGGTTGGTGCCTTGCACCTGATTCTTTGATTGTTGTTGACTTTGCCACTTAGTTATCTCACTGTTAAATAGATATAGAAAGATCCCTGGAGCCCATTAATCGACACAGGTGGGGATGTATTCAGTCCTTTGGAGAAAACAAAATTACTTGCTTGGAATGTTTGTTCTTTGGCTAATAGTCTAGTTACCTTGACCCACCCTCTGTTCCCAAAGGATTGAAGCATTGAGAAGGGGTTGTCATAAGTAGTTTAATTCGTACAAGTAATTAAGAAAACACCAGTGAGAGACCTTTATTGACTTCATTACAGAAATTTAAAGCATTTCTCCTTGTAATGTAGGGTCTCGACAACATTTTTGTATTTTTTTTAATCAGAGTTTGAAGATCTCCATCAACATTACAAGTAAGTACATTTTTGATTCCCATTGGCATTTCATCCCATTCCTGCCAACCTACTTTCTTCTGAGAGGGTCAAAAATAATATTTTATAAAAAAGGGTCCTGTTTCCAGTTTGCTAAAGTGGAAAGCATGTCACCTTCTCTAGAACTGCATCCCTGATCCTTTTCCCAGTTGGTCATTATTTCATCCTCCTCCCTACATCACATGATACTTTTTGTTACTTATTTTATATGCACATTATTTTCTATTATAGTTTTGTGTTAGTTATAATTATAGTTGTGGATATACATGTCACACTCCCCTCCTACTAATCAACTCTATTAGGGTGGAGACAATGTCTTGATTAGTCTTTATAACTCCCCAAGTGCTTAGTGACCTTCACACAGTAGGGGCTTAACAAATTAAATAAATCAGGGCACAGCCAGGCCTGTGATAAAGCATCTGAGTGCAGAGGAAAGTGATAGATTTGGGGTAAGAGGATGTGGGTTTAAATCCCAGTCCTACTACTTGTAACCTGTGTGACCTTGAGTAAGTCTCTGTAAAAATGAATGGGCTAAGCCAAATAGCTTCTGAGGTTGCTTCAGCTCCATGTCTGTGGTCAAAGGTACGCAACATATTGAGCATGGTGAACATTCTCACAGCACGTGTGCACACGCACACACATAATTGATTTTTTATGGAATGCTGGTGATCGTTCATTACAAAGACCTCAAGTTACGGCATTTCTATCCTCTGGACATTGTCCCCTGTGAGTTAATGAAGCCATACAAATCATCTTGACAGCTGTTTATAAATTATCTAGAGACTCCACCATCAGCTTGTTTTGTTTCCTACAAGGTCCGGCTTGTCATGAAAAAAGTTCTGTGCTGCCCTTCTCACTATATTTAGCTGCCTTGGATGGTTACTTCTACCTGCTGTTTGGGACTCTGGCTGGGAGCCACAGTGGTTGCCCAAGGACAGGGTGCGGTGGCTGTTTTTTTAGGCAGTCTCCTGTGTCAGCCTTTCTCATAGGGGTAGCATTTTGGGGGAGAAAAAACAAAACAAAACAACTCAGCTTCATGGCTATGGGGAATGCTGGTTTGAGCACTTGGTGTGGTTTGGTGTGGTTTGACTCATTTTTCCCCCCCACCAGGGTTTCTTGCTGAGCCTGTCTTTTGGTCTGGAGTTGCTCTCAAATAGAGTTATATGAAAGGTTGTCTGTTCTCTGTTTGAACCTGTGGCAAACCAGTCTCTGTAGCTCCTCCTTTTAAATACCAGTGGAGAATACTAGGTAGCATGCAGTAGTTGACTAGCACCTATATAGCATTAGTTGTAATCACAGCATCTGGGGGCCTGGAAAGCATCTACAGAAGTCAGATGGTTCCCTTTCCCTCCCCCAGGCTTTAGGTAGGAACATAGAAGCCATTTCAGAAAGAGGATTCTCTTTCTAATTTTTCAATAGTCCCCAAGAGGGAGGTTCTATAACTTCTATCACTAACCAGTTCTAGTGTTTAAAACCCAAGTTGTACCTAAATGATTGAAATAGAGAGATCATGGTGTGGTTGTTCCAATTGTTTTGGCTGCTAGGGTTGGCACATTTAATTGAAATGATTATATAAATAGCTGTTCATATAGAAGAAAGCACTGATCCAATTGTGCTATAGCCAGGTCCATGGTTCCATTCAAACCCAGTCTCTGTCAATAAATACATTATTTAGCTAATCTAAATCTCTTCTATAGCAGTTTTAGCTCATTTCTTATTTTTTTTTTTAAATTTTTTTGGGGGGTGAGGCAATTGGGGTTAAGTGACTTGCCCAAGGTCACACAGCTAGTAAGTGTTAAGTGTCGAGGTCGGGTTTGAACTCAGGTACTCCTGACTCCAGGGCCAGTGCTCTATCCACTGTGCCACCCAGCTGCCCCTCATTTCTTATTAATTAAAGAAGAAATGGGTGAAAAAAGAGGCAAACTATGATTTAGTGTATAAAAGGCTTTTATAAAACATGAAGATGGTGGCCTACCTAGGAACTGTGGCCTCAAAGTAAGGTTCAAGGGAGTCTATAGTTGGGTATTTTATTTTTCAGGGCAATAAGGGTTAAGTGACTTGCCCAGGTTCACAAGCTAGTAACTGTCAAGTGTCTGAGGTCGGATTTACACTCAGGTCCTCCTGAATCCAGGGCTGGTGCTTCATCCACTGGGCCACTTAGCTGCCCCCTATAGTTGGGTATTAATGGCAGCTGTGATAGAGTAGAGGGTTACTGTAAAGTTCTGGGAATGATTTAAGTAAGGTGCCTTCATAACACCAATTAGCACTGTGTGTCATTGTACATTGACACCAATTACCCCCCTCCTGGCTTCCATCAGGCCCTTCCCAGGGCCATGTCTAGTACTGAGCCATCATGAGACAACTATTCTCTGCCTCCTAGCTTAGGTCAAACTCTGCCTAGTCTGTCTCCACTGCTAGGTCCCTCTTCCTTTCTTTTTTCTCTTCCTTCCTTTCCCCCCTCCTTTCTTCTTTCTTTTTTTCCCCTTCCTCCATCTCTTCTTTCCTCCTTCCCTCCCTCCCTTTCTGCCTGCCTTCCTTCCTTCTCATATATATGTACTGCAGTGAACCCCACTCAAAATCACACAAGATTTCACATCAAATGTGAGGAAAAAAGAAAAACACTAGAATACAGTATACTGAAAGGCAAAAGAAAAAAAGGAACATACCCATGAATAACTCATCTTTAGACATGAGTTTAATCCTCTAGGAGAACCATGGACCTTTTATTACAACCAATGACTTCCAAGGATCCCTTTTAAGAAAACAAAACCCTATTGTAATCTTTGAAATGTAAACAGGAGAGACTGGAGAAATGAAAGGAATAAATGAGGGTCAAGTGGTTATGTATTCAAAGGGGAAGAAGAATTTTCTTCAGAATTTTACCATCTCTAAAGTTAATGAGGGGAAAATTGGAGACATATTTTGGGTATAGGTGTTATCTTTGCCAGTTTTCTGGGTAAGAGGTCACACTTGAAGGCTGTTTTGATTTGCATTTCTCTTTAGAAAATTAGTAATTTAGAGAATTCTTTCACATGCTTGTTAATGGTTCACAAGTGTTCTTTTGAAAATTGGATGTTTATATCCTTTGACCACCTATCTATTATGCAGTGGATGTTGATCTTATATATTTCTCTAAGTTGTCTATATGCCAAATATCACTAGATAACAAACCCTTATCTGAGACATTTGATTTAAAGATTTTTTTCCTATTCAGTCTCTCTCCTTCTTATCCTACATATATTAATTTTGTTTGTGCAAAAGCTTTTTAATTTTATGTAATCATATGATCTATTTTACTTATAATTGTTGCCCTTGTTTCATTAAGAATTCATTTACTCTCCATAGCTATGAAAGATATGTAGTCAGCTCTTCTAACTTTTTTATACTATGACCTTTAATTTTAGGTCAGATATCCATTTTGAATTTATTGTAGAACATGGACTAAAATATTAGTCTAAATCTAATTTCTTCTAGGCTACTCTCTAGTTTTCTCAGCAGTTTTTATAAATAGAAAATCCTCCCTAAGATCTTAAGGAAAAAGAAGAGGGCTTCTGAAATGTTGGGTACATTCTCTAGGAAGAGTTCTGAGAAAACACCCAGCAAGAATCACACAGGATGAGTAGAACTGAAAAAAATTGTGATGTCTGTAGCTAGAGGGAGAATTCATATTAATGAAATATAAAATCTTTCAAAGAGTAGAAGTAAAAGTGAAATATTTCATCCTATAATTTTAAGAATGCTCTATTTTTTAGGAATAGAGATATTATTTTATGTAGTGCTAACTCAGATAGTCATGGCTGAGGAAAGTCACTTGTTATATATAATCAGGACACTGCTGCTCATGTGGCATCCTTCTTGAGTCATAAATGTAGTGCCTGGGAAGAGTTATCTGGTTGATGAATAATTAGCCAAATTTAATGCTATACCAAATACAACAGTGGTTTTTTTTTCAGGGATTATTTTGTATCTGTCTGGGTCGGAATGGAGTATACAATGGATGCCTGGGAAAGGGGATTGTGGTATCATAAAGGAATAAAGGAGAGTCCCCAAACCCTCTTTCCCCCCTATTTCTTCTTCCTAATTTCCCTGCTATTTTTGTTTTTGTTTTTTGTTTTTGCAGGGCAATGGGGTTTAAGTGACTTTCCCAGGGTCACACAGCTAGTAAGTGTCTGAGGCTGGGTTTGAACTCAGGTCCTCCTGAATCCAAGGCTAGTGCCTTATCCACTGCGCCACCTAGCTGCCCCCTAATTTCCCTACTATGATCCAGGGTTCCAGTAACTCAGGCTAGAAACCTAGGTGTCATTCTCTACCCCTCACTCTCTCTCACTCCCCATATCCAATCCACTGCAAAAGTTTGTGGATGGGGCAGCTAGGTGGCACAGTGGATAGAGCACTGGCCCTGGAGTCAGGAGGACCTGATTTCAAATCCAGCCTCAGACACTTAACACTTACTAGCTGTGTGACCCTGGGCAAGTCACTTAACCCCAATTGCCTCACAAAAAAAAAAAAGTTTGTGGATACTCCTAATGTCTCCCCCTTTTCTCCTCTGGTGCTGCTGTCACTCTAGTGCAGGTCCTCACCACCTCATGCCTGGACAGTCGCAGTAGCAATCTGTCTGTTGCCACTAGTCTCTTCCCACCCCAATGCATCTTCAGCCATTAAAATGATCTTCCTAAAGCTCAGATCTGATCATGTCACTTCCACCCCCAACCCATTCAATAAACTCTAATGGTTCCCAATCTCTAGAATGAAGTCCTCATCTCTAGAATCAAATAAAAAAACCCTTTGTTTGGCCTTTAAATCCCTTTATAACCAGCAAGTGCCGGATAGGGATGAGGATGGACCAGAGCTTTCTGGTCTTTGTATACCTTACTCTCCTCTCTCACATACTGGTTTCCTGGCTGTTCCTTGAATAAGACACTCCATCTTCAGATCCCAGGCATTTTCATTGGTCCTAACCCCAAGCCAGGAATTTTTCCCCTCCTTATCTCCCACCTCTTGGCTTCCCGGGCTCCCCCCAAGTTCCAGCTAAAATCCCAAATTCTATAGGAAGCTTTTCTCCATCCCTCTTTTTTTTTTTTTTTTGCGGGGCAATTAGGGTTAAGTGACTTGCCCAGGGTCACACAGCTAGTAAGTGTTAAGTGTCTGAGGCTGAATTCGAACTCAGGTACTCCTCACTCCAGGGCTGGTACTCTATCCACTTCGCCATCTAGCTGCCCCACCCCCCATCCCTCTTAATTCTAGTGTCTTCCCTCTGTTGATTACTTCCTATTTATCTCATATGTAGTTTCTTTGTATATAGTTACTTGAATGTTGTCTCCCCATTTGGACTTTGAGCTCCTTTAAGGCAATTGCTTTTGTATCCCTAGCCAGAGTGCCTGACACATAGTAGGTGCTTAATAAATATTTATTGGCCAGCAGGAGATTTCTCACTGGTAAATCTCATCATGCTTCAAGTTTGAATCTGCCTGGTACTCATATCTTATTAGTATCCTTTGCCCCTCTGATTGGATCCAAAGACTGGAAGGCAGGTCCTTGGGCTTGAGGGCCTTTATTTAAAGAGGGGTCTCAGGGGCAGCTAGGTGGCACAATGGATAAAGCACCAGCCCTGGAGTCAGGAGTATCTGAGTTCAAATCCGATCTCAGATACTTGACACTTACTAGCTGTGTGACCCTGGACAAGTCACTTAACCCCCATTGCCCCGCAAAAAAATAAAATAAAGAGGGGTCTCAGCAAAGTCTTTTTGTCCACTTCCTACTAGTTACACTGTTTTTAGACTTCTTTGGAACTCTCCAATGTGCCCCCAGGCTGGCTATTTTCCTCCTTTCTCCTTCTCCCCCCCATTTTCAGCTTCCTTTTGTGTGTTGTCTTCCCATATTGGGTTGTAAGCTGCTTGAGGGCAGTAATTGTCTGTTTTTAACCGTATTTGTATCCCCTCTACTTAGCATAGAGCCTGGTGCATAGCAGACTTTTAATAAATGTTTATTGACGTTTATTGATTGGCTGACAATAGAAGTGGTGGGGAGGGTATCAAAAATAAACCTTTACTTCACAATTTTGCTTCAGTCCAGGCATGAATATAGATCACCAAACCCAGGTTTAGATGAGTCGTTAAGCCTCAGAGCCTTAGTTTCAGTTCTGAAACTGATGCTTTGTTCCTCCAGAGGTAGCATTACTGTTGGCTGTGTCATCAGGAGTCATTGTGCCTGCCTTCAGGTGTGACCTTTATCCAGGTGTTGACCATCCTTTACGCCCCTCCTCCTTTCTCTCTAATGAAGGAAAAAAAAACAATAAAAGCCTGTGTCTGATTGGAGATAATGAAATTAGCTCTAAGAGTACAGTAAAGAGACCCCCAAGGGTTCTTCATATGCTTTCAGAAACCACTTGGATTTAGCTCAATCCAATATTCACAGGTTTCCTTTCTCTCAGTCTCAACAGCAAAAACACAGTCAGTATGCAGTTAAAATTACCTTGTCTATATTCAGCAAACCATTGTTTAAAAAATGAATAACCAGGGCAGCTAGGTGGCACAGTGGATGGAGCACTGTCCCTGGAGTCAGGAGGACCTGAGTTCAGGCCCAGCCTCAGACACTTGGCACTTGCTAGCTGTGTGACCCTGGGCAGGTAATTTAACCCCAATTGCCTAAAAAAAAAGAATAACCAGTAGGCAGCATGTTTAAATGGTCAAGAAACTCCTTGTTATTGGGACTTTGAAACAAAAAAGAAGGGGAGAGTAGATTCACTATGCTTCCAGTTGTTTCTCCAAGAATCTGGATTGCAATCACTCTCTGAGATTCTTTTAACAATCCAATATGTGCACCAGGAAAAAAAGAAAAGGGCGCAGGTGTTGGGAGGTTTCTAAGTCTCCTAAGAAGGCTCATCCCTTTGACACTCATTGCCTTGCTTCTAATGATACTGCTGTTCCACAGTTCTCTCTCCAACTCTCTTCTTGTCCCTCTCCAGGAAGATTTCTTTTCCTCAAACTCTTGTTATACCGAATACTCTATCTCCCAGGCCTAATTCTTCCATTAAGAGTGTCCTCTCATTGAGCTTGGAAGAAACACAATTCCCAGGGTCTTTAGCCACTTACACCCCCTTTGAGGTGGTCAGTCCAGCCTTACCAGAAGGCTTGTTACACGATAATGCTTTAAAAATAATGTGATTAGGAGGCAGCTAGGTGATGCAGTGGAGAAAGCACACCAGCCCTGGATTCAGAAGGACCTGAGTTCAAATCTAACTTCAGACATTTGACAATTACTAGCTGTGTGACCTTGGGCAAATCACTTAACCCTAATTGCCTGGCCCCCCAAAAAACCACAACCAAAACAAAACCAAAAACCAAAAAACCACCAAAAAAAATAAATGTGATTGGGCACAAGGCTGCTCAGGTTTGCTAAAATTTGGGGGTTGCTGCATTACAGTAAAGGTTGCTCCTTTTCCTCACTTCTTAAAATACACCCAGTAAAATATAATTAGGGTTGTTACATAGCTTGTATAAAATAGGGCTATACACAATCTCAATTCTTAGACAGAACTGAATTGTATCCCACTGTGAAGGTGCCATAGTTCTTTATCATTTGGTGAAAAATAAAGCTCAGAAATTTTAATTTTTAAGAAATTTTAAACAATTTTTCTTTATTATTTGGAGACAAAGTACAGAAAGCAAAGAAAAATTTGAATGCATGGACTCCTTAAACAGAGATAAACTAACAGAAGTTGAGATTTCAAGGTAATTTTTTAATAGTCTATCTCCCACACCTGAAGTCTATAGACACTTTCCACCTTTGCTTGTCAGAATCCCCAGGCTCCTTCAACGTTCATCTCAGGGGCACCATTAACATAAGACCTTTCCTCATTCCTCACTCCACTATGGAGTAACCTGCAAGTGACCTTGAATTTACTTTTGTATCTATTGTTTCTTAGTTATTTTAAGGACCTTTTGAGATGCCTTTTGGGTTTTTGTTTTGTTTTGCATAAATACTGGGACAATTTGCCATTTTCTTTCCTCAGCTCATTTTTCAGATGAGGAAACTGAGGCAAATGGGGTTAAGTGACTTGCCTAGGGTCACACAGCTAGTAAGTGTCTGAGGTCAGATTTTATTTCAGGTCTTCCTGACTCCAGATGCAACACTCTACCACAGCACCAAACTGCCCATGTTATAAAGGTAAGTTATAAAAGGTAGCTAAGGTTATGTAAGCAGCTGGGTAGAGTGAATAGAATGCTGGGCCTAGTGTCAGAAGTTCAAATTCTGAATTCAAACCCGGCCTAGGATGCCAGCTGTGTGATCCCTGGGAAGTCATTTAACCTCTGCCTCAGTTTCTACCTCTATAAAATGGGAATAATAATAGCACCTACTTCCCAGGGTTGTTGTGAGGATCAAGTGAGATAATAATTGTAAAGTACTTAGCACAGTACTTGGCACATAGTAAGCACCAGATAATAATGTTAGCTATTATTATTATTATTATCAGTAGTAGTAGTAGCAGCAGCAGTTTCCTTTGGCTAAATATAGGCTGCCAGAGGGCAGAAATATTTCATTTCTGTTCTTGTAACAATAGCACCTACAATAATGCTGTGTATATTATAGGCACTTAATAAATGTTTGTGGATTTATTGATGGTAAGAAAGGAACAAGTACTATTATGTATAGGTCCTTGTAAAGTACAAAGGATTAGTGTAACCTCTTTGGCTCTGTGACTCCAAATATCTGTAATCCCCCAAACTGTGCCCATTTTTTTTTGTGGGGCAATGAGGGTTAAGTGACTTGCTCAGGGTCATACAGCTAGTAAGTGTCAAGTGTCTGAAGTTGGATTTGAACTCAGGTCCTCCTGAATCCAGGGCCAGTGCTTTATCCACTGCACCACCTAGCTGCCCCTCCCAAAGAGAGCTTTAAAATAAAGTGCCCAATTATATGTATGTCCCTTCTCTAGAGGTACCAAGAAGAAAAAAAAGTCATCAGAGTTTGTCAGCTACTTGGGAGAAACAGTGACAAGGAAAAATTCTAAACAAGAGGAAAGTCAAGACTGTTTCTAGAGTGGGTGATTCTATTGATTATGTTGTGTCACTAAAAGGGGTCAGTTGAAGGTAATGCAGAAGAAGTCCCATTACTTTACTGCATCATTAGAAAAGATCATTTTTTGGTCCTACAATAATTAATTAATTCCTCCCACTCTACATTTTACCCAGAAACCTCTGACTTACTGGAATTTCAAACAGGTATTCCAGATATCCCACAATTTTTGTTAATGGGTATGTAAAGATGGGAGACTGTGTGTGGTAAAAACTCTTTTCTTGCTCCAAAAAATAGAATACAAATCTACTGGAAACAGAGAAGATTTAGGCAAAGAAGAGAAATTGGGGTAAAATGTGAGGGAGTTGGCATACAAAACACAAGGATGCAGCTTTTATTTTTAAAAATCCTAAATTAAACCATGCAGTCTGATTATTTAGATGTATATGACTTATATAAAATACTGCCCTAACCACATTTCATCTTGAAGAAAGACAAAATAAAATACAGTTTGATTTAAGTATTTGCCCAACTTAACCTATCTGAATAAGTGGCACGGCCAGAATTTGAAACGATTTCTATCAACTTTCCTGTGCTATCTACAAAACATTGAATTCATCAACATCATTTAAATATAATGTGGCTAAACTAGATGATCTCTACAATTTCTTCTATTTGAAATTGCTATGACTACTGATGTGACAGGTTTTAAAATAGTGATATAAAACCATCCTTCTCTAAATGAGGCATTTTTAAACTAAGAAGGAAGCTTTCTTCACTTTTAATATTGTTGAATTCTAAAGTTCTATGGTGGACATATTTAAATTATATTTGAGAACTTTTATGCTGGATGCAAAAAGAAAATGCTCCTGTGCTACTGTCTTTCCCTCAACCCAGATTTACAGGCTTCCTGAAAGCTACCCCAGTTTCATGATATATCATGGAGCAGGCTCCACTCCAAATCATAGCTCAAGAGCCCCCACTTTTGTTTTTCTTTTGCTAGTCAACCAGAGGTACATTAGTTCACAGCAAAATACATTTAATTTATTGCACACGTTAATAGTCTTTCCTTTCTACAAATATGGTCTTGGTGGATGTCTGTGCTGAGTTGCTCTCTGTTGGCATCCCTGATGAGCTGCTCTTTTCTGCTCTTTGCAAGAATTTCTTCTGTATAAATAGCTACTGATCTCTCTATGTTGCCATCTTCTGGTCTCCCATTCTTTCAAGTCATACCCATGGGATCTTTTTTGTTTTTTAAGTCCCTTGCTGATTTCAGACCCTGCCCAGCTAGTCAGAGCAGTCATTGAATACTAAGTATGACTTTATATATTTCCATATTCCTCTGTTGTTACACAGACTTCCATAGTCTAAACTCTTATTTGAAATGGAGGTCAAGGGGCAGCTAGGTGGCGCAGTGGATAAAGCACCAGCCCTGGATTCAGGAGTTCCTGAGTTCAAATCCGGCCTCAGACACGTGACACTTACTAGCTGTGTGACCCTGGGCAAGTCACTTAACCCCCATTGACCCGCAAAAAAAAAAAAAAAAGAAATGGAGGTCGAAAATTCCCTTTAACTTCTATTATTCTTCTAATTGTCAGCCTGGATTTCTGCAAATCATCCTGAGATGATTAACAAAATTACAAAGGACTTTGGGGTAGCTAGGTGGCGCAGTGGATAGAGCACCGGCCCTGGAGTCAGGAGTACCTGAGTTCAAATCCGGCCTCAGACACATAAAAAAAAACTTACTAGCTGTGTGACCCTGGGCAAGTCACTTAACCCCAATTGCCTCACTAAAAACAAAACAAAAAACAAAAAAACTACAAAGGACTTGAATGCAACTGAGGCGAGGTAATTCCTTTCCTTATGCCCTGATCAATGAGAATTACCCAGGAAATAGTAACAGTATAAATAAATAATATATAAACAATATAATAAATTATAATATATCACATATAAATAGACTTAACAAAATAATACAATACATAAATAATAATAATGTATAAATAGTAAATGAAAGAAGATAGATGGAACAATGTAACCAGTTACTTCTTCCTAACAACCAAATCACTGTGTTCCCTTCACTTGGGAATATGTTCCTGACTAACAAGGAAAAGAGAATTTTGTTAAATCATGAGATCCCTGAAAGTAACCCCATATAAACTATGGCAAAGTGAATGACAGTTTATTCCTAGACTATTTAACACATTGTTGATGCATCATAGGTCCAAGATACAACATACATGTAGAATTAAAATAAGCCTTGTGTAATTGATTCTAAATGACTTTCAATTGGGAGCCCTAGAAAAACTAAGGCTTGCATTCAATATCATATAATGAGGGGGCAGCTAGGTGGCGCAGTGGATAGAGCACCAGCCCTGGAGTCAGGAGTACCTGAGTTCAAATCCGGCCTCAGACACTTAACACTTACTAGCTGTGTGACCCTGGGCAAGTCACTTAACCCCAATTGCCTCACTAAATAAATAAATAAACAAACAAACAAATAAATAAATAAATGAATGAATGAATGAATATCATATAATGAGGTAATCAGGACAACTCCCTGATCTGCTGGATAGAAGCACTTCCCATGGAGCTGGGCATGCATATTGACCCTTTCCGTGTTCTGGCTTCTTGCTAAATAATGTTTTTTATGGGTATCTATGACCATGTGATGAACCTCCACCCAAACGGGACAAATTTGAGAATAGAGGGAAAATTCCTCACTATCCGGCCAGTTCCAAATATAGAAGAGGTGACCTTGACAGGAACATGTCATTCTGGACCTTAGTGTCTACAACTCTAAAATGAGGGGTTAAACTATATGTCCTCTGAAGCACCTTCAAACCCTAGTTCTTTAATCCTAATTGATTTATAGTATGCTTTCTTTTTTTTCTTTTTTTTTTGTATAGTGCGTTTTCTGAAAAGAAGCTATACAGGGTAAGAAAAGCTTATGATGTCAAACAGTAGCCAAAGTCTGAGGGAAAGAGTATTAGGGAATCTGCCTGAGACTGTGAGGGAGGGATCAATATGCCACAAATACTAGAAATCATGAATTTTGTGACTAATCTGACAATATTTATACTTCTTCCTGGGTATGAATTAATTTTCTCAAGAACCTATTTATCATTGACTCAAATCATCCTGGCTGACTTTAGAATGCTATGGAAATCAAACTTGGATGCTTCTATATAGTTAAAATATAATTAAAGTAGATATTTTAAACCCAACATGTCCAAACTGAATTCATCTATCTTTCCCCCTAAACCCTCCCTCCTTTCAAACTTCCCTATTGTTGTTGAGTACAACTATTCTTTCAGTCCATCAGGCTCACAAACTAGGAGTCATCATTGACTACTCACTATTGTTCACCCCCCATATCCAGTCTGTTGCCAAGGGCAACATCTCTGGAATATATCCCTTCTTTCTTCTAGTGCTGGCACTACTCGGGTACAGGCCCTCATTAGGTCTGTAATAGCCTGCTGGTTGGTCTACCTGCCACAAGTCTTTCTCCACTCCAGTTCAACCTCTATTTAGCCACCAAAGTAATTTTCCTAAATCAACAGTCTGATCACATCACCCTGCCCTCTCCCTCCCCACTCAAAAAATTCTAGGGCCTTCCTATAACCTCTAGGATCAAATACAAAATCTTCTGGCATTCAAAGCCTTCATAACCTAGATCTCTTCTCTTCCCCACCCCAATTCCGGTCTTCTCAGACTTGATTCACTCTTTGATTCAGTGATACCTGCCTCCTTGATGTTCCTCAAAGAAGACATTCCATTGCTTGGCTTTGGACAATTTTCTGGTGGTCTCCCCTTGCCTGGCATGCTCTCCCACCTCATCTCTACCTCATGGCTTCCCTTCTTCCAAGTAGCAACTAAAATCCCACCTTCTACAGGAAGTCTTTTTTTTTTTTTTTTGGTGAGGAAAGTGGGATTAAGTGACTTGCCCAGGGTCATACAGCTAGTAAGTGTCAAGTGTCTGAGGCTGGATTTGAACTCAGGTCTCCCTGACTCCAGGGCCAGTGCTCTATCCACTGCACCACCTAGCTGCCCCTAGGAAGTTTTTTTCTAATCCCTTTTAACTCTAGTGCCTTCCCTCTGTTTCTTATTTCCTATTTATTCTGTATGTGGTGAGTGCACGTATTTACTTGTTGTCTGCCCCATTAGATTGTGAGCTCCTTGAGGGCAGAGACTGTCTTTTCACTTTCTTTGCATCCCAGTGATTGTGAACAGTGCCTGTCATATAGTAGGCACTTATTAAATGCTTGTCAACTGACAATTGGAGACTCAGTAACTCCTAATTGGTCCTTTAGCTCCTGTGACTTGCATGTATTATATAGATGATAGGCCACAGAATCAGGATATGAATTAAAATATATACTTGTATTATCCTAATTTTTAGAAATCAATGAAATATCTGATCATCTATCTCTATTGACATCCACCTCTGTCTGTCTGTCTATCAGTCTTTGGACTGAACCAATGATTTAATGGGATATAGGGAGCTCCTGATGAGAATATTCCTTCTTCCAGTGCAGCAAGGGCTTTGATATTTATAATCTTAAAGCCTGGGGAACTTAGTTGTTGTTATTTCCTCAGACTCTGTGGCCAGTGTGTATTAGAGGTGAAACTTAAACCAGGTCATGCATTTGCAGCAAGGGGTTACTTGATCTGGAAACATTGAGTAATGTAGTACAGCAATTTATTTATAATTTCCTAGATATGAAGGATAAGTAATAGGGACAATAAACCGCAACTCTTTCAGACCTTGAAGTGGCTTCTTTTATAATGTAAAGTACCATTTATACTTTTTTTTACTCCTTTAGAAGGTATGAAGGAGCTCCTTAATCAACTTGAGAGGCCACTGCATGAAGGATAATTCAAAACGTCTAGTGATTGACTTCTGAGGATAACTGGATGATATCCCATGGGCCCTTGGTAAAAAATAAGCAAAAACCAGTTTAAATCCAAGGCATGAGAAAAGCAAAATTAATAACTCCTTTTACTTTGAGCCATGTGGGCCAAGAAGCAACAGTTAGAATAAAACATGGAACAACTGAGTGGTTTAACGTTAGAAAAAGAATACAACAAGGCTGTATATTGACACCTTATTTATTTAACTTATATGCAGAGTACACCATGCAAAATGCCATAATAGATGAATCAAAAGTTGGGAGAAATACCAACAATCTCAGATATGCATATGATAATGCTCTAATGGCAGAAAGTGACGAATTAAGAAGCCCCTTGATGAGGGTGAAAGAGGAAACTGTAAAAGCTAGCTTGAAGCTTAACATCAAAAAAACCAAAAAACTAAGAAATGGCAACTGTTCCCATCACTTCCTGATGAATAGAGGAGTATGAAATGGAAACAGCTTAAGATTTTATATTCTTGTGCTCAAAGATCATTTAAGATGGTGAATGCTGCCATGAAATGAAAAGACACCTGCTCCTTGGAAGGAAAGCTATGGCAAATCTGGATAGCATACTAAAAAGCAGAGACATCACCTTGCCAATTAAGGTCCATTTAATCAAAGCTATGTTTTTTCCACTGGCAATGTATGTTTGTGAGAGTAGGACTAAAAGGAAAGCTTTTGAATTGTGGTTCTGGAGAAGACTTTGAGAGTCCCTTGAACAACAAGGAGATCAAATCAATCAATACTTAAAGAAACTAATTCAGACTGTTTACTGAAGTCAAATACTGGAGCTGAATCTTAAATACTCTGGCCATATGATGGGAAGACAAGACTCAGTGGAAAAGACCCTGATGTTGGAAAATATTGATGGTGAAAGGAAAGGGGGACAGCAGAGAATGAGAGGGATTGTGTCAAAAACAATGAACATGAACTTGGACAGACTTTGAGAGATAGTGGAGGATAGAAGGGCCTGGTATGCTATGGTCCATGGGGTAATGAAGAGTTAAACGCTTCTGAAGACTGAACAAAACACATGTTTTCCTAGCAGTTGCTAAAAAGCACATCAATTTTCTGCTATGTATTGTACTGATGAATATCTTATATCAATCAATAAACAGTTAAATGCCTACTGTGTGCCAGACACTGTTTACCGTTTGTAAGATTTTCATCAGACTAGAGGACATATAAGAATAGGTAAACACACATGTATATATCCATCCATACATATGCATTTCTTTATACTCTAGTCCTTGTTTAAAATAATGACCCAGTGGATGGCTTCTTCATCTTCTCCATTCTGAATTCTTGACTGATCTATTTTCTCTTTTTTTCTGTTGTTGGCAAAAGCTACGAGTTCATAGGTAAAGCACCAGTCTGAAAAAATTTCCCTTATGTAGCATGTAGGCAGAAAATAATATCTTTTTACAGATCTGGAATCATGGTCTGTTATTAAAGTTAAATTTTAATATTGTTCTCTGTCCCCATGAGTCACATGGTACAGATGCGGGAAGAAGGGAAAATGAATAGGAACCACATAGCTCACTGCTGTGAGGAGGAAAGGTCCTTGTATATAAGGAAAGGTCAAAGCCCCATCTCTGGGATCTTTTAAGATCTGCATTCCCATCATGATGACTTGTAGATATTGTAAGCAGTCCCAAAGCCAGAGTTTCCCTCCAGGCCTGGAGGAACATGCCACAAGTGTGAAATGCTCCCAGACACCTTACCAGCCATGTTTTTGCCTAAGGCCAAAGAGCAGCTGCCTGCCCCATTAACATTTCATTCCAATAAACTAGGCTTTGGACACACAAGTTTTTTTGCATGGGTTATCTTTTATTTTCTAGTATGGCCATTGACTTACTGCAAAAAGTGCTCATTTAGAGAGTATTTGCTGCTAAGTGATGGGGAAGACAAATATCCCAACATCTTTATTGAAAAGGTATAGCCTGAGTTACTACCTATAGCTCAAACTAGTATTGCCTTCCAGATGTTTGGCTAAGCTTTTTGAGTTTTTGAGGGGATTGGTCAGGTTTAACTATGTGTGTGTGTGTGTGTGTGTGTGAGTACCTACCTGTAGGAAGCACAAGAATCTGGATTTTACAGGAGAGATGGTCCTTGCAATCTTTCAGAGCATATTTCTCCTGGGAAAATTTCCAGCCTGATTTCCATATTCATAGCCCACTCTTATCTTGCCAGAACCCCATACTAGTGTCTATTTAAGCTAGCCTGAAATTGAAGAACAACCTAATATTTTTTTCTGAGTCCGAGTCTTTTAAAGCTGTTAATTATTAGCGGCAATGTAAATGTGCTCAGTACCTAGAACTCTGGGAGAAGAAACTTTCTAAGGGTGAGTTTGTTATTGTTCTAAAAGCAACTGATGAGGATTTGACCTTGTAGATGTTTACACAAGCTGAATCTCCGAACTGTTCATGTTAAAGAGGTCCAAAGTCTAATCCAGATTTAGACCTTCTCTTTGTGGGGAAAATCATTGAACCCACTCTCAGCTTCTCTTTTCTAATTTTTAAAGGATTTTCTGTGGATTAATAGGTTAATCATTGCAAAATAAAGATTAAAAACAGCTACATGAACTACAGCAGAGTTATTCTTGATTATTATCATGGAAATGGTTTGCCTTTCACTCCAGCTAAGTCGGTAAGCTATGTACCAATCTTGCTTTGTGTGAGGGCCTAATGCTGCCGATTTTCAGCAAGGGGATTAGAAAACTCAAAACTTACACCATATAAATAAAGCTGCTTCTGTAATGGAAAAAAATAAGAGGAAGCATAGTTGAATGAATGGAATCATGTAAAATGCCTTTTAAAAATATTTGCATACATTTCTACTTGCTAATGACTTCTCTGAGCTGGCATCTCTAAAGTAATCTTCTTAATGTAATTGCTTTCAAGAGTGCATGCATATATTTCTTTTGTCCTTTGTGTACTCAGGTAAGGAGTGGTATTCCTGCTCTGTATAAAGTTGGCAGGAGACTGTTTCATGGACCTGAAAGTCTTATGCAGAAAGGCTTGTCATCATTTGGTTTTTCCAGTCAATAATGGTGTTTCCCTGGCAGAATTCTCAGAGCCCTTTGTTTTTTATAATTTTCTATAATGAAATACTGTATATTGTAGTATTGTTTGGTATCTTCTCCACCTGCTCGATTGTAAACTCCATGAGGGCAGGCTCAGAGTCCTATATAAACTTTGTATTGGGGGGGGCAGGGCAATGAGGGTTAAGTGACTTGCCCAAGGTCACACAACTAGTAAGTGTCAAGTGTCTGAGGTCGGATTTTAACTTAGGTGCTCCTGAATCCAGGGCCCATGCTTTATCCACTGCACCACCTAGCTTCCCCCTAAACTTTGTATTTTTAACAGTTCCCCAGCAGTAAGCATTTAATATTTGTTAAAGGATGAATTATATTGTTGTTCTTTGAGGCACAACATTTTTTTTCAGTTTTTTTTTCCATTGTCTTTGGACAGTGCAAGCTATGATCTCCCTATTCTTATTTTAAGGAGTTCTTCAGTTCCTTCATAGATTTCAGCAGGATTTATTCCACTATTGAGTACTCAGGGATATTTACACATTTTCACACATCAACTAGCTTTAAAAGCATTTTTACCATTTTTGCTTAAATTCGTGTCACTAGAAAGTTCTTATTAATCATTCACCTCTTTACCCACAGACTTCAACATAACAGTGCTCAGAGGGTGAGGGAGAGGGTGGTAGTGCTGGAAACAGTTAAGTAGAACTCAAGAGATCTACTGAGCCAGAATCCATCTGATATGAGATTTTCACTACCTGAATGGGGTTCAGGGCCTACAAGCATGTCTCTTCCTGTGTCTTCCCTTTCTCTTTTCCCATGGCTATATTCTATCAGATGGAAAAAAGAGATCACCAAAAGAATAAATAGGCTCCCAAATCATACTAATTTTATGAACGAAGTATAACTATTTCACATGACTCATTTGAGATTTTTATAACCAAAAAGTAGTTATTTTTGTTTTTATGACAAAGAATAATCTGATTCAATTTTATCTTCTTTGTAGAGACAGAGGCAGAGAAGAAAATTGAGGCAAAAAGTGTTAAGTGACTTGGTTAGGGTCACACAGCTAGTAAGTATTTGAAGTCAGATTTGAATTCAAGTTCTCTTGAGTCCAGGGCTAGAGTTCTAGTCACTGCACCTAGGGAGCTGGCTTCAAATCCATGAAGACCTGCATTCAAGTCCTGCCCCTGACCCTATTGGTTGTTTGACTCCGGGTAAATTATTTAACTCCAAGTGTTCCAGAAAACTCTAGAAAAATAAGTTACAGAGAAAGTACTAAAATGGAAGGAGTTTCCTTACCTGAGTGTTTCCTATACTTATGAAATTATAGCTCCATTTCCTATCCTTATCTTATTATATGTTTAATCTGATAAGGAAGGAGTGATGATAATTCACCTTTCTGGAGCACATCAGGTTTTATAAAGTACTTTCTCCAACACTTCTGTGAAGGTTCCCTTTGCCTTTAATAAAACAAGTTAATCTCTAATGTAATATAGGGGCTACATTAGTGACACATACACCTATAAATGGAAAAAAAGAATTAATTGCTAGGGATGAGGGCTTTGTTTCTGGCCCTGGTTCTTAAACTGAGAGTTCTGAGTCAGCCCATTAGGGCCTCTTTTGTCTGTGTTCCCAAGCTTTTGCTTAATCCTGACAAAAGAGGCCCTAATAGGCTGAAAAAAACGGAGAAAAAAATCCCTGCCTTTGGAGTCAGAGGGTTTGTGCACACACAAATCCTGCTTCTGACACACCTGTGTGACCTGAAGCCAATCCCTCAACCTCTCTGGGCCTCAGTTTTCTCATCTCTAAAAAAAAAGGAGGTGGTTGGACTCCACAACCCCTAAAGTACCTCCTAGACTTCTTCTCTCCTCAAATTTGGCAATCCCTTCTCCCCTCCCCCCTCCCCCCCTTTCCCCTTCCTCCCTCCTAGCCCTCATTATATCATTCCTGGGTTATTGCAATATTCTTGCTCTCCATACCATAAACCTCTCCTCACTCCCAATCCATCTTCCACTCAGCTGTCTAACTGGGCTTCTGAAAGTTCAGGTCTGACCATGTCATCCTCTCTCCCTCGAAAAATTCTAGTGACTCCCTCCAGGGTCAAATATAAAATCTTCTGTCTGGTATTCAAAACCCTTCACTAAATTCTGTCTATCTCAGTTTCTTCAAGTGTAAAATGGGGATAATAACAACCCCTCCATCACAGGGTTGTTGTTGGGAATATTGATAAATCATTTTGCATGGTTCCTGGCAGATAGTAATTGCTTAATAAAGGCTTGTTACACTCCCCCCGACCCCTTCCTAACCTGTGCTGCCCACACCTTTTCCAGTCCTCTAGAACAGGGCTTCTTCAACTTTTCCCACTTTCAACCCCTTTTTGCCCAAGAATTTTTTACATGATCCCAGGTATATAGGTATACAAAATAGGTAGACATAACTCTTTTCTGTTGCCAAATTTTTCACAACCCCCCTCCCCACATTCATTTACTTGACCCACAGTTTAAGAGGCTTTGTTTTACTTTTTATTTTTTATTTTTTGTTGTTTTTGGGAAGGGCAATGAGGGTTAAGTGACTTGCCCGAGGTCACATAGCTAGTTAAGTGTCAAGTGTCTGAGGCCAGATTTGAACTCAGGTCCTCCTGAATCCAAGGCTTCTGTTTTAGCCACTGCACCACTTAGCTGCCCCCGAAGCTTTGTTTTAGAACAAGTGACTGTACCTCTTGGCTCCAGACATTTTCAGTGGCTCTCTCCTGTGTATGGAATGTTCTTCCTCTTCATCTCCACCTCCTGGCTTCTCTGGCTTTCTTCAAGTCCCAGTTGAAATCTCACCTTCTACATGAAGTCCTTCTCGATCCAGTGGTTACCCTCTTTTGATTACTTCCAATTTATCCTGTCTATAGTTTGTGGGTAAGCCACATTGTGGGATAGAGCACTGGGCTTGGAATCAGGAAGACTCATCATCTTCTTGAATTCAAATATGTTCTCTGACACTTACTAGCTGTGTGACCCTGGGCAAGTCACATCACCCTGTTTGCCTGAGTTTCTTCATCTGCAAAATGAGCTGAAAGGAAATGGCAAACCACTCCAATATCTCTGCCAAGAAAACCCCAAGTGGGGTTTATGGAAGAGCTGGACGCCGCTGAACAACATAGCTCATTTGCACAAAGTTGTTTTCATGTTGTCTCCCCGCCAATTAGACTGAGTTCCTTGAGAGTAGGGACTGTCTTTTGCCCTTTTTTGTATACCCACTGCTTAGCACAGTGCTTGGCATATAGTAAGTACTTAATAAATGTATATTCACTGACTGACTATAAATCCATGAATTGTAGTAGCTAGTCCTGACTAGATCATAATAACTGTAACTATTAATGAAGATTATGTGTGAAATAACCAGGGAGAAAATATTCCACCCAGAATTTAGGTTCGAAATCATCTTGACTTTTGTTGTTATTCTTTAAAAAATATTGCAGAATCAGATGAGGAGGACATGCTTAAAGAAACACTCAGATTAGTTTCAATGTTTCTTCATGGTTTTTCCTAGTCAGCATTTGAAAGTAAGCTTTTGATGTTGAATGAGGCCAAAAAAAAAAAAAAAAAAAAGAAAATCCCAGCTACAATTGATCATTCTAGTGTGTAGATTTCATTATCAAGTTCAACTGAAGTGTAAGTAAAATGGGGTCATGTAGTTATTTCTCTCAGACAAAGGGGACATCAGGATGGGAAAGGGCACCTGTACTTATCTTGCAATTTACAGAAGGTATCTTGGTGATGGGTAGACTGTTAATTTCATATTTTTAAATGGCATTCCTTGTAAGAAAAGAAAAATATCAGAAGTGAATATATTTCTTCATATTAAAAATCTTTTAATACCTCCAAAAAGATTCCACGATGTGGTTGTGGTATTCTGACTAAACCCACAAAATAAACACAATCACTGTCCAAAAATAAGAAGAAAATTAGTTCCTTCTTTCAGACAGAATCTATCCTTTTTTTCCCCTTCTGCAATTAAATCTCTTGATTATTTCTTCATACCCTAAAATTGTGGCCTTTTAGGCTGGCCAGGCTCCAAGTGGTATTAATTATAATTTATAACTCTAAGCTCATTTAGGGATTAAATGAAACATTCTTCCATCATTACTGAATGCTCTCAAACAATAGTCCTTTCAAAATCTCATTGAACACTTTCAATTTGTTCAGAAAAATCACAGAGGCAGAAATCAAAATTTTGAAGAGCCATCATTTTAGCTTCAAACAAGTGCTAATATGGATTCTTCTTATCAAAACCAGAGAGAAATTTTTAGAGAAAACTCTAGATTACTGGAACTAAAAAAGATGGGGGCTCAAAAAAGGGTAGAAGCAAATTTAGGTTCGAGGAAAAAAAAATTTTAACAACAAGAACTATCCCAAAGCAGAATAGGCAGTCCCTGGAGTTAATAGGTTTGTGATCATTGGAGGTCTTTACACAAAGGCTGGTAAATTGTTGTTGGTTTGTTGTAAAGGCAATTCTAGGTCGGACTTGATGGCCTCCGTGTGTCATTAGAACAACAAAACAGAGATTGGAAGTCATATTAGCAAATGTGTTCTTTGTATTAGGTCAGTCCCATTTCCATACCTACATCTTTGCACTCTTTCCTAACTTTAGACAATGCTTGCCAGTTTTTTCCTTCGTGATCTACATTGCTAATCCATATTTCCAGACCTTGGAAATGCCTCTTTCCTCTGACCTATTGCCACCTGGAAATAACCAACCCTGGGCCTCATAAAACTCTGCTTCTGGACTCTCAGTCCAAATAGCTCTACTTTGATAGATAAATAGATGGGTAGATCATTTATTAAATTACTAGGTTCCAGATGTTCTACTAAGCATTTGGGGATTCAAATACAAGAAAGCAAGATAAATTCCTACTCCCAAAGGACTTATTTTCTTTTTTCTTCTTTCCCCCTTCCCTCCCCTCCCCTTCCTTTCCCTCCCTCGCTTCCTTCCTCCCTCCCTTCCTTCCTTTCTTCCCTCCCTCCTTCCTTCCTTCCTCCCTTCCTTCCTCCCTCCCTTCCTTCCTTCCTTCCTTCCTTCCTTCCTTCCTTCCTTCCTTCCTTCCTTCCTTCCTTCCTTCCTTCCTTCCTTCCTTCCTTCCTTCCTTCCTTCCTTCCTTCCTTCCTCCCTTCCTTTCTTCCTCCCTTCCTCCCTTCCTCTCTGTGTCTCTCTTTTTCTTTCCTAGGTCTTTTTATTTTGCTTGGG